>NC_138051.1:1054150-1159340 GCF_964194185.1 Rhinolophus hipposideros | reverse complement strand
AGAGGCCCCTCAAACTATCTTCATTTTTTAAAATTCTTTTTTCTTTTTGCTGTTCTGATTGGATGTTTTCTGCTACCGTATCTTCTAAATTGCTGATTCGATCCTCTACTTCATCCAATCTACTATTGATTCCCTATAATATATTCTTCCTTTCATTTATTGTCTTCTTTGTTTCTGACAGGTTCTTTTTATGTTTTCTATCTCCATTTTTATCTTTCCTATCTCTTTTGTTGAAGTTTACCCCTGAGATCATTGACTAATGTTTGGAACTCTGCATCTGGTAGAGTACGTGTCTCCATTTTGTTTAGTTCTTTTTCTGAAGCTTTGTTCTGTTCTTTTATTTGGGACATGGTTCTTTGTCTCCTCATTTTGGTTGCCACTGTATGTTTGTTTCTATGCAGAGGTGCCTCCCTGTCTTAGTAGAGTGGCCTTATATAGTAGGTGTCCATTGGGGCCCAGTGGCACAGTCTCCCTGGTTACCAGAACCAGGTGTTCCAGGTATGTCCCTTGTGTGGGTTGTGTGTGCCCTCCTGTTGTAGTTAAGCCTTGGTTGGTGTTTGTATATCAGTGAGAGGGATTGACCCTCAGACTGATTTGTTGTGAGGATTGGCTGTGACTACAATGGAGGAGCTGTTGTGCAGGGGCTGACACTATGGAGTAGGGTTTGCTTGATTGGGCTCTGGTGCCTGCCCAGTCTGCCCTTTGGATATGTCATCCTTGGAGGCAGCCAGGTGATGCTCTGACTTGGTTCAGAGTTGGCCACAGAGCCCACCAGCCCAAGGGCTTCCTGGGAGGGACCCACCACTGTCCAAGTTTAGCCGTAGCCCGGCCCTGCCCAGAGCCACCTGCTATGATCCACATAGCAATCAGCAGATGGCCACTACCTGTACTGGGGTAGGAGTTGCCTCAAAGGCAAATCTGAGAATTGAGACCGGCTGTGGCTAGTGCTCAGCTTAGGGCTACTCAGCCAGAGACATGGGACACGCAGAAGCCAGATGCTGCCAGGAGCTTGTCTGTGTTTTGTGAACTTTTGAGAGATTTTAGGAAAGTCTGCAGCATGATCTGAGACAGATTGTTTGTATGGAAAAGCAACTGGAAGTGGCTTGGGTCTACCCGAAATTTGGATGGGACAGGGTCTTAGAGTAACTAGAGCTTTTATATTTTTGGGGTAGATACCCAGGAGAGCGATTGGTGGGTCATATGGTAATTCTATTCGTAATTTCTTGAGGAACCTCCACACTGCCTTCCATAGCGGCTGCACCAGTCTGCATTCCCACCAACAGTGTATGAGAGTTCCTTTTTCTCCACAGCCTCTCCAACACTTGTTACTATTTGTCTTGTTGATGAAAGCCATTCTGACTGGGGTGAGGTGATATCTCATTGTGGTTTTCATTTGCATTTCTCTGATGATTAGCGATGTTGAGCATTTTTTCATATGTCTATTTGCCATTTGTATATCCTCTTTGGAGAAATGTCTTCTAGAAGAGCATTTTTTAAGAGCTTACTCAAATTAGGCAGACTGTAACCATCTGATAAGTCAGAGACTTATCAGTCCTTTTTTCAGCAAGATCAACAGGAGAAAAGAAGCAAAGAAGATACTGTGTTAGTAAAAATTATACAAGTAGTAACATTTTATTATCATTTGAACATTGAATTGTATCACTAATCTTTCCTGTATTATGGTGTTAGCTAGGTGACACCAATTCTTTTCCTTCCTTTTTATTGTAGGATATAAGAGTGTTAGATTGATAAGATTATAAAGTAGGAGAGTTTGAAATTAGAAACCAGATAGTATTGCACTATCTTGGTCTGAATTTATTTTTCTTTGGTTAGAGCGATTTTTGAAGTTAAAGTAGGAAAATATATATACTGCCTGTTTTAAGCATTTTGACTCAGATTTGCTTATTTATTATGAGAGATGAATAACCATTACAAAAAAATAAGAAACGGACTAAAATTGGTTTAAGAGAGAATTCCCTTAGATTATATATAAGGGATTATTTATATTCCCTTATAAAACTCAAAGGGATTGAGCTTTGTCTCACAGATGGTCTTTATTATTGTTATACACAAGTGCTTTATAAATGTAACAAATGTAAATAATAAATACTTTTCTTTTAACTTCTTTTTTATTAGTTTCAGGAGTACAAAACAATGTAATACTTAGACATTTATCATTTATATCCCTCACACAGTGACAACCCGCTTGCCCCCATCCACTATCACTCTGACATTGCACCGAGCCATTACATTTCCACTGTCTCTGTTCTTAATGCTGTACTCCGTTTCTTGTAACCATATATATACATAAAATTATAGCTGGCATTCATTATTGTTCAGCTTCAGCTTCAGGTGCACAGTGCAGTGATCAGGCATCTACATCTTCCCTGAGGTGATCTCCCTAAAGAGACAAGTGTCCATCGGATACCCTACAAAGTCTTTACAACATTATTGATTACATTCCCCAAATTGACTTTCATATCCCTGTGGCCACCTTGTGGTTACCGACTGTTTTCTAATCCCCTCACCTTCCTCCTTATCCCCCACATCTATCAACCCTCAGTTTTTCCTCTGTGTCTCTGAGACTGTTTCTGATTAGTTCATTCTTTTATTCTTTTCTTTAGATTCCACATATAAGTGAGATCATATGGTATTTGTCTTTCTCTGTCTGACTTATTTCACTTAGCATAATGTTCTCTAAGTCCATCCATATTGTTGCAAATGGTAAGATTTCTTTCTTCTTTATGGCTGCATAATACTCCATTGTATAAATGTACCACAGTTTTTTAATCCAGTCATCTACCGATGGGCATTTTGGTTGTTTCCATGTCTTGGCTATTGTGTATAGTGCTGCAATAAACACAGGAGTACATAAATTTTTTTGAATTAGAGTTTTGGATTTCTCCAGATAGATACCTAGGAGTGGAACTGCTGGATCATAAGGTAGTTCCATTTTCAGTTTTTTGAGATACCTCCATACTGTTTTCCGTTGTGGCTGTACCAATCTGCAATCCCACCAACAGTGCACAAGCGTTCCCTTTTCTCCACATCAGCGCCAGCACTTGTTGTTTGTTGATTTATTGATGATAGATGTTTTGACTGGAGTGAGGTGGTATCTCATTGTGGTTTTTATTTGCATTTCTCTGATGGTTAGTGAGGTTGAGCATTTCTTCATATGTCTGTTTGCCATCTGTATGTCTTTAAAAAAATGTCTCTTCATGTCCTCTGCCCATTTTTTGTCCTCTGCCCATTTTTTAATTGGGTTGTTTGTTTTTCTGGAGTTGAATTGAGTGAGTTTTTTATAGATTTGTGATATTAACCCCTTATCAGATATATCATTGGCAAATATCTTCTGCCATTCAGTAGGATCCCTTTTTGTTTTATTGATAGTTCCTTTTGCTGTGAAAAAACTTTTTAGTTTGATGTAATCCCACATGTTTATTTTTACTCTTCCCTTGCCCGAGGGGATATATCAGTAAAAATCTTACTCCGGGTAATGTCTGTAAAGTTTCTTCCTATATTTTCTTCTAAGTATTTCATGGTTTCAGATCTTACATTTAAGTCTTTAAGCCATTTTGAATTTATTCTTGTATATGGTGTAAGGAGGTGGTCCAGCTTCATTTTTTTGCATGTGTCTGTCAGGTTTCCCAGCACCATTTATTGAATAGACTGTCTTTACCCTATCATACATTCTTGGTTCCATTGTCGTAGATTAAATGGCCATATAGGCATGGATTTATTTCTGGACTCTCTATTCTGTTCCATTGATCTATGTGTTTTTATGTGTTTTTATGCCAGTATCATGCCGTTTTGATTACTGTAGCCTTGTAGTATAATTTGATGTCAGGTATTGTTATACCTCCCACTTTGTTCTTATTTCTCAAGATTGCTGAGGCTATCCGGGGTCTTTTATGGTCCCATATAAATTTTAGGATTATATGTTCTATTTCTATGAAAAACGTCCTTGGTAGTTTGGTAGGAATTGCGTTGAATCTGTATATTGCCTTAGGCACAATGGACATTTTAACGATATAATAAATATGCTTTTTTGAAAATATCTCGGAGGGGAAAAAAATGGCGGCGTGAGGTGAGCCTCTGTAACGCTCCCCTGGAATTTACAACGAATCGGACAACAATAACTCCACAAAGGACTCCTTGCACAGCAGACAAGCAAGACGAAGAGGCCCACTACTGAATTCACCTCCAGGTGGGAGAATCGCGCGAGCGGGGGAGGAGGGAGAGGAGAAGTGCGGAGACGGAGCCGCGCGGGCGCAGGACACAGACCTAGCTCAGTGCTCGGAGACCGCTGCTCCCGGATCTTCCGCAGCTGCAGGACAGGGAAGGACTCGGACTGCTATGGCTCCGCTTATGGCCCACAGGCTGAGGGGGCAGCATATAGCACGGCTAAACCCAACGCTCCCGGCAGCAAAGACTGAGGTAAGAGGGCTGAAATCGGTGGTTTAAGCCCTCACTGCCGAGCGGAAAACGGAAGCCTTAGGCACGGAGACTAGCCGACCCCTCCCTACCCTCCCAGAGCTCGCCCCGCCCCACTTGCCCGGTGCTAGAAGTAATAAAGGAGCAGTGTTGGATCAAAGGACAGAATATTTGCTGCTCTGAGAACTGTGGACCGCAGACACAGATTCGCAGCTCAACTAGTTCCGGCAAAGGGGAGGGAGCTGTGGAAGCAGGACTGGCTGTGGTGGTGGTCGCCGCCATTGCTCTGGGCCATCTCTCTCAACTCACCCTGCCCCTGGCCCCACCTATCTGGGCGGATCCCTGCAGGAGTAAACAGAACTGCTGAAACAAACGGGCTCTGAATCTGGTGCAGAAAGAGCTTTGGAACTTCAAAAGCTCTTCGCATACCTATTGACCTGTTGCGGAAGCCACTCCTGTAGATGTCTAGGAAGAGAAATAATAAATCAGTGATTGCCATGAATAACCAAGGCAACAAGATAGCTCAGAAAGAAAGTGAAAAGTCTCCAGAAAAGGAACTTAGAGATTTGGACATTTGTGATTTAAATGACAGAGAATTCAAGATTGCAATTCTGAAAAAACTGAACGAGATGCAAGAAAACACAGAAAGGCAGTTTAATGAACTCAGAAACAC
Source organism: Rhinolophus hipposideros (assembly GCF_964194185.1). Classification (NCBI taxonomy): domain Eukaryota; kingdom Metazoa; phylum Chordata; class Mammalia; order Chiroptera; family Rhinolophidae; genus Rhinolophus; species Rhinolophus hipposideros. The sequence continues at coordinate 1,154,233 of NC_138051.1, read as the reverse complement.
AATCAAAGAACACCATGAGCATTTTACAAAAGAGATTGAAATCTTGAAAAAGAACCAAATAGAATTTCTGGAGATTAAGAACTCAATAGAAGAAATTAACAATAAAATATCCAGCTTAGGTAGTAGAGTTGACCAGATGGAGGAAAGAATCAGTGACATCGAAGATAGGAACCTGGAATTTACACAGAGGGAAGAAGAAAGAGACTTGAGACTTAAAAGAAATGAAAGAACTCTACAAGAACTTTCTGACTCCATCAGAAAGAGCAATATAAGAATAATGGGCATACCAGAAGGAGAAGAAAGAGGGAAGGGAACAGAGAATATATTCAAACAAATCGTCGATGAAAACTTCCCAAACTTGTGGACAGAACTGGATCCTCGAATCCAAGAAGCAAATAGAACACCTAATTACCTCAATTCCAACAGGCCTTCACCAAGGCACATTGTATTGAAGCTGTCTAAAATCAATGACAAAGAAAGAATCCTCAAGGCAGCCAGGGAAAAGAAGACGGTAACTTACAAAGGAAAGCCCATTAGATTATCATCAGATTTTTCAGCAGGAACTCTACAAGCTAGGAGGGAATGGAACCAAATATTCAAAGTATTGAAAGAGAGAAATTATGAGCCAAGAATAATATATCCAGCAAAGATCTCCTTTAGATATGAAGGAGGAATAAATACCTTTCCAGACATCCAGAAGCTGAGGGAATTTTCTAATACACGACCTGCACTACAAGAAATACTAAAGGAGGCTATTAGACCACCATCAACAGGGACAACTTGTGGCAACCGAAACAAAAAGGGGGAGAGTAAAGGCCTGAACTGAAATATGGGAATAGAGAAAGTAAGCGTACTGAAGAAACTGGAATACTCTAAATATCAAACTTTCTTTTACATAAACTCAAGGGTAACCACTCAAAAAACATCCAAATCTGAAATATGTACTGTAATAAAAGAAGAAACAGAGGAAAACATCATAGAATACCATCACACAGAAATAATAGACAACAACAAAAAGGCATAGAAACAATGGAGACACAGCCTTACCAGAAAACTAAAGACAGAATGACAGGAAATCCTCACATATCAATAATCACCCTAAATGTAAATAGACTGAACTCACCAATAAAGAGACACAGAGTAGCAGATTGGATCAAAAAACTAAACACAACCATATGCTGTCTACAAGAGACACATCTCAGCTACAAGGACAAGCATAGACTCAAAGTGAAAGGGTGGAAATTGACACTCCAAACAAATGGTACCCAGAGAAAATCAGGTGTAGCCATAATGATATCAATGAAACAGACTTCAGGGTGAAAAAGGTAACAAGAGACAAAGATGGACATTTCATAATGGTAAAGGGGACTATACAACAAGAAGACATAACAGTCATCAATATTTATGCCCCCAATCAGGGAGCACCGAAATATACCAAGCAACTACTAACAGAACTAAAGGGAGAAATTGACCAAAACACAATTATACTAGGGGAATTAAATACATCATTGACAGCTATGGATAGATAATCCAAACAGAAGATAAATAACGAAATCCAGCCCTAAATGACACATTAGATGAAATGGACATAATTGACATATATAGAGCACTTCATCCTAAAACATCAGACTATACATTCTTTTCTAGTGTACATGGAACATTCTCAAGGATAGACCATATATTGGGACACAAAATCAGCCTCAGCAAATTTAAGAAGATTGAAATCATACCAAGCATATTCTCTGATCACAAAGCTTTGAAATTGGATATCAACTGCAAAAAGAAAGCAGGAAAAAACACAAATACATAGAGATTAAACAACATACTTTTAAAGAACGACTGGGTCAAAGAAGAAATTAGAGGAGAGCTCAAAAGATACAAGAAACAAATGACAATGAAAATACATCCTACCAAAATTTTTAGGATGCCGCGAAAGCAGTTTTAAGAGGGAAATTTATATCATTACAGGCCTATCTCAAGAAACAAGAAAAATCCCAAATAAATAACCTCATGTTACACCTTCAAGAACTAGAAAAAGAAGAACAAGTGGAACCCAAGGTCAGCAGAAGAAAGGAAATAACAAAAATCAGAGCAGAACTAAATGAAATAGAGAACAAAAAGACAATAGAAAAAATTAATGTGACAAAGAGCTGGTTCTTTGAAAAGATTAACAAAATTGACAAACCCTTGGCTAGACTCACTAAGATAAAAAGAGAGAAGACACTAATTAACAAAATCAGAAATGAAAAAGGGGAAGTTATCACGGACACCACAGAAATACAAAGGATTATCCAAGAATACTATGAAGGACTATATGCCACCAAATTTAATAACTTAGAAGAAATGGACAAGTTCTTAGAAACATATAGCCTTCCAAGGCTGAATCCTGAAGAACTGGAAAATCTTAACAGGCCGATCACCAGTAACGAAATTGAATCAGTCATCAAAAACCTTCCCAAAATGAAAAGTCCTGGACCAGATGGCTTCACCAGTGAATTCTACCAAACCTTTAAAGAGGATCTAATACCAGTCCTGCTCAAACTCTTCCAAAAAATTGAAGAAGAGTCAGTACTCCCTAACTCATTTTATGAGGCCAACATTACCCTGATACCAAAACCTGGTAAGGACAACACAAAAAAAGAAAACTACAGACCTATATCTCTGATGAATACAGATGCTAAAATCCTAAACAAAATTCTAGCAAATCGAATACAACAATGCATTAAAAAGATTATTCATCACGACCAAGTGGGGTTCATCCCCGGGGCACAAGTATGGTTCAACATTCGCAAATCCATCAATGTGATACATCACATAAACAAAATAAAGGACAAAAATCATATGATCCTATCAATTGATGCAGAAAAAGCATTTGATAAGATACAACATCCATTTATGATTAAAACACTTACTAAAATTGGTATGGAAGGAAAATACCTCAACATAACAAAGGCCATATACGACAAGCCCTCAGCTAATCTCATAATTAATGGTGAAAAGCTGAAGCCCTTTGCTCTACGTTCAGGAACAGGACAAGGTTGTCCCCTATCACCTCTGCTTTTCAACATAGTGTTGGAAGTCCTCGCCAGAGCTATCAGGCAAGAGAGAGAAATGAAAGGCATCCAAATTGGGAATGAAAAAGTTAAATTGTCACTCTTTGCAGATGACATGATGCTAAATATAGAAAACCCTAAAGACTCCATCAAAAAGCTATTAGAAACAATCAATGAATACAGTAAAGTTGCTGGCTACAAAATTAACGTACAAAAGTCTGTTGCTTTCCTATATACCAACAATGAAATCTCAGAAAAAGAGATAGAAAAAACAATTCCTTTTGCAATTGCAGCAAAAAGAATAAAATACCTAGGAATAAACTTAACCAAGGATGTGAAGGATTTATATGCTGAAAACTATAAGACATTTTTGAAAGAAATTGAAGAAGACACAAAGAAATGGAAAGACATTCCGTGCTCATGGATTGGAAGAATCAACATAGTTAAAATGGCCATATTACCCAAAGCCATATACAGATTTAATGCAATCCCCATTAAAATCCCAATGGCATTTTTTAAAGAAATAGAACAAAAAACCATCAGATTTGTTTGGAACCACAAAAGACCCAGAATAGCCAAAGCAATATTTAAAAAAAAGAACAATACTGGAGGTATCACACTCTCTGATTTTTGCTTGTACTATAGGGCTACAATAATCAAAACAGCTTGGTATTGGCGGAAAAACAGACACATAGACCAATGGAATAGAATTGAGAACCCAGAAATAAAACCACATAAATATGGGCAGATAATTTTTGACAAAGAATCTAAAAACATACAATGGAGGAAAGACAGCCTCTTCAATAAATGGTGCTGGCAGAATTGGATAGCTACGTGCAAAAGAATGAAACTGGACTGCTATCTGTCACCATGTACCAAAATTAATTCAAAATGGATCAAAGACTTAAGCATAAGACCTGACACAATAAACTGCATTGAAGAAAACATAGGTACTAAACTTATGGACCCTGGGTTCAAAGAGCATTTTATGAATTTGACTCCAAAGGCAATGGAAGTAAAAACTGAAATAAACGAATGGGATTATATGAAACTGAAAAGCTTCTGCACAGCAAAAGAAACTATTGACAAAATAATGAGGCAACCAACTGAATGGGAGAAGATTTTTGCAAACAGTGCCTCTGATAAGGGGCTAATATCCAAAATATACAAGGAACTCATGAAACTCAAGAACAAAAAACAAACAACCCAATTGAAAAATGGACAGAGGACCTGAAGAGACATTTCTCCAAAGAGGATATACAAATGGCAAATAGACATATGAAAAAATGCTCAACATCGCTAATCATCAGAGAAATGCAAATGAAAACCACAATGAGATATCACCTCACCCCAGTCAGAATGGCTATCATCAACAAGACAAATAGTAACAAGTGTTGGAGAGGCTGTGGAGAAAAAGGAACCCTCATACACTGTTGGTGGGAATGCAGACTGGTGCAGCCGTTATGGAAGGCAGTGTGGAGGTTTCTCAAGAAATTACGAATAGAATTACCATATGACCCAGAAATCGCTCTCCTGGGTATCTACCCAAAAAAATGTGAAAGCATTTCTCTATAGAGACATGTGTACTCCAATGTTCATTGCAGCTTTGTTTACGATGGCCAAGACATGGAAACAACCAAAATGTCCTTCAATAGATGAATGGATAAAGAAGTTGTGGTATATATACACAATGGAATACTATTCCGCGTTAAGGAAAGATGATATAGGAGCATTTGTGACAACATGGATGGATCTTGAGAGTATAATGCTAAGTGAAATAAGTCAGACAGAAAAAGCAGAGAACCCTATGATTTCACTGATATGTGGTATATAAACCAAAAAGAACAAGACAAACAAATGAGAAACAAAAACTCATAGACACAGACAATAATTTAGTGGTTACCAGAGGGTAAGGGGGTGGGGGGTGGGTGATGAGGGTAAAGGGGATCAAATATATGGTGATGGAAGGAGAACTGACTCTGGGTGGTGAACACACAATGGGATTTATAGACGATGTAATACAGAATTGTACACCTGAAATCTATGTAAATTTACTAACAATTGTCACCCCAATAAATTTAATAAAAAAAAAATCTCAGGTGAGGCTGTTTTCTCTTTAAAATTAACTCATTGTTATTTGGTCAGATACTTTGAGCAGATTGTTTTTAACTATCTGGCGAAGCTACTGTTTTCAGTGACAAGAGGGATCCATCAGTAATTTCATGTTTTAGTTTACATAACAGGACAATGCTCATAATTTTATTTTATCACCAGTCAGTTACTTAATGGGTTTACTTAAGTATTCTCTCTACAGTCAAATGCATTGCTACTTTTCCCTCTAGTGTTAATAACTTTGGTAGTGGCTGGCTATGTGAGAGAAGGGGGGCAAAGTTAAAAGGCCTTTCATCTGCACTAATGAGTAAGTCCTTTCCTCTAACCACCGCCTTAGAGACTACTATTGATATAGAAAACTGAATTTTGTGGGGTAATATCCAGATTGCTTGCTACTATCTTCAATCATAAGGAAAACCTTGAATTTGGGAGAAGACAGCTCTTGCTTATAAATGCATTTAATCCCTGCAGATCATATCTTGGCCCTTTGGCCCTGGTCAGTTTCCGGCAAAGCTCTGAATAGGGATGTGCTATTCTGTTTCTGTTTAGACTTGAATGTTAAGAATGAGTGGGTGAGTGTTTAAATTACACACTGTACTTAGATTTGTTGCGAACCTCACAGAATCTCAGTTCTGCTATTTTTTAAAAGTTGCTCCCCCCCACTATAAGATGTATATGTGCTCATTAAACAAAATTTTGAAAATAAGACTGGAAAGAAAAAATTCTCCATAGGTGAACACCAAATCTCTATACATTTTTATAAGCTTTTAAATTCAAGTATACATATACAAAAAAGCACACAAATGATCAATATTCACCTTGATGAAATTTAGCAAAGTGAATACACTTATATAAGTACTACACAGATCAAAAAATACAGCATTACTGCTACGGTATTCTATTGTGTGAACATAATTTACTCTGTTTACCATTGGACATTTGGGCCCCTATAAATACTGCTTCTGTGAACATGCTTATACATGTATTTTGGCAGATGACTGTGTACTTTCATTTTGATATGTACCTAGGTCATAGGGAATACACACGTTTAGCTTTAATAGATATACTACTAAACAGTTTCCCCAAGCGGTTGTACTAATTTATGTACTGACAGTATTTGAGAGTTCTAGTTCCTACATGCTCTGAACAAAACGGTCTTGTCTGTCCTGTTCAGTTTTAGCCATCCTCAGAGGTAGTAGAACATTGGGTTTTTATTTTTTCTGATGATCAACGTAGTTGAGCATGCTGTAGACAGAATCATGTCCCTCCAAAGATGTCCATGTCCTAATCCTTGGGATCTGTGAGTATGTGACCTTAACATAAGAAAAGGGACTTTATAGATGTGATGAAGTTAAGGATTTTAAATGGGAAGATTGTCCTGAATTATCCCAGCAGGCCCTGTGTAATCATAAAGGTCTTTATAAGTAGAAGGAGGGGGCAGGAGAGTTAGAGAAAGAGATGTTATGATGGAAGCTCTGATACAGCGTGAGACGCAACTGGATTAAATTAGAGCTTCTTCCAACCTGGCTTTGAAGATGGAAGGGGCCCAGTAGCCGAAGAATGTGGTGGAGAGCCTCTAGAAGGTGGAAAAAATGAGGGGACAGGTTCTCCCCTAGAGCCTCCAGAAAGAACACAGTCCTGAGGACATCTCAGTTTTCACCCGTTGAGATCCATTTTGAACTCCTGGCTTCCAGAACTGTAACATAATAAATGTGTGTTGTTTTTTTTTAATAAAAAATAAAAAAATAAAAAGAATGAGTGGGTGAAAGGTGAGAGGTGAAACTAAGTTCTTCCCAGCTAGGATTGAAAGAATGGGATAATGACTTCACAATTTGCTGCAAAAATTGTCTTAGCAAGTGAAACAAAAGCTACTATTCATAATTTACAGAATTAATCATATGATGGAAATACATGGAAATATCTTTTTTTTCCTGGAAGCATTGTTGGCTGTAGGATAATTTCTACCTCTTTAGACTAGTTTTGAGCACCATTTAGTCAGCATTGGCTTAATCATAATTAAAATCATTGCTTTTCAAGCTTTCATGAACATACTGATTTTTTAAAACCAGACTGATTCAGTCCACCTGGAATGGGGCCTGATGGTCTGCATTTCTGACACGCTCACAGTTGATACCGTGCTGTTGGCTAGTGGACCATATTCTGAGTGGCAAACTCTTGTCTACGATAAAAGCATCCCGCCTAAGAGAAAGCTTGTCAGAGTTTATTTGAGCCAAACTGAGGACAATTGCTGGGAAGCAAAATCTCAATGGACTGAGAAAATACTCCAGAAAATGGCGGCTTTGCAACTTATTTTATACATTAGAATCAAAGGAGGAGGGTTACATGAAATCCCTTGGTGGTAGATTAAGGAAGTGGGAGACAGCAAAGTGGGGAAATCTCTGGGATTGGATAAAAATAATTGGAGAGACAGGTACTTCTTTTACATTGGTGAGTACAGGATAGTTAAGAGTTAGCATTTTACAGCACATAGAGATGGTAATTGGGACAAGAATAACAATGAGGGATTCTGTGCGAAAAGGGATGACTCTAATGTTCCAAAGGTATGTTATCTTAGATGCAAAAAGATAATAGACAGGCTCACTGAAGGTAAAGACTGACCTTTGTCAAGGAAGCTGCAGGCCAAGGATGTGCTGTGTTTCCCCGAGAATAAGACCTAGGCAGACAGCTCGAATGCGTCTTTTGGAGCCAAAATTAATATAAGTCCCCATATTATGTTATATCACATCACATCACATCACATCCCCTGTCTTATATTATAGTAAAATAAGACTGGGTGTTATATTAATTTTTGCTCCGAAAAATGCATTAGAGCTAATGATCCAGCTAGGTCTATTTTTGGGGAAACACAGGCCATGCTTTGTTTTTGTTAGGAATTTCTATGTTCAGACCACCCTATGTGGTTAATTTCAGTCTCTGAGTTTGTAGGGCCTGCCATGCTGGCTCCCCTGAACTCATCAGATTTAGTATATGGCCCCTTTTTTGTCCACACTTACTCCTTTTGTCATAAATCAACCCAAAGGATGCATTGATGACCAAGCTTTTGGTTGGATAGTGTGGTCCCACGGTGCTAGGAAGATTCCTAGAAATGTGTGTCAGCCCTTGTCATGCTGAATTTTGGATCTTTGGGGATGGGGCAAGACCATAACTGCTTGGATGGCAGTCAAGGCCGAATTTTTGTTTTTCCCAATAAGGAAAGGCAGGTAAATGGGAGGCAGTCAGGTTTTATGGGCATTCAGTAAGTAAAAAAACAAACCAAAAAAAGACATTGGGTCATTTCTAACCTATAAGCTATCATGATCCAAGTTGTGCTGTCTGTCTCACTTTTCTGTATTTTGCATCTAGTATAACATTTACTTATAGTATAAGTGCATACCATGTACTTCTTCACAGCCTAACCATGAGATGGGTCCCCATTTACTGATGTTGTTCTTATCATCATCATTATTTTAATATGGCCTATCTACTTTCCTTTGGGAGCACTCCCGTGTTATTCATTGTCAATCTGATTTTGGCTAGTTGTATAACTGGGAGCTGTAACTTTAAAGTTTAATAGGAGCCAAGGCTGTAAGAATACAATGGTGTAAGTTCCAATTACTACCTAAAAATTTCTAGAGGCCAGGAGGACAGTAAGAGTTTCATAAATAAATTTTTTGTGCCTTAGTAGCCATTGTAGAGGGCCATTTTTTTTTTTAATACATCCACTTCAGCTTCTATCTGAGTTAATATAGTTAGTAGTCTGTTCAGTTGGGGGGAAGCATAACTGTGTTCTAATATTTACATGTAAAATTCCTTTCTCAATATTGTTTTCACTAACCTTCTACAACTTCACTTGTTCTTTTCAGTTTGCCTTCTTTTCCTCATTCAGAAATAATCAACTTACTAGGACAAAATGCTTCCTTTTAACTTCTTTCAAAAACACACACACACATCCCTTCTTTCTATAATAACTTTCCTTCTAAATTTCAAAACCATAAAAATAGTATTGTTGATAATATAAAAGTTATTTTATACACCTTCAGCAATTATTTGCAGTTGGGCTATATATATATATATATATACACACACACACATACATACATACATACATACATACACAGAGTTTAAGAAAAGCCTAAAGAACAAGTATAATTATCATTATGACTAATATAATTAGCAGACAGATAAAGACAAACAAATGATTATTTTAAGTTTAATATCAATTATGTAGGTATACTGGCCTTCTCAGTGTCTTGGGATAGCTGTCTGTCCATGATGTCGGTGACTTCTCGTCCTTGAGGAGTCTTTGTTTTCCACTGATAAGTGCCATCCAACAAGGTTGGAGAGTCTTTAACTGACGTCTTGTCCAGTGGACAAAATCTCCTGCTTGTGAGTCGTGGTCTTTGAAGTCTTCCTCTCCCAGGAGCTCACTGATGTGAATCAGTTACTAATTTATTACTTTCGTTAAGCTGGTTGATAAGTCCTTGATAATAATGTAGAATGTCTCCTTTTAGTAAGGTTGGTTCACATGTCCCTTCGCATAGGGTGAGCAATGACTAATGAAGAGAAAGCCTGTTTTACCAAAAGGAATATCTCAGGCTGAGAAGCACTATAAGGAGATTATAAGCTTCTGAAAATTTACCTAGTTGAGTTTTAATTTACCATTTGTACCTTCCACCAATTCAGAGGACAGGGGTGATAAGCACAATGAAAATGCTGTAAAATAAGCCAAATAATAACAAATAGGTGTATCATTGGCCCAGTGAAATGAGTCCCTCGGTTACTGTGTAACTCACAGGAAATTCCCCAATTGGGGCGTATTATTATTATAATTGTTATTATTATTAACTTCCCTACCATTAAGGCTGTTGCTCCTACAAGGGAATGTCTCAACCCATTGAGACAGCATGCAAATCATGATTAACACATATTTGTATCCTTGAGATGGTGGCATTTGGATCAAATCAATTACCATACCTCAAATGGTCCTAAAGAAAGTGGGAAATGTCCTTGGCATCCATGGAGTGATTTTCCAGCATTATGTTTTAGACAGATAGAACCTCTGCTCTAAACTTTATGAACACCTGCTTCTACACTAGGAGAATGTTTCCAATAATATTCTTTACTCCATGAAATCAATCATCTTTCCAAGACCCCAATGCGTTAGCCCATGTACATGTTGAAGTGTAGGTAATGGAACCCCTATAGGTAAGATTAGTTCTAAGCTATATCTATTTAGGACAAAGGTTCCCCCTTTTTGTTGCCATATTTTCTTTTCTTCTTCTGCCCTTGTCCGTTAGAACATTGAGGTTACTGCGTATCCAGCTTGGTAATATCTCTTTATCTTTCAGAGAAGAGTCAGCATTATCAATAAGGGTTTCCTGTGACCCATTCCTAGGAACGAGAAGGTGGTCAGTAAGCAAAACACAACTGTGGATGTCTTCGTCCTGTAAAGAGGGTGGTGATAAAGTTACTGGGTCAGACACTTAAATTGACTTAAACTAGTATTAGGCGCAGAAAGCAGGAGTACTTTATAAGAAACTGGCCAACTGACAGAAGTGTTGAGTGTGATGAGAGTTCAGTAAGGATTCAACAGAATGAGTAACATAAAGAAGCGCCTGTAACTCTCTCTTCTGTTTGCTTGTATAACATGACTGGAGCAGAGATGGCTGTCATGTAGGGAGAGAGCCCTCAACTACCCAGTTTAATTGTCTAGAGCTTCTTCAGCTTGTTTTCCTTCAGGGTTCCATTGATTGAATCAAACTGATCTGATTTTAATAAGATAAAGAGGCTGGGCCATTAATGAAAAATTTGTAACTTAATAGTGACAGCATCTAGTCAGACCCAGGAATCCTTTAAGCTGTTTGCTTTTCTTCTTGGAAGTGGAAAGCATATTATTCCTCCAAGTCTTTCAAGGTAAATTAGTAGCCTATCTTTAGATATTAAATAACTGAAGTATTTTACTTGGTGTAAACAGAATCAAAGCTTGTCCTTTGAGGCCCTATGTTCCTTAATGGCTAGCTATTGTAGTAAGTAAATTGTGTCCTCTTGGGAATCTAATATATTTTAGAGCATATGAGTAAATCATCCGCATATTGGATTAAAGTAGAATTTCTGGGAAATTCAACATCATTCAAATCAGCTTTTAGTATCTGAGAGAAATAGGTGAGACTCTCTGTATACCCTTGGGGCATTACTGTCCAAGTAAACTCTGATCTTCCCAGGTGGAAAAGCAAAGAGATATTTCCTGTCCCTATTTTTTATTTTTTACAGTAATGCTGAAAAAGGCACTACATGAATCTATCATTGAGAAACATTGGCAATACATGCAGAAATAGTTGGTAATAGGGTATGTGGGTTTGGAACCACAGGATATCTTTATAGCTCTGAGATCCTGTGCAAATCTCCTTTCTTTCCCATTGGGTTTCTTTACTGGAAGGGTAGAAGAATTACAGGGACTCGTACGTGGAATTATAAGGCCCCCTTTTAATCTTGTATAATCTTGTATAATGGGCTAATTCCAACTAGTTCATTGGGCCTCAAAGGATGTTGGCTAATATTAGGTAAAGGCAAAGTATTATCAATAGTTATTTTAATAGGAGTGGCTGACTTAATCTTGCCAATATCTGTACCAGAAAAAGCCTAAAGTTGTGTTAAAATATCCTGCAATAAACATTCAGACACTCTAAAGACTAGCTTCCTCTTATGTAGTTTCTTTTAAAACCATTATTTTCCCAATCTGATTCATTTAGTTCTGAATACATTTCACCTTCTGGGAAGATATGTAGGCATCATTGGTTAGACAGTCTTAACCTATTAGGTGAGTTTGGACAAATTTGACTAGTAAAAATATATGTTGCCCCTTAACATTGCCTAGTTGGAAGGGAATAGGTTCTGATTTAAACAGACATTGGTTGATTAGATGTCCTACCATTTGTACAGAAGCTTAACTCCAAGGGGGAGGGCAACTTAATCAGGTAGTATTAACAGATAAAGTAGCCCAGGTATCCACACACAAGGGTCTTTTAAATCACAATTACTTTTGCACCAATTTAATAGTTTCCCCTTTTATGATGATTTAAATTTCTCCTAAAGTGTTCCTAGGAAGGGGAAATGCCCTCTCATAGTCCTTAGAGCAGCGCTATGCTTGCTTCTGTTCCTTTTCTTTTTCTAAATCCCATTTCAGTTTTCTAGTCTTTTTCTAGCAAACCTTATTTAATAATCCTATTGCTTTGCTCTCAGAAACTGGTAGGTGCACTAATTGCAATAGGTCAGAATAGGCACGATCATATCTTCTAACAGTTAATTCAAATTCCGTTGTGGGTCCCGGAGAGGTTCCCGGAGAGGTTCATAGAATCTTTAGTAGATTCCTTAGCCAATTGCTGGTTCTCCTCTGCCTGAGACTGGCTTTTCTCTAAAGGGAGCTGCCAGAATTTCTGTGTTTTTTTTAACTTAGTCTATCCTGGTCTGGTTTTCTATTGAGTGTCCACTAGGTCAGTAAGGAGCTGCATAGAGGCCTAAAGAAGAGAGAGAGAGAAGGAAGAAAAGAGAGTAAATCCAGACAAATAAACCATACATTGGGATAGTTGGAGAAGAAGGGAGAAGGGGGTGCTGGCATTGAGCAGCTGAGGAAACCTTTAGTTCAGAGACAGGCTCTAAAAATTTCTTACTAACTTCCTGGAGAGAAGAACGTCTCTCTGTGTACCATTCCGGAGGCTTCTTTCTATTTGCCAATTGAGGTAAGCCTCTTATTTTGTTCAGTTTGATTTTTAAGACAGCTTTTTCTAATTGTGCACACAAAATATTAGATGCTATAAGACAGGGGTGTCAAAACTTTTTTCAATGTTTTTCACCAAGGGCCAAATAGCCGGGCCACTCACTCGAGGTGAAGTATGTATTGCCTCACCTGGTTTATTTAAGTAAACTAAATACATTTTTGAAATTTGCTGCTGGCCAATTAACAATGGATTGCGGACTGCAGCTGGCCCGCGGGCCGCAGTTTTGACACCCCTGCTATAAGAGCTCCATTTGGCCATCTTAGGTTGATACCACTTCTAGATAAATCTTTCCATGTCTGTAAGTACTTGCAAGACTCCTAGTACCTGCACATCTGGAGGAGCATTAATGGGGTGGGGGTCTGGGAGCTTGTCGGCCTTGGAGGCACCATTTCCCATGTTAATTTGTAGTTTTCTGAGATCCGCAGAGTCTGAACAAATATCTAGAAATATTGTATAGTGGGTTGTAGTCTGATGGGTGGAGCTCCAATGGGCTGTCACCTCCCGAGTCACTTCAACCCTCTTACATGCCTCGGTTTCTCTCCCCAGCTGTCTAGTACAACCGTGAGGACTCGAAGCGCTAGGTAACCAGCCTGTATGTGCATGTCCCAGGACAAGTCAAATATTTAATTACAGTTGTATTGGAATTCCCTATGGGGCCACTGTATGTTTTGAGGAGTCCCCTCAAACACCTCTGCAAAGATTCTTAGTCACCTAAGAATACCCAAAATTCGGGCTGGAGGGAGTAAATGCCCCTTATCTTCGGAGTTGAACAAGTTCAGACTCTCATTTATCCAGTAAAAGGTTTTGTTCAGACTGACAGTAAGCAATTCCAATTCACCCATTTTTTCTCCTGTCCCTGGGTTAACTCGTTTTCTTAACCTGGGTTATCTCTACCCTTAACCTTTAAGGCTACCTCGAGGATTTAAAAAAGGAAAAAAAATAACAGCTCAAATAAAGTCAGGGCCTCCTACCTTAAACAGGGATATCCAGAATTCCAAGAAAAAAATCACCCAAGTTCACTCAATGAGAAGCAGGGAGCCGGTGGGGCACAATGGGCCCCTGCTGGTACCTGGCACCAAATATTGGTCTGCAGGGTGGTCCTGGGTGGGCTTCTTTGGAATCCTGCCAACTACGCCAAGTAATGTCAACAAGAAAACACCCAGTCTAAGAGAAAACATATAAGAGTTTATTTGAGCCAAACTGATAACAATTGCCGGGAAGCAAAATCTCAACAGACTGAGAAAAAGTTCCAGAAAGTGGCGATTTGCAGCTTATTTTATACATTAGAATCATTAAATATACAATTAGATATACATGAAATATACATTAAATATACAATTAGAATTATTTTATACATTAGGAGGAGGGTTACATGAAATCCAATGGTGGTAGATTAAGGGGCTTGGAGAAAGTAAAGCAGGGAAATCTCTGGGATAGGAGAAAAATAAATTGGAGACACAGATACTTCTTTTACATTGGTGGGTGCAGGATAGTTAATAGCATTTTACAGCATTAGAGATGGTATTTGGGGAACAAGATAACAATGAGGGATTTTGTAGTTTCATGCCCTGATGCAGGATGGGCTGTGCCCTGAGGTATCTGGAAGAAGGTTGACTCTTACATTCCAAGGGTCTGTTATCTTAGATGCAAAAAGACAACAGACAGCCTCACTTAAGGTGAAGACTGACCTTTGTCAAGGAAGCTGCAGGCCACGGATGTGGCTTCCTGCCATGACTCACTTTCAGTTAGGAATTTTATGTTCAGACCATCCTGCGTGGTTAATTTCAATCTCTGAGTTTGTAGGGCCTGCCATGCGAGCCTCCCGAGCTCGACAACTTTAGTATGTGGCCTTTTTTTTTTCGTCTACAGTCTAGTTGGTCTCATTACCTATAGCTCCTGTGTTTGCCTTTCTGCCTATAAAATTAGCTGTTTGCCCTATTTTTTGGCACTTCCAACTATTTTATTATGCTTATTTATTCTATGACAAAGAACATTGTATGGGAAGAAATGCACCTATATTAGTGGAAGCTCAGTGCTTTGTATCGGGATCATAGTGGTGTCCCAGAGAACTTTTTCATTGTTTCTGCTTGCAAAAAAGTTGAATCACTGAGATCAGTTGACTAACAGAGGTCTTCCCATTTAATTATGGTTATATGGAAGAAGCATGCATTTTGGAGTAGGACCTAGACTGTATGACCTTTGTCAGGGTACTTACTTTCTTTTCATTATGCTGTAAAATGAAAGTACTTACCTTCATTTGGTCGTTGGGCTAGTTAGTGATTAGCAAGAATGCCTATGAAGCACCTGGTACAGTATACCTACCGTATAGTAGGCATTTAATAATTAATAGTAAATATACCAGTCACTGAATGGGATGAAACAAATGTTACAATCTATTTAATTTCTTAACATCAGGCATTTTATTACCAATGTAGCTAGCTAAGAAGAAGAAAAAAGTTTGGATTGTTTTCTATGAAAGAAAATTGAAGGTTAAAATTACCGTGTTTCCCCGAAAATAAGACCTACCCCCAAAATAAGCCCCAGTTAAGATCTCAGCCAGACGGACGCATTTAATATGTTATGACCATGTTCCAGAAGAAGATGACATGACTGTATTTGAGTAAGTGTACATGAAAAAATAAGACATCCTCTGAAAATAGCTCTAATAGAGCAAAAATTTATATAAGACCCCATCTTATTTCGGGGAAACACGGTATGTTTTTAAAACTTTTATTTCATATATTTTTAAAAATTATTCATTTGATTTTGTTGGGTGATTAAATTTAGATTCTCAACCTTAGTTTGAATAAGGGAATTAATTCCTTTCTATCCTGACTTCATATGGATTTTTGAGGTCAAGATATGCCCGAGGGGTGGCATTCCAAGGAGACTTTTGTTTCTTTTTTCTCACTGTGGTACGGAGGAGACGCATCAGGAACCACACAGCTGGCACCTTGAAGAGCGTGACATAAGAGTGGCATCGCCTGCCAAACACCAAGAAGCCAGCACTGTTCAGTTACTAATCTGTGCAGACAGAGCTTGTGATTTAGCCCAGAATCACTGTGGCTTACCACACAAGTGTTTTTTTGTGCTTCCCCAGTCCCTCACAAAACCTAATGCGTTCTGAAACACAAGAGTATAGGAAGTACTGGATTTTACATTCCCTTTCCTCATTTACATGAGCTGATTTCCTTACCTGGAGCATGAAATATTTGCCCTGTTGGGTGCTTCATACCAGAGATTCCACTAGCGCGTGCATTCCAGGAGAGTCTGCTAGTTCTGTTATATCACCGGGACTCTAGTTGATGGGGCATTCATCTGTAAGAAAATACTCTCTCAGCACCCCTGGGCTAGCATTATAGCTTCTCACTGTCATTTGTCCCACCTCAAAGCTAACTGAAACCAGAAAGCCTATGTTTCAAAATATCTATGCATGTCACCAACCATCTGGTTGCTCACAAGTGATGAAGACATTTCGTGTAAACCTGGTTGACTATCCTTTCACCTCCACAGAATAAACCTTGCCTAGGACACACGTAGTCTTACTTTAGTATTGGTCTGCAACAGAGGGCGATAATTTGGGTGCCCAAATTCATAAAAGTTTGATGTAACCCCTCGTCGGGTGACTGACTATGTGATAGAGTTCAGATGCATTTGGCACTGCAGGGACAGCGGAAGGTTTCTGTGGAACTGTCTGGGCTAGAATATCTAGAGTACACTGCATGTGGGTAAGGGCAGAGGTGGCTGGTGTTTACTAACATAATGTAATTTTTCTTCTAATTATGAAAGTAATAAATGTTAAATGAAATATGCTCATTGAAGATTTGGAGCATATACATTTTCATTTAACATTTTGTTATTTATGAGTCTCAATCTCTTTTATTGGGTTTATGTGCATTGTTTTTAGCAATACAAGGATTATTCTGTATGTGGTTTTATTCTTTTTAAACCTAGTTATATTTTATGAACATTTTTCAATTTCATTAGGTAACCATCTCCATTTCAATAACTATAATATTCTGTCATATTGCTATTGCTTGCTATTGCTATTGCATATTGCTTAATTTATTAATCACCTATTATGGAACACTTAGGTGTCTCATTTCCTTCTTATAAATAATACTGTACTGATACTGAACATCCTGTAAAAAATTATTTGTGCATATGAATTAATCACTGAGCATAGCATTGTTTTCCTTTAAGATAAATTTTTAGATGTTAAGTACAAGAGCAAAAGCCATGTAAATTTTAAATGTACTTTGTTTTTATTTTTGTTTCTTTTTATGTTTTATATGTGAGGTATGATCAAAAAATATGGTGAATGTTTAAATTTAAAAAATTATTACAGTAAAAAGACACATTGCCATTAATTCTCCTCAAAATACTCCCCTCTCATCGAACACACTTATCCCATCGTTCTTGCCACTTTCTGAAGCAGTTCTGGAAGTCCTCTTTCGTGAGTGTCTTTACTTCATATTCCATCATGACCGTGTTCCTTGTCAAACATAGCTTCTGGTATAAGGCAATTTCTGTCAAATGAAAACATACTGTGTTTCCTCATCCACCTTATTCACCAGATCTGGAACCATGTGACTTCTGGCTGTTCCCTAAAATCGAAATGATTCAGGACATCAAGGCTCTCACAATAGCACAACTAAATACACTCAGGAAAGAGGACTTCCAGAACTGCTTCAGAAAGTGGTAAGAATGATGGGATAAGTGTATTCGAAGCAAGGGGGAGAATTTTGAGGGGAATTAATGGAAATGTGTCTTTTACTGTAATACATTTTCTTTTTTTAATTTAAACATTCACCATGTTTTTTATCACACCTCACATGCCTTATCACCCTTAAGAAAACTTGTACTTTTTTTTGTACTCTCCTTAGTGGTGTGTAGACTACCACACAGCCTAACCAATAGCTAGGCATGGACATTTTTCCCCAGATGATTAACTGGTTTTTCGGTGTTGTTTTAATTTGAATTTCAGTGAATTTAGTGAAGTAGCATATTGGCAACACCATAATTATTTTTGCTGATATGCCTCAGGTAAATTTCTTATATACCTATCAACTCTGTCATACATTAACGAAAGGGAAGTAGTCCCTATTTAAGTAACATATTTTAGGTGGTAATAAGCAACAGAATTTCAACTTTTTAAAGACATTACATTTGTTCTGCTACGTTAAAGCTTCTGAATAGACGTTATAATAGCAACAAATCTCAATGCATATTATATTTTTGTTGATCACCTCTCTAAATCCAAACAGATTTTAGCAAGATCTTGCTTATCTGTTACCAGAATTTCTCATGAAGAATTTCAACTGTCGTCCTTTTCACTAAAGAGCACTACTTTTCCCTTTTTCCTATTAGTTAATCTTGGCCATTTTTTCTCTCTCTCCCCCTTTTGAAAAATAATAGTCCCAATTGTATTTTGCTTTTATTTTGCTTAAATTGCTAACATCTGTAAATATGTTTATTCTTTTTGTGGAAGAGGGAGGATGTGTTGATGTCTACATCCTGTTCTCAATCTATAAGAAAAAAATTTGTACATAAGTCAAAAAGAAAATTGACAATTATAGTAACATTAAAGTATTGCTTATTAATAAATGAATTTTGGTATATGTTATTATAGTAGATCCACTGATTTCAGTCTTAATTAGTTAATGGGGGTAAAGTACTCTAAAGATGAATAGTACTTTTTAAATGCTATGTATTGTTTTAGTTGGATTTTCTTCCCTTATGGTAATGATGGCTTGAAAGTCATTTTAGTTTTTTCAGTATTTCAATTAAAAAGAGGTTTAGTCCTTTTCCAGTCCAGACTTTTTGCATATAAATATATCGATGAGATGGTAGCATAGATAGTCCTATAATTATGCTTGCTTTAATGGAGCTTTATACCCTGCTGGAAAGGAGGTTTGGGAAATAAGGTGAGTTTTAATTTCAGATACATAACCTGATTAAAGGATACCTACTACATGGTATCTCATACCACAGCAGATATAACTACAGTTTGTAATTATCTGTCAGTCACCAGATGAACCAGGATCATATGTCTAAAGAAATAATTTTACATTGATTTTCTTTTATAATAGTCCTTACTATTAAATAAATAATGAAAAGGTATACTCCCTGCCTAATAACAGTAAAATGTAACCTTTTTGTGATAATTCGGATTATTGAAGAATTGCTAAGTCATCTCACTTTCATTCCTTCCTTTTTATCCCCTCTGCCACTAGCCTGGTCACCTCCCACCTGCAGTGATGCTACTTTACTAGTATCCTTACCTCCAGTCATTCTCCATGTTGTGATTCCTTTTAAACAGTACAGATAGATTAATCTTAATTTAAAATACAGACATGATTGTATCATCCTTCTGCTTAAAATGTGTATTTCATTGGCCATTCTCTTAGGCCCTCCTGGCTTTCAACATTTACGTGATTTAATCCTAACTTAACATTACAGCATTATTTCTCATCTCATTGAGTCTCAGTTTATATGCATTCTTACCTTCGTACCTTTCCTCAAACAGCCCAGTATGCCCTACACTTTTTCTCCAGGCTACCCTCAGACATAACCCACACTCCCTTGGAGGAGGGAGACAAGTATCTATCCGATTAAGTCCCATTCAGCCAGGGAATAAATGCAGTCTGTGCAGTGTGACATGGGTGGCAATGGTGCAGACATGAAAAAACCTGTACTCTTTCTGGTCTAGTGAACCAGAAAAGAGAAACTAGGAATGCTGAAGAGACTGGCTTGCAAGGGAAAGAACCAGACAGGATAGCTCCAGATTTTTGTCTTCCTACATCTCTACTAACCATACCTGCCCAGAATAGACTCAGACTAGCCCAGCTAAAAAGATGTTCTGCACAAGAAAAGTTTGCAGTTAGACACTCATCCCCAAAAATTATCTACTAAAACGAAAGAAACAATACTCACTAGAGAAAAATAACAGATTCCAGAGTCTCCACAAGTCAGGATACAGTCAAAAATTGCTGAATGTATAAGAAACCAAGAAAATTGAACACATTCTCAATTGAAAAAATAATCTATTGATTCCAATTTCAAGATGAGCCAGGCATTGGAATTAACATATAAGGGATATAAAACAGCTATTACATTTCTTGACAGTTAAGTAAAACAAAACATGTTTTCAATGCATAAAAATCTCAGCAGAGAAATATTCTTGGCAGATAAATAGAAATAAATGTTCTAGAATTGAAATGTTCAGTTCTAGAACTGAAAAGTATTATTTCTGTAGTGAAAAATTCACTGGATGGACTTAACAGCTGAGTAGACAAGAGTAATTGATCTCAAACAGATCGATACTAATTAAGACAAAAACAGAAAAAAGAAAGATTGGGGGGAAATGAACAAAGCCTCAAAGATCTGATACATGGCATTTAATAGTTGTCTTCTCAGAAACCACACAAAGAGAGTAGCATATCTTTTCTTAAGTGCTGAAAGAAAATAAACTGTCAACCTAGAATTCTATACCCACCAAAAATATTGCTCAAGACTGAAAGCTATAACTGTTGTAATAATTTTGCAATATACACAAATACAAATCATTACATTGTACACCTGGAACTACTATAATGTCAATTATACATCAATTTTAAAAAAGAATGAAGGCAAAATACATATTTAGATAAAAGAAAACAAACAGAATTTGTTACCAAGGAACTTGCACTATAAGAAATGCTAAAGGAAGTTCTTTAGGCTGAAGATAATGAACATCAGACATTCTAAACATCTGGGCATACATAAAAGATTTCCTTCTTTCTTTTCCTTTTTCCTCTTAATGTCTTTTTATACCGTGTAATTATTGAAAACTAAAATTACATTATCTTATGGGGCTTATGATGTATGTTTGGGGCCATATGAGCCTATATGATTGCAAACATTTTATATGTGAAATAGTTCATTATTAACTGTAAATGAACTGTAAAAACTTAAGCATACATATCGTAACCCCCTAGGGACAACTATTGTAAAAATAATACAAAATATAATAGCTAAAAATCCAACAGGAAAATTAAACTAGAATTCAACAAGAACACATAACAAATATGTTTGTATGCAATAACCGTGCTTCAAAATACATGAAGCAAAAATTGAGAGAATATAGGCCACACTAGACAGTTTCACAATCATAGTTGATTTTAACACCATCCTTTCATCAGTTGATGGAACTAGACAAAAAAAATCCCACAAACACATAGGTTATCTGAAGAGCACTGTCAGCCATCTAGCCTTGTCATCGATAGAAAATTATACCAAAAATGGCAGAATAGACATTCTTGTCGAGTACATATGGTATGTTTACCAAAATAAACTGCCACCTCTGCCAAAAAACAAATCTCATATTCACAGAGATTTGAACCATACAGAGTTTGTTCTCTGGCCACAATGAAATTAAGTTAAAAATCAATAACAACTAAACTATTGTCTGTGTCTATGAGTTTTTGTTTCTCATTTGTTTGTTTTGTTCTTTTGTTGTTTTTGGTTTATATACCACATATCAGTGAAATCATAGGGTTCTCTGCTTTTTTTTTGTCTGACCAGAGGGTAAGGGGGCGGGGGATGGGAGGTGAGGGTAATGGGGATCAAATATATGGTGATGGAAGGAGAACTGACTCTGGGTGGTGAACACACAATGGGATTTATAGATGATGTAATACAGAATTGTACACTTGAAATCTATGTAATGTCACTAACAATTGTCACCCCAATAAATTTTTAAAAAGTCAATAACAATAAGATTATGAGAAAAACACTTTAAAATGAGCATTGAGTCAAAGAAGAAATTACAAAAGGAATTTGAAAATATTTTAAACTGATAATAAAAATACCACATACTGAAATTTAATGGATGCAGCCAAAGTGGTACCTAGAGGGAAATGCCTGCATTACACAAGAATAAACACCTCAAATAGATGATCTAATTGACAAGCAGATTCTAAAATTTATGTTGAAAGGCATTGGGACTTGAACAGCGTTGCAAAAACGACGTTGGAAAAAAATGAAGTTGGAAGATTTACACTATTTAATTTCAGCACTTACAGCCCACAGTAATCAAGACAGTGTGGTACGGTATAAAGAGAAATAGATCAATGGAAAAGGCAGCCTGATATTGACAAACGAATAGACGCATAGATCAATGGAACATTATGGAGATTACAAAGATATGTGATCACACATATATGTGTGACACATATATGATAAACTGATTTTTAAAATAAAAGTGCCAATTTAATTCGATGTAGAAGAGATAGTCTTTTCAACAAATACAGTTGAAACAAGTGAACATCTGTATGGCCTGAAATGAACCTTAACCTTACTTCAAAGTATACATAAATTTTGACTCAAAAATCAAAAACAAAAACACCCTGCTAAATGTAAAAGTTAAAGTTACTAAACTTCTAGAAGAAACCATAGATAATTTTTATTACATGGGTCAGGCAATTGTTTCTTAAAAATAATGTCAGAAGTACAAACCAAAAGAAAACATTAATAAAATGTACTTTATCAGAATTAGAAACTTGTTTTGTGTAAGGCACTTTAGAGAACAAAAAGCAAGCCAAAGGCAAGCTTTGTAAAGAATGTTTACCAAATATATATCTAATAAAGGGCTTGTATCCAGAATACATAAAGGACTTTTAAATTCAAAAAGACAAACAACTCAATTTTTAAATGAACAGATGATTTGAACAGACACCTCACAGTGCATGGGTGGTCAGTAAGCATGGATGCGTGCTCAACATCACTTGTCGTCTCACAAATGCAAGTTTAAAAACAAAAAAGCCAAGTGTTGACGCAGTTGTGGAACACCCGGAATAATCAAGACGTTGCCAGTGCGAATGCAAATTTGTATATCCGCTTTGAAAAGGAGTATGGCAGTGCTTACCATTCAACCCCGCAGTTCCACTAACGAAAACACATGGCCACCCAGAAATGTGTTCAAATGCTTATAACAGCATTATTCATAATAACCAAAAGCTGTTGTGTGACTAAACAAATTATAGTATATCCAGTTCAAGGAATCCTTCTAACAATAATAACAGACAATATAGTATATTGCACAGAACAACATGGATGAATCTCAAAAACTTTATGCTAACTGAGACAAGTCAAACATAAATACTACATACTCTATGATTCCATTTATATGAAATTATAGAAAATGAATAGCTAACATGACTGAAAGCAAGTTGTTGGGACCAGGAATTGGGGGAAAGGATCAAGTAAAAAGGAGCATAAGGGAACTTTTTTTAAAAATTTTTTTCCTCACCAGTTTATTTTATTTTATTATTATTATATTTTTTAAAGAGGGTGCAGCTCACAGTGGCCCATGTGGGGATCCAACCGGCAACCTTGGTGTTATCAGCACCGCGCTCTAACCAACTGAGCTAACCTGTCACCCATAAGGGAACTTTTTTGAGTGAGGGAATATTCTGTATTATCTTCCTTGTTGTAGTGGTTACCCAATTATATACAATTAACAAATGTCATTCAACTTGACATTGCAAATTGGTGGATTTTCTTGATGTAAGTATTAAAAAAGAAGGAAAAATAAATTTATCCTTTTAGCCCAGTTTATGCCACCTATTTATAAAACCTTACTTTATTCTTCTATTGAATGTCATTTCTCTGAAAATCTGGAAACCTGGGGTACTACTTGTCATTTTGTGTTTGGTCATTTTATTTGTATATTTTAACTCCCCTACTATGCTAATATCTTTGGAGACAAAGACCATTTTAAATTTTATTTTGGATCCCCCAGAGTCTGATTTTTGCATATTTATTTATTTATTTTTCTCAAACTAGTGTATGTCACGTCGTTCTATTTAATGAAAGGTTCCACTTAATTGGATTTCAGTCTTTTCTGACTACAAATGTACTACTTTGGAAATACATTCAGCATAGGCAATTGTGATCTCTTACAATTTTCTTTAACAAAAGAATTACATTTTATTCCCCCAAGATTCCAAGCTTATGTGTTTCCTTAAAAAGTTTCTCATTGCTGATAACTAGAAAAAATGATTTTTGCTAACAATAAACTCTAGGAGATATTACATGGATCCTTATGTAAGGGATGTTGTTTATAATGAACAACTCACACAACTCAGTCTGGGGTTTTGCAAAAGAGCTAGAAATGCTTTCTGATGAGATGTTTTTCATAACTTTTTTTAAAGAGAAGACCAGATGTATACCACTTATTCTATTTTGTAATAATTTTTTTCAACTACAGTTGACATATGAGGTGTGATCAAACAATACGGTCAATGTTTAAATTTTTTAAAAAATGATTATGGTCAAAGATACATTGCCATTAATCCCCTTCAAAATATTCCTCCTCACTTCAAATACACTTATCCCATTGTTCTTGCTACTTTCTGAAGCAGTTCTGGAAGTCCTCTTTCTTGAGTGTCTTTAGTTGATCCATTTTCGCTACCTGGATGTCCTGAATCTTTTTGACTTTGGGGAAGAGCCAGAAGTCCCACAGTGCCAAATCCAGTGAATAAGGTGAATGAGGACACACCGTAATGTTTATATTTGATAGAAATTGCCATATACCAGATGCGATGTGTGACACGGAGCATTGTCACAATGGAGGATTATTTAAGGCACACTTTAAAACACACCTCTCAACCTTAGCTCATACCTGACTGACTGCACCAAACAAGTTGAAACTTGTCACACACTGTTACTAAGGTTCGACGCACCGCTTCCCTTATTGAAGATCCCCGCCTTTCCGTTGGATGGCGCTTGGCAGCAGCATTCGGCGTATTTTCTGATCACAACGAGACGGTTTCATGTCACAATCACTCCTGGTAGAGCAATTTTGGTCAAAAATATTATGGTGTGTCCTCATCCACATTATTAACTGGATGTGGCACCCTGTGACTTCTGGCTCTTTCTCAAAGTCAAAATGACCATGAAAGGAAAACACTTTGAATCGATTCAGGACATCATGGCAGCCACACAGCACAACTAAAGACACTCATGAAAGACGATTTCCAGAACTGCTTCAGAAACTTGCAAGAATGATGGGATAAGTGTTCAAAGGCAGGCAGAGTATTTTGAGGGGGATTAATGGCGATGTGTGTTTTACTGTAATAAACTTTTGTATTTAAACATTCACTGTATTTAATGATCACACCTCATACAATGTTATATTACTTTCAAGTTTACAACATAGTATTTATACATTTATATAACTTATGGAGTGATCACCCCAATAAATCTAGTACCTGCCTGACACTATACATAGTTATTACAATATTACTTGACTACATTCCTTGCTATACTTTACATCCCCATGACTATTTTGTAACTACTAATTTGTACTTCTTAAAACCTTCCAACTTTTCACCCACTCCCCCAGCCACCTTCCCATCTGGCAACCATCGAAATATTCTCTGTATCTATGAGTTTGTTTCTGTTTCATTTGTTTATTTTGGTTCATCTGTTTCATTTGTTTATTCTGGTTCATTTATTTTGTTCTATAGATTCCACTTATAAGTGAAATCAAATGATATTTGTCTTTCTCTCTCTGACTTACCCCACTCAGCATAATACCCTCCAGGTCCATCCATGTTGTTGCAGAAGGCAAGATTTTTTTATTTTTATTTTTTTTAATTTATTTATTGGGGTGACAATTGTTAATGAAATTGCATAATTTCAGGTGTACAATTCTGTATTACATCATCAATAAATCCCATTGTGTGTTCACCACCCAGAGTCAGTTCTCCTTCCATCACCATATATTTGATCCCCCTTACCCTCATCTCCCTCCCCCCACCCCCTTTACCCTCTGGTAACCACTAAACTATTGTCTGTGTCTATGAGTTCTTGTTTCTCATTTGTTTGTCTTGTATTTGGTTTATATACCACATATCAGTGAAATCATAGGGTTCTCTGCTTTTTCTGTCTGACTTATTTCGCTTAGCATTATATTCTCAAGATCCATCCATGTTGTCACAAATGTTCCTATATCATCTTTCCTTAACGCTGAATAGTATTCCATTGTGTATATATACCACAACTTCTTTATCCATTCATCTATTGAAGGACATTTTGGTTGTTTCCATGTCTTGGCCACCGTAAACAAAGCTGCAATGAACATTGGAGCACACGTGTCTTTATGTATAAATGATTTCAGATTCTTTGGGTAGATACCCAGGAGAGGGATTGCTGGGTCATATGGTAATTCTATTCGTAATTTTTTGAGGAACCGCCACACTGAGAAGGTAAGATTTTATTGGTGTTTTTTTTTTTATGGCTGAGTATTGTGTATATGCACCACCTCCTCTTTATCCATTTTTTCCGTAAACGGACACCCAGGCTGCCTCCACATCTTGGCCATTGTAAACAATGCCGCAATGAACAGATGGATGCACGTGTCCCCTCAATGTAGCATTTGGGTTTCTTTTTTTTTTTAATTTTTCTTTTCTCTTATTTATTTATTTGTTTGTTTGTTTGTTTGTTTGTTTCAGGTGTACAAGACAAGGTAATACTTAGACGTTCATCATTTATATCCCTCACACTGTGGACCCCCTCCCCCCATCCACTATCCCTCCGACCTCGCACCGAGCCATCACATTATATATATATGAAATTAGAGTTGGCATTCATTAATGTTTAGCTTCTGGTGTACAGTGCAGTGATCAGGCATCCACAGTATTTCTTTAGATAAATACCCAGAAGTGGGATTACTGGGTCCTGCTTTGTTTCTTGCTGTACCCTTTTTTTGTGATTATCTTTTTTATTATTATTAAAGTTTATTGGGGTGACAATTGTTAGTAAAGTTACATAGATTTCAGGTATACAATTCTGTATTACATCATCTATAAATCACATTGTGTGTTCACCATCCAGAGTCAGTTCTTCTTCCATCACCATATATTTGATCCCCTTTACCCTGCTCCCCCCAACCCTCTGTATAGCCTTTCTTTTAAAGTCCATTTTGTTTGTTTCCATTTTCATGAAATATCTTTTTCCCTCTACTTTCAGTCTCTGTGTGACTTTCAATCTGAGTGAGTCTCTTGTAGGCAGCCTGTGTAAGAGTTTTGTTTTCTTATTCAGCCACCCTATCTTTTGATTGGAGCATTTAATCCATTTATATTGAAAGTAATTGTTGATAGATATGTAGTGATTGCCATGTTATTATTCATATAGTTGATCCTTTTCTCCTCCTCCTCCTCCTCCTCCTCCTCCTCCTCCTCCTCCTTCTCCTCCTATTTATTTTCCTTTACCTCCTCCTCCTCCTCCTCCTCCTCCTCCTCTTCTTCTTAAAGTAGTCCCTCTAACATTTCTTGTGTACTGGTTTAGTGGTGATGAATTCCTTTAGCTTTTTTCTGTCTGGGAAGCTCTATATCTATCCTTTGATTCTAAATGATAATTTAGCTTGGTAGAGAGTCTTGGTTGTAGGTTCTTTCCTTTCATCCCTTTGAATATTTCGTGCCAGTCCCTCTGGCCTGCAAAGTTTCTGTTGAAAAATCAGCTGACAGTCTTATGGGAGCTCCCTTATAGGTAACTAACTGCTTTTCTCTTGCTGCTTTTAAGATTCTCTCTTTGTCTTTAAGCTTTTGCATTTTATTTATGATGTGTCTGGTGTGGGCCTCTTTGAGTTCATCTTGTTTGGGACTGTCTGAGTTTCCTGGACTTATATATGTATTTTCTTTGCCAGGTTAGGGAAGTTTTCCGTCATTATTTCTTCAAATAGGTTTTCAATTCCTTGCTATCTCTCTTCTCCTTCTGTTACCCCTGTAATGCAAATGTTGGTATGCTTGATGTTGTTCTACAGGCCTCTTGAAGTATCCTCATTTGGGGGGGATTATTTTTCTGTTCTGATTGGGTGTTTTCTGCTACCTTATCTTTTAAATCGCTAATTCAATCCTCTGTGTCATCTAATCTGCTGTTGATTCTCTCTAATGCATTCTTCATTTCAGTTATTGTATTATTCATTTCTGACTGGTTCTTTTTTGTGTTTTCTATCTCCATTTTTATGTTTCTCGTCTCTTTGTTGAAGTTGGTCCTGAGATCACTGAGCATCCTTTTAACCAGTGTTTGGAATTTATTATATTGCATGTCTCCACTTTGTTTAGTTCTTTTTCTGGAGCTTTGTTTTGTTCTTTCATTTTGGACATGTTTGTCTCCTCATTTTGGCTGCTTCCCTGTGTTTCTTTGTCTGCTCCCCTGTGTATGTTTTGGTGTGTCCCAGGCTACTTCCCTGTGTTTGTTTCTATGTGTCACAGCGTTATGTAGTGGATGTGCTATGTGACCCAATGGCACACTGTGTCTGATCAACTGAGCCAGGTGTTGCGGGTGTGCTTCTCCTGTTGTAATTGAGCCTTGCTTGCTGTTTGTTTATTAGCGGGAAAGATTGACTCTCAGGCTGATTGGCTGTGAAGACTGGTCGTGACTGCAGTGGAGAAGATGTTGTGCAGAGCAGGATTTGCTTTAGTAGGGCTCTGATGACTGTCTCATATGCCCTTTGGGTGTGTCGTACTCGGAGGTGACTGGGTGTTGCTCAGGCTTCGTCTGAAACCATCCACCAGGTAGTACCAGCCCTAGGGCCTCCTGGCATGAGCCACAAAGCGATCCACAAATGGCCACCACCTGTGCTGGGCTTGGAGGTGCCTCAAGGGGCCAAGTGCTGAACTGAGGGCAGGTGCCACTAGTGCCAGGCTTTGGGCTGCTCAACAAAGGTACGGGGCTTACCATAGCAGATGCTGCTTGTTTAGGTTTTGTGAACCTTTGAAAGATTTTATGAAATTCCACAGCATGAGCCAAGACAGGCTGTTCGTATGGAAAAGCCACAAGAAGCAGCTTGGGTGTGCCTACAGTTTGGGTGGGGCGGGGTCTCCAATAATTACTAGGGAGGGGCGGCCGGTGTTAGCCAGGTTGATGGAGACTCAGGTTGTGTGGCCCCCTGTGTCTTCACTCTGGGAGTAGGGAGGACTCGACAAAGAAACAATGGCTTCCGCCAGCACTTCTGTCTGGGAGAAAGCTGCCCCTCCTGCCCTCTTTCTGAAACCAGACAATTCAGTTCCTCTCCATATGTCCCTGATACCTTTCGAGCTGCTGCCCCAGTGCTGGAGCTCAGAGCAAGTGAGTCTGTCAGTAAGTAAGTCTGTGTGTGGGCCCCCAAGTGGAGCGCCTGGGACTGTAGCCACCCTTTATCTCACTCAGCTCCAATCTACACTGTTTTTCACAGCTAGAAGTTGTGGGAACTCCTCTCCCTGGCACTGGGCTGGGGAGCCTGGCGTGGGGCTGGAGCCCCTCACTTCTTGGGGAATACCTCCACAGCCAAGATACCCTTCCCAAATTTTTAACCACCATACCTGGGTGTGGGACCAGCCCATTTTACATCTCCGCCTCTCCTACCAGTCTCGAGTTGGCTTCTTCTGTATGTCCATAGTTGTAGCACTTCTGTTCAGCTAGACTTCAGGGGAATCTCGATGATTGTTTTGTAGTTTAGTTCTAATTTTGATGTGGTTGTGAGAGGAGGCAAGCACAGCGTTACCTACACCGCCATATTGATTAAAATTGCCAGATGCATAACATTTCTATCTGAATTCACTGAAGACCTTTTCATAGGACTTTTGGGATAACATTGTCCTGGTTTTTTGCTTATAGATGAGGTACATACAAGGATAGAGTTTAACATATAACTAAAATATCCTTTGTTTGGCCTTTGTCAAATAGTAGCAAGCAGATTTTTAGAATTAATAAATTCAGTCAATTTGTATCAGATTCTTTCATGAGTCTCTATTATGCCTGTATCTTGTATTGTTGATTCCAAGGGAGATCCATGTACTTAATTAACAGAATTGTGTAAATGGCAAAATTGACCTTTATCTTTAAAAAGTTAGAACCCTGATTTATCTTTTTGCCCAAACATAGGGATATTCCACTTCCCCATGGAAAGTACCTGAAGATAAAGCCAATTTTTAATTTCCTCGAAAGGAGCTTTGAATACAAAGTATTTGAAAACATAGTCAGCTGAGATCCCTAGTTCTTTACCAAAGATACAAAGAGATCATTGATTGAAGACATTACAAAAAGTAGGAGAAATAATGAGAAGAGAATCTTAGAGACTGAAAAGCCTGGGCTAAAGTCCCAGCTCAGTCACCTCATATCTCTAATGGTATAACCTTTGTAGGGATGCTTACTTTCCCTAAGTCTATTTCTTCAGCTGTGAAAATGGAAATGAGAATTCTTTCTTTATATGTTTATTTTGAAAATTCCATGGTTGCATCATTTAGTTCCTGGCACTTCTTCACACCCAATAATTTATTCCTTTCCCATACTAGATCAATAGAAAATATGGCTATGAGTCTTGTAAAAGCTGTATAATCCCACTAGGATTAGGTACTCAATAAGTATTAATGAATAAATGCTTTATGAAGCAAACATAGTATTTTACATTATTTTTAATAATTAACAGTTTTTTATATCAAATATATTTACACTAGTTCCTATTGAATAATGATTAGAGCAGTAGTAAGTCTTATATTATTTTGCTTGGCCGTGTGTATGCTGAGATGAGTAATTTTGCTGTTAATTAAATCAACATCATTTAGTCAAAAGCCCACTCAACCCCATGGTGTCTTACTGGAGTTATAGAAACTGCACTGCATAGAATTTCATCCATATTTGACGTTGTATGGTACATTAAGCCATAGTAGTACTTTATTTGTGTAACATTCTTTAAAGTCTGCTGAAAGGTCATTCTAAAAATGTATTGTTTTGAAACATTCTATAAGATAAATTAAGACTCCATGCCTTGAGAATCCATTTACTATAGCACAGGAGTCAGCAAACTTCCTGTGGAAGGGCCAGATCCTAAATATGGTAGGTTTTGCAGGTCAGTCTCTGTTGCAACTATTCTGCTCTGTGTTTGTAGCAGGAAGTGACAATATGTAAATGACGGGTGTGCCTGTGTTCCAATGAAATTTTATTTATAAAAACAGGTGGCAGACCAGATTTGACTCACGGACCATAGTTTGCTACTCCATATTGTAACGAAATACCACAGATCTGAAGGTAGAAAACCCAGGAGGTAATCCTTCTGTGGCAAGAAATGGCTGAGTATTGGTAACAAACCAAATTATTTAACTTCCTTGTGATTTTTTTCTTTATTAGTGAAATAGGAGGTGGGGCTATAGTCATCTGCCTTCTATCTTAAATCACATTATCTTTGGTAATCAAGTTTTCCTGAATGATAAAGAAATAACCTAAGGAAAAACAGTGCAGAGTCTTGACATTTTTTTAAATTAAAGTTAATTGGGGTGACAATTGTTAGTAAAGTTACATAGATTCCAGGTGTACAATTCTTTAATACGTCATTTATAAGTCCCATTGTGTGTTCACCACCCAGAGTCAGTTTTCCTTCCATCACCATATATTTGATCCCCCTTACCCTCATCTCCCACCCCCACCTCCCTTACCCTCTGGTAACCACTAAACTATTGTCTGTGTCTATAAGTTTTGTTTCTCATTTGTTTGTCTTGTTCTTTGGTTTATATACCACATATCGGTGAAATCACATGGTTCTCTGCTTTTTCTGTCTGACTTATTTCGCTTAGCATTATAATTTCAAGATCCATCCATGTTGTCACAAATGGTCCTATTTCATTTTTTCTTACTGCAGAATAGTATTCCATTGTGCATATATACGACAACTTCTTTATCCATTCATCTATTGAAGGACATTTTGGTTGTTTCCATGTCTTGGCCACTGTAAATAAAGGTGCAATGAACATTGGAGCACACATATCTTTATGGATAGATGTTTTTAGATTTTTGGGGTAGATACCCAGAAGAGGGATTGCTGGGTCATATGGTAATCCTATTCGTAATTTTTTGAGGAACCTCCACACTGCCTTCCATAGTGGCTGCACCAGTCTGCATTTCCAACAGTGTATGAGCCTTCCTTTTTCTCCACAGCGTCTGCAACACTTGTTACTATTTGTCTTGTTGATGATAGCCATTCTGACTGGGGTGAGGTGATATCTCATTGTGGTTTATATTTGCATTTCTCTGATGATTAATGATGTTGAGCATTTTTTCATATGTCTATTTGCCATTTGTATGTCCTCTTTGGAGAAATGTCTCTTCAGGTCCTCTGCCCATTTTTTCAATTGGGTTATTTGTTTTTTTCTTGTTGAGTTTCATGAGTTCCTTGTATATTTTGGATATGAGCCCCTTATCGCAAGCACTGTTTGCAAAAATCTTCTCCCATTAAGTTGGTTGCCTCTTTAGTTTATCGATGGTTTCTTTTGCTGTGCAAAAGCTTTTCAGTTTGATATAGTCCCATTCATTTATTTTAGCTTTTACTTCCTTGCCCTTGGAATCAAATTCATAAAATGCTCTTTGAACCCAAAGTCCATAAGTTTAGTACCTATGTTTTCCTCTATGCAGTTTATTGTGTCTGGTCTTCTGCTTAAGTCTTTGATCCATTTTGAATTATTTTTGGTACATGGTGACAGATAGCAGTCCAGTTTCATTCTTTTGCACGTGGCTATCCAATTCTCCCAGCACCATTTACTGAAGAGACTGTCTTTTCTCCATTGTATGTTTTTGGCTTCTTTGTCAAAAATTATCTGTCCATATTTATGTGGTTTTATTTCTGGGTTCTCAATTCTATTCCATTGGTCTATGTGTCTGTTTTTCTGCCAATACCATGCTGTTTTGATTCTTGTTGCCCTGTAGTACAAGCTAAAGTCAGAGAGTGTGATGCCTCCAGCATTGTTCTTTTTCTTAAGATTGCCTTGGCTATTCGGGGTCTTTTGTGGTTCCAAACAAATCTGATGATTTTTTCTTCTATTTCTTTAAAAAATGCCATTGGGATTTTGATGAGGATTGCATTAAATCTGTATATTGCTTTGGGTAATATGGCCATTTTAACTATGTTGATTCTTGGAATCCATGATCATGGAATGTCTTTGCATTTCTTTGTGTCTTCTTCAATTTCTTTTAAAAATGTCTTGTAGTTTTCAGCATATAGGTCTTTTACATCCTTGGTTAAGTTTATTCCTAGGTGTTTCATTGTTTATGCTGCAATTGCAAAAGGAATTGTTTTTTGTATTTCTTTTTCTGAGATTTCATAGTTAGTATATAGGAATGCAATGGACTTTTGTATGTTGATTTTGTAGCCAGCAACTTTACTGTATTCGTTGATTGTTTCTAATAGCTTTTTGGTGGAGTCTTTAGGGTTTTCTATATATAGCATCTGCATGTCATCTGCAAAGAGTGATAATTTAACTTCTTCATTCCCAATTTGGATGCCTTTAGTTTCTTTCTCTTGCCTGATGGCTCTGGCAAGGACTTCCAAAACTATGTTGAAAAGCAGAGGTGATAGGGGACAGCCCTATCATGTTCCTGAATCTAGAGCAAAGGGCTTTGGTTTTTCACCATTAATTATGAGGTTAGCTGAGGGCTTGTCATATATGGCCTTTATTATGTTAAGGTATTTTCCTTCTATACCTATTTTATTACGTGTTTTAATCATAAATAGATGTTGTATCTTGTCAAATGCTTTTTCTGCATCAATTGATATAATCATATGATTTTTGTCCTTTATTTTGTTTATATGATGTACAACATTGATGGATTTGCAGATGTTGAACCATCCTTGTGCCCCTGGGGTAAACCCCACTTGGTCGTGGTGAATAATCTTTTTAATGCATTGTTGTAGTTGATGTGCTAGAATTTTGTTTAGGATTTTTGCATCTGTATTCATCAGAGATATTGGTCTGTAGTTTTCTTTTTGTGTTGTCCTGACCAGGTTTTGGTATCAGGGTAATGTTGGCCTCATAAAATGAGTTAGGGAGTACTGTCCTTTCTTCAATTTTTTGGAAGAGTTTGAGCAGGATTGGTATTAGATCCTGTTTGAAGGTTTGGTAGAATTCACTAGTGAAACCGTCTGGTCCAGGACTTTTGCTTTTGGGAAGTTTTGGATGACTGATTCAATTTCGTTACTGGTGATGGTCTGTTTAGATTTTCCAGATCTTCATGGTTCAGCCTTGGAAGGCTATATGTTTCTAACAACTTGTGCATTTCTCTAGGTTATTGAATTTGGTGGCATATAGTCCTTCATAGTATTCTTGGATGATCCTTTGTATTTCTGTGGTGTCCGTGATAACTTTTCCTTTTTCCTTTCTAATTTTATTAGTGTCTTCTCTCTTTTTATCTTAGTGCGTCTAGCTAAGGGTTTGTGAATTTTGTTAATCTTTTCAATCTCTATGTATTTGTTGTTTTTCATGCTTTCTTTTTGCAGTTGATATCCAATTTCATAGCCTTGTGATCAGAGAATATGCTTGGTGTGATTTCAGTCTTCTTAAGTTTGCTGAGGCTAAATTTATGTCCCAATATAAGGTCTATCCTTGAAAATGTTCCATGTACACTAGAAAAAAATGTAGTCTAATGATTTGGGATGAAGTGCTCTGTAAATGCCAATTACTTCCATTTCCTCTAATGTGTCATTAAGGGCTACTGTTTAATTATTTCTTTTCTGTTTGGATGATCTATTCATAGCTGTAAATGATGTATTTAGGTCCCCTAGTATAATTGCATTTTGGTCAATTTCTCCCTTTAGTTCTGTTAGTAGTTGCTTGGTATATTTTGGTGCTCCCTGATTGGGGGCATAAATATTGATGACTGTTATGTCTTCTTGTTGTATAGTCCTCTTTACCATTATGAAATGTCCATCTTTGTCTCGTTATCTTTTTCACCCTGAAGTCTGTTTCATCTGATATCATTATGGGTACACCTGATTTTCTCTGGGTATCATTTGGTTGGAGAGTCAATTTCCACCCTTTCACTTTGACTCTCTGCTTGTCCTTGTAGCTGAGATGTGCCTCTTGAAGACAGCATATGGTTGTGTTTAGTTTTTTGATGCAATCTGCTACTCTGTGCCTTTTTATTGGTGAGTTCAGTCCATTTACATCTAGGCTGATTATTGATCTGTGAAGATTTCCTATCATTCTATCTTTAGTTTTCTGGTAAGACTGTGTCTTCATTGTTTCTTTGTCTTTTTGTTGTTGTTTATTATTTCTGTGTGGTGGATATTCTATGATGTTTCCTTTTTTATTACAATATATATTTCAGTTTTGGATTTCTTTTTTAGTTGTTACCCTTAAGTTTATGTAAAAGAAAGTTTGATATTTAGATTATTCCATTTTCTTCAGCACACTTACTTTCTCCATTCCCATATTCCAGTTCAGGCCTTTACTCTCCCCATTTTATGTTTTGGTTGCCACAAATTGTGCCTGTTGATGGTGGTTGAATAGCCTCCTTTAGTATTTCTTGTAGTGCAGGTCATGTATTAGAAAATTCCCTCAGCTTCTGTATGTCTGGAAAGGTCTTTATTCCTCCTTCATATCCAAAGTATATCTTTGCTGGATATATTATTCTGGCTCATAATTTCTCTCTTTCAATAGTTTGAATATTTGGTTCCATTCCCTCCTGGCTTGTAGAATTTCTGCTGAAAAATCTGATGATAATCTAATTGGCTTTCCTTTGTAGGTTATCATCTTCTTTTCCCTGGCTGCCTTGAGGATTCTTTCTTTGTTGTTAATTTTAGACAGCTTCAATACAATGTGCCTTGGAGAAGGCCTGTTGGGATTGAGTTTATTAGGTGTTCTGTTTGCTTCTTGGATTCGAGGATCCAGTTCTGTCCACAAATTTGGGAAGTTCTCATCAAAAATTTGTTTGAATATATTCTTGTTCCCTTCTCTCTTTCTTCTCCTTCTGGTATGCCTATTATTCTATATTGCTCTTTCTGATGGAGTCAGAAAGTTCTTGTAGAGTTCTTTCTTTTCTTTTATGTCTCAAGTTTCTGTCGTCTTCCATCTGTGTATTTCCAGGTTTCTATCTTTGATGTCACTGATTCTTTCCTCTATCTAGTCAACTGTACTACGTAAGCTGGCTATTTCATTCTTCATTTCTTCTATTGAGTTCTGAATCTCCAGAATTTCTATTTGGTTTTTTTTTCTAAATTTCAATCTCTTTGGTAAAATGTTTATGTTATTCTTTGATTGTGTTTCTGAGTTCATTAAACCTCCTTTCTGTGATTTCTTGCATTTTATTGCATTTTTTTCAGAACTGCAATCTTGAATTCTCTGTCAATTAAGTCTCATATTTCCATAACTTTAAGTTTTTTTTCTGAAGACTTTTCACTTTCTTTCTGAACTTTCTTGTTGCCTTGGTTATTCATGACTATTAACGATTTATTATGTCTCTTCCTAGACATCTACAAGAGCGGGGTCTCCAACAGATTGATAGGAAGAGGTCTTTCTTTTGTTTTCCAGTAAGTGTTTGTAGAATGTTTTATTTTCTCTCTGACTGCAGCCCTTTTTCTCTCTCACACAGTAATGCTATATTTTCTCTGCACTTTTCCAGCTTCTCACACAATGGGGGGATTTCCTGGAAGGCGGCTTCTCCTCTGTTAACAGTTCTCCTGGGTCATAGGGCACTGTGTCCCTGTGGGGATGTGGAGTACTTTTGAAGTTCCAAAGCTCTTCCTGCACCAGATTCAGATCCCATGTGTTTCAGTAGCTTTGTTTACTCCTGCAGGGATCCACCCAGATAGGTGGGGACAGGGGCGGGGGAGTTGTGAGAGGTGGCCCAGAGCAATGGCAGCGACCACCACCACAGCCGGTCCTGCTTCCACAGCTCCCTCCCCTTTGCCGGAACTAGATGGGCTGCGAATCTGTGTCTGCAATCCACAGTTCTCAGAAGAGCAAATATTCTGTTCTTTTGATCTGACACTGCTACTGTTCCCCTTCTAGCACTGGGCAGGTGGGGGTGAGGCGAGCTCTGGGAGGGTAGGGAGGGTTTCAGCGAGGCTCAGTGCTTAAGGCTTCTGTTCTCTGCTCGGCAGTGAGGGCTTAAACCACCATTTTCAGCCTTCTTCCCTCAATCTTTTCTCCGAGGTTTCTGCCATGAGTGTTGGGTTCAGCTATGTTATATGCTGCCCCCTCAGCCCTGTGGGCTGTATGCGGAGCCCTAGCACTCCGAGTTCTTCCCTCTCCCGCAGCTTCAGTAGTTCCGGGATGCAGAGAGCTCGGGGCACTGAGCTAAGTCTGCGTCCTGGGCCCGCATGGCCCCGTCGCTGCACTTCTCTCTTCCCTCCTCCCCGCTCGCACGATTCTCTCACCTTAGGTGAATTCAGTAGTGGGCCTCTGCCTCCTGCCTGTCTGCTGTGCAGGGAGTCCTTTGTGGAGTTATAGTTGTTCAATTTGTTGTCAATTCCAGGGAAGTTTTCCAGAGGGTCACGTCACGCCACCATTTTTATGACGTCCAGAGTCTTGACTTTATACTGGTTGTGTAAACTGAGTTTGGAACAAATTACACTTGTATTGCTTCTACCTTTTGGGAATTTTGAGATCTAAAAGAACTTTATAATCTATGAGAACAAACCATTGTCTTCTACATTGCTATATTACCAATAACTTTAGGGATAGAAGCTTTAACACACATTTCTTGTGTATATGGAAACTGTGAATTGCATGCAGTTTTTGTAAAACTTACAATATGTTGCCTTAGTGTACAATAAGAAGTAGTAAACAAATAGCTTTTTTTTAATCACTTAACAGCACTTAGCACTTATTCTGTTTGATATCTATAACAACCAGTAGTTACTATTGTTCATCCCCATTTTACAAATAAGGAAACTCAAATTCAGAAGCATAATTAACTCACCCAAGTACCTGTAGCTAGGGTAAGTGTCAGAGATGAGATTGAGCCCAGTATATTATTTTCCTGTTGTTGTTGTAAGCAATTACAGCAGACTTCATGGTTTAAAACAATACAAATTTATTACCTTACAGTTCTGCAGGTCAGAAGTCGGAAATTATTTTCAATGTGCTTGGATCAAGTTTTTGGCAAGACTGTTTCTCCTGTCAGCTCTAAGGGACAATTCTTTTGCTTGCCCTTCTCATCTTCTAGAGGCTGCCCACATGCCTTGCCTTCTGGCCCATTTCCATCTTCAAAACCAGCAACAGCTGTTCACGTCTTTCTTGTATCACATCCCTCAGAGTCCGATGCTGACACCTCCTTCACTTTTAAGGACCCTTATTATTTGCTAGGTGATCTCCTCTTCTCAGAGTCTGTTCTGGGGGCACATTATGCTCAGAGACTGAGTCTGTCTCTTCCAGCAATTCCTTTGACACAGGTTCACTACGGAAATCTCACAAACCAGTAGAATAGAGGATAATGTCTCTTAATAAACCAATAGATTAATTTACACTGTTGCTCTAGACAAGGGGAGATGAAAGGAATAAAGCCCAAATTTAGTTGGAGGTGAACTTTTTATGAGTTGGTAGCTGGGAGAGACAGCTGAACCAACCTCAAGCTGACTTCCAGCTGCCAGCCCAAGAATGAAAGACCCCTGTGGCTAGGGGATGACAGTGCCAGCTGTTGGTGGTCTGATGTTCTCCTTCTGGGGGCTAGTGCCCCAAAGGTCTTTGGAGACTGATTTTGGGCTGGCAAAGAGTCGCACTGGCCAGACCAAAACTCTCTGTGTTTATGGTCTAAAGGTCCCTTTGCCATAGTTGCTCCTCCGCATGTTCTTACGGAGAAGCCCACAGCAGGAGCCTCAGCAGCTAGGCTACTTACTGAGTGCTTCTCAGAGACAACAGATGACCTGATGACATCCTCGCACAACTTACTTCATTCTTACATCAAAACAACTTTTTTTTTTTGTCTTTGCCATAAGCAAGCAAGTGGATTACGGTAACT
This sequence comes from Rhinolophus hipposideros, assembly GCF_964194185.1. Taxonomy (NCBI): domain Eukaryota; kingdom Metazoa; phylum Chordata; class Mammalia; order Chiroptera; family Rhinolophidae; genus Rhinolophus; species Rhinolophus hipposideros. Next base: position 1,115,541 of record NC_138051.1, on the reverse strand, counting down.
TCACTTAAATCATAAATAAGTGAATTTGAAGTCATACCAAGTCAGTGCACAAGATCCTAATTTAATCCTGTCCGGGAAGTCCTTTTTGCCATACAAGGCAACATTTTCACAGGTTCTGTGAAAATGCGGACATCTTTGGGGGCCATTTAATCCTCTCAGTTTCTCATAGAAAGGTGGGTTCGTTACTGTCACCCACTAGACAGATAAAGGGTGCTGAAGCAGGAGTCTGTGACTGCCAGAGTTTTATAACTAGTTAGCCTGAGGGGGATCTTTTAAGTCTCAATATAGAAAGCTTTCTACTGGATCATACTTTCATAACATTTTTATCAGTATTAGGCATTTGATGCTAATGTAGGTAAATTGCTTTCATGTCTCCAGATAATCAAACTTGAATTCAACCCAAATTAGACTTGATTCAGTGCCCTTGCCATCTGTTAGCTTGTTTGATAATCTCTGGGGTTTTTTTTTTTTTAAAGCATCTTTTCCTGAAGAATAAAGATATAAGCTAAGGATAAAATTGATGCAGAGTTTTGACTTTAATCAGATACTCTGAAAATTCTTTTTGCTAGTGTCTAGACTCAGTGGTTGAGGGTCTATGGACATCTTGAACTTTCTATATCATCTCTTATGTCACTATTTTTTAATTGTACATTAAAGGAGATAAAAGGTTCTCTTTAATATAATTTTTAAAGATAGTTTCAATTTAGTTTCTTTTTATATAACTGTTTTTGGAGCTTATGTCCTGTCTTTCATTATGCAAGTGAGTAAGTAGTTGAATGTGTTCTGTAAGGTTAGTTGCTAGTCTGTAGATACTTAGTGATTTTCTTATTTTAAAAATAGCAGCAACAGAGAGAAGATAGTCCTTCAAAACTGAATTTTAACAAAAGGAACCCTTTATAGAACCTATGTTGTATAGCTGCTATACAAAGTGGTAATGAACATGTATTGCTTAATAAATTGCTCGTGACTTGTTTTCTTTTTAGGCCATTACTTCAATTTTGCATTAATAGTTTATTTCTCACAGTTATATGTTTCTGTCTTATCAAAATCAGGTATTTTTACACAATTCGCACATTAAACTTTAACTGTTCCATAATTCATTACTTTTGGTTGTTTCATTTGGTTTCTATTATTCTAAACAGCAGTTTGATTTTTGAGTCATTTTCCTAGCTTTTTCCCTTGGGCAGGAAGGACAAAGGTTTTCCTCTATACGACATTACCTAGAATTCATAGATCTTTTAGCTAATGTAAGCAATTAAATGAAGAAGAACGGAAGCAAGGACAAATGCTGTAGTGAACAATGACTAATGAGCTTCACCCTGAGTAGAAGCCACTTGCCCGGCTCCCTTAGTCTCGGAAACAATAATGAAAGTGGGGGTATCGTTTTCCCAGAGCTGCTGGTGGCTCTAGCCAAGGGAGTAGCCAGGTACAGAGTGGGATGGGATGTGCTGAGGTCAGAAACCAGAAATGTTTCAACACAGGAAGAGAGGAGGGCGTGTGGTGGGTATGAGGGAGTGTGGAAACAGCGTGATTTCACAGGATCGAGTGGGACTTTGACATGAGTTGGGACTGGGCTCATCTCAGCTTCCTACTGAAAAGCTCTGTGGCTTCGGGCAGGGACTTCATTTCTGCAATCCTTCACGTCCTCATTTATTAAAATGATAATTGCTGTCCCTCAAGGTTATTGTATGAATTAGAAATATGACATACATAGTACTAGAAGTAGCCCAGTAAATAGAAACTATAAGGATAAAAGCAATAGACTGCAGCTGGTGGGCAAATGCCTAGCAGAGTTTTCTTAATACTAGATTTTTCTCACCAACTCTTTAAGGTCTCCAGGGGAAGAGCTATATTTAGAGCCTTGTCCCTTATTTCAGAGTAGCACAGACCCATTTCCAGCCCAACCTGGCCTGCACTGTGTGTGTGTGTGTGTGTGTGTGTGTGTGTGTGTGTGTGTGTGTATACACAGAGGGTGCCAAAAAAAATGTATACACATTTTAAGAAAGGAAAAGTGTATTAAAATTGTAATACTCAATATATACTGATAACAAAAGATGAATACAAGCCATGTCTGACTTCTGCAATTACAAGAGGTGCTCAAAGTGGTTACTGTCAGCATCTGGATACTTCTGATTACGGCAAACTACTGCTTGAGCAAGCAACGTAGACCAAAGTGTCCACTATATACATTTTTTTGGTACCTCCAGTATATGTATAGAGGGAGGGAGAGAGAGAGAGAGAGAGAGAGAGAGAGAGAGAGAGAGAGAGAGAGAGAGAGAGAGAGAAAATGCAGACAAAGACCTTATACCCTTCATCCTGGAAGGTTTTTGATTCTTCATTTATTTTGAGAGTTTGCTCTTCAGACCTACCAGTCAATTAGAGGATAAGAGATGAACTGAAAACAATGGCATACTCAACGTAAACTTTAATGTCAGCAAGTGCTTGAGGCTCTTCCAGGAGGATCGAAGGTACCTCACGTCATTCTGCTTGTTACTATAATGGTGCAGTTCTTGTTTCTATTGTACTTTTCCTGCTCACCAACTTCAGACAGTTATGACATGTTGTCTCATACTTTGCAGTAACTCAACTCTGGGGCAAAATACATTCTTTGCCATTACAAATGTCACTAACTGTAAGAAGCACCGAGTTTGGAGCCACACATGCCTGAGTTATAAAATCAACTGCACTACGACCTAATTTATACCCTTGAGCCTCAGTTTCCTCATCTGTCACCTGGAGACAATGCGCACCTTGCAGGCTTGTTGGGAAGATGAGCTGATATTATATAAAGTTTCCAGCACAGTGACTGGAGTACCTCAAAAAGTATTAGTTTCTTCTCTCCCCACCCCTAAAATTAGAATTAAATTTTCTCACATTTTCATACTGTGATATGAATTCTTTTTAATAATCAACTATATAGATGTTAACAAATGTTTAGCATTTCTTCTCAGATTTGCACGTCCTAAGCTAAATGTATCAAGTTCAGTTTAAGCAATTCAGGATTACTGTTAATGAGGTCAGGGAACAGATTCTTAAAAAGAGGTTTCACTACTGTCTTTTCAACATTAAGACCTGGATATTAACCTCAGATTTTACTGTATTTGTTGATAAGCTTTTCTATGTTGATACCATTTCCCCATTTTCTGACATCACCTTTTCTTCATGAAGAAGTGATTAGTTCTGCCTCCCTTTCATCAGTTAAGAGTCTTTCTAGGGTTGAAAAATACTGCATGGAATCTAGCATATTCTAAATATTGTCTTTTCATTACTTTTGGTATATCATCAGGGAAAAACTAATCCAGAGGCTGTTTTTACATTGATATGTTCATGGCTCCTTCACAAGGAGTTCCAGGCGCCTTGGATGCAGCTTGCCATGTAGCTTGCCTCTTGCCAGGGGCAGAAATGACTACTTCCGAGTTGTATCTTAAGAGACAGAGACAGAAGTAGAACTTCCAACCCTGACTGTGTTAGATGTCAGACCATGCATCTATCTGACTCATCTGCTTTTTGTGAAATTTGGTGTTTATTTTAGACTCTATTAGTGTTCCAAACCAAGCTAAGGTTTAATATCAATGGAGTCTTCTTGTTAGAGCTACCTGTAAAATAAAAGCAGGTGCTATGCCCTCTCTCATGGGGTTTCACACTGAACTATTCATACCCTCATTGCTGAAGAAACATCATGTTTTCTGTCTTTTTGCCTGGATTTGTGGGGTATTGACCAACTGTGTTCTTCACAATTTAGATTGTTTTTAAGAGTAGTCTAAAGTTGTCTTAGTCTACTTAGGTTGATATAAATCATTGCTTCTCTCCAGTTAGTCAAGATTCTAATTTTTCTAACATGATTGGTTCTCTTTAAGTGTTTGGGGTAGGAATTGGGGTTGGTTTTGATATCTTCTCTTCTTGAGTTTTATCTTATCTCAGAACATAGACTGTTAGAAGGACCTGTTTGTGTGCTGAGCACTCGACCAAAATATTCTCTTATTTATGGAGTCAAAAAAGGTAAAGCTAAAATTTGAAAAATAATAGAAATCTTCCTAAAACTATTAAAGCAAAATAATAGAAGTTTTCAAAACAATTTTGGATCATTGCACAGAAACCTCTTGATGAAAATTCATGTTATTTTAGACTTTTAATTATGTCCAAATTAATTAAATTCTGCTGGAATAATTAATACCACCTCTTTTTTTTTTTTGGAAAGCGCCCAGGGAAAGGAATCAAATTTAAATGGCTTTTGCCATTAGGGAGGCTTTTCTAGTCTGTAACTACAAATTTTGTTGTTTCTATTACTGGTTTACCCTTCGCTAAGAATTCTTTTAATATTAACTTTTTAAGGAATAACCATTGCCATACATCATGAGCAAGCACAGATGTATTGACATTCTGTCTTTTAGGCTTATTTTTGAAGGGGAAGTATATTGTCTTTAATTTTAAAGGTAAATTCAAAAATCGCATTTACTACCATAATCTGTAAAGTCTCCAGAATAATTAAACTTAGACTTGTGTTAGTTTCCCTTGAGACTGACCTTTTGGTGTGCACAGCGAACTGGCTTCGGTGCGTCGTGGTCCGAGGCCTCCCAGCGCCGTCTGCCCCGGGCCGGGCCTGCTGCGTCCCTGCCTGAGCAGCCACCCGGTGCCATCGACCCATCGGAAAGCAGTTTTCTCAGCCAATCTCGGGAGATTTGGGAAATTAGAATATATTTGGAATGTGGTGGTCGCCAAGGTAACGTACAACAGAAGCACGGCGACTCCAGCAGCTAGGAAAACAAATAGTTCCTCGGGTTCTTTCTCTGCCAGGAAGTGTCCGCGGAGGTGCGGAGACCCCGCAGTGGACGCCGCCTTGCGGGCCGCGCGGCGGAGCTGGCCGATGGCCCAAGGCCCCGCTGGCCGCTCGCCTCGCAGCGGCCTGCACGTGCGCGTCCCCTGCGGTGGGAAGAGGGACCCGAGTGCGGCTGGCGCTGGCGTGAGAGAGGCGAGCAGCACGTGGCTCGGGCTCCTCGGCAGGAAATGCCGCGTGACCTGGACGCCACGCCGGAAGGACGGCCGTGTGGCCCGAGCGTCGTCCTGGGGGACACGGGGGGGGGGGGGCGCACCGGAGGCCCCTCCCGTCGGGCGGCCCTGGGCTCATCCGCCGAGCGGCCGCGTTCATCGCCACACGCCCCGCCCGGCGCCCGCACGACCGAACTTCCGGGCGCGGCGCGCACCAGGTAAATCCTTCCCAGTGCGCACCAGGTAAATCCTTCCCAGCGCGCGCGGGAGGCCTCACTGGGTCGGCCTGCGTCCCGCCCGGTGCACGCGGCAGCCTGAAGCCAGAACGACAGGGGCCACGAACCAGGAATTCAGCGGGAGCCGTCCTTTTCCTGAAAGTGTCTGCACCTCTGCTGGGCTTGCTTTCTCCCTTTTCCTTTTTCTGTGCTTCCTCACAGTGGTCATGATTCGCCTATCTTTTCTTTATTTAGAGTTCCCTTTTCTCTCACTCTCCATTTTTATCTTCTCTCTTTTTTTCTTTGTTCCTCATTTCCTCATCTCCCTTACCCACCCCATCATTCTCCAGTCACACGTTAAAACAGAACCGTTGGGTGAGTAACTGTGTAGTGATACCCTAACGTCTTCGCTTCCCATGCCCTAGAACTAGCATGAGTTCTACTTGGCCAAATCCTCTAGATAACTGTAAGCTTGAGTTCGTTAAACACTAAAATGCTTTTACAGTAATCACTTGGTGCTTATGTGCCCTACTTTATTTTTAACACAGACTAAGATTTGGAATACTTTTTCCTCCTCCTATCTTTGTTTAGTTTTTCAAGTTTGCTATAATATAATGGGTATTTATTTTATAATTACCGTATTTGCCGGCGTATAAGACGACTGGGCGTATAAGACGACCCCCTAACATTTCCACTCAAAATACAGAGTTTGTTATATACTCGCCGTATAAGACTACCCCCTCTTCCGCACACCTTCCACACACCAAATAACTTTCAGTTTAAAATTTGCATCATACTTCTTTCTTTTGGCTGGTGCCATGATAGGGATGATAGGGGTTTGACTGGTCGACATTTTCTATGCTGTACTGTACAATGGTGCAGTATTGTGGTTGGCTGTTGGCTGTATACAAAGCCTGATTTGATTGGTCCCTGCTCCCTGTTTGCCCGCCCTGTCACTATAGCAGTCTGGTCCACCCTTGCATCAGCATCTCCCTGGGACCTCACTAGTGCGCAAGTGCGAGCTCTTCAACATTCTAACAGGCACCATGATAGCGCAAAATCGCGAATCTTCAATGCATATGTAAAGAAATATACGGTAACCCGAATTTACCACACTCGCAAAATCACACACAGCCGACCATACACCCAGTATGGTATCGCGATTTGCGATTTTGCGCTATCATACTGGGTGTATGCTCGGCTGTGTGCGATTTTGCGAGTGTGGTAAAATCGCATAACAGCTGAGCGTACACCCAGCAGCGCTGCTGATGCCTGAACGGTATGTGGAATGAAGTGGGCGGGCATCGGGAGGCCACTATGGCACGGGGCAAGCACTATGGGCAGTCTATCTGAAGTGTACCTGGCGTATAAGACGACCCCCCCACTTGGAGGCATATTTTTCGGGGCCAAACAATCGTCTTATACGCCGGCAAATACGGTAAATAAACTTCCAAATGCTAAAGCCATCTGTGTGAAAATCTTTCCAAAATACATTTCATACCTCTGTTGTTTTCGACCCTTACTAAATACAGTACTAAACATAATTTCCCATTTTTTTGATACTTGCTCTCGTTAGTGTCAGTGTCAGTCATGGCCCTAGGAAATACACTGATGACCTTAAGGAGTGTGGGGTTATTGGCCCCATACAGAAATGCTTTTACTGTTCTTAAGTCTGCTGTTGTGTATTTTTCTTTCTTCTCCTTTGCTGTCAGACAGTCATGTGTCACTTCTGTCTGAACTCGATCCCCTTTTAAGCTATTTTCATTTGTGAACCCAGATAATAGAGAATGCATCATTCAGTCATCTGAAGTGTACAGTACCCGAAGAAAGTAAGAAATGTCTGCTGTCTTTAAGGAGCTAAGACTAGTAAATGAGAGAGACAGAGAGAGAAAGTCGTATACAAAGAGCCATATGTACCATGTGATGGGAATTTTAAGGAGGAAACAGTTAATTCTAAAAGGAGGATCTGCAGCTTCACAGGGGAGTTGACTGAAGCATCACAAATTCCATAAGATTGTGAACACCTCTTGTGTGGGTGGGCATGCGCAAGGAGACTTAAAACACGTGAGAGTATTAGATCACAAAAGAGCATTACGAGGTATGATAAAAGATTGCAGTGAATGCTGCTGCCGAGTGCCATCCAACGGAAAGGCGGGGGTCTTCAATATGGGAAGCGGCATGTCGAATCTTAGTAACAGTGTGTGATAAGTGTCAACTTGTTCAGTGCAGTCGGTCGGGTGTGAGCTACAGTTGAGAGAAGGTGTGTTTCAAAGTGTGCCATAAATCATCCTCCATCATGACAGCGCTCTGTGTCACACACCGCTTCTGGTGTACGGCAATTTCTGTCCAATAAAAACATGACGGTGTGTCCTCATCCACCTTATTCACTGGATCTGGCCCCATGTGACTTCTGGCTCTTCCCCAAAGTCAAGATGATTCAGGACATCGAGGCAGCCATGACGGCGCAACTCATGAAAGAGGACTTCCAGAACTGCCTCAGAAAGTGGTAATAACTATGGGATAAATGTGTTTGGAGTAAGGGGGAGTATTTTGAAGGGGACTAATGGCAATGTGCCACTTACTGTAATAAATTTTTTTATTTAAACATTCACCATATATTTTGATCACACCTCATATGTTTTATTCTAAAGAGTTCAAATATATTATATAGGCAACTGAGAACCACTAATGGTTTTCTGAAGTAAAGTGAAAAGATCTGTATTTTAGAGGAATTAGGAGACATCAAGAAACTATCCCAGTATCTCAGACACCGAGTGATGAAATCCAGGACTCAGGTTATGACAAGGGTTGTCAAAGGGAGAGGACAGACTGGAGAGACGGAACCTGACTCCTGATTGGACACAGCATGAGAAAAACCAGGAAGGGTCAAAGTTGACCCAGCCTGAATGCCTACCAATTTGTGATAGCGTAATTGTTATTGTGTAGGGGAAAGGTGGAGCACGTTTTGGAGGAAAGATAATCATTTCGGTTTGGAGAGGTTCAGTAGGCAGTTGGAAGCTTAACTGGAGCTTCAGAAGACGGGGCAAGTGAGGTGTTGGCTCTGGGAACTTTTTCCACCCTAAAATATCTGGGAATAGAAAAGATCACAGAAGAGATGGTTAGAAAGAGTATTTTAAAGGGTAATGGTGGAAAGGGAATTTGGGAACCCTTTTGAAAGAGTAATGGGACCCACATATTCCACTGAAATAAGTTAACAGTATTATCTGAGCAGGATCGTAGTGAAAGGGATAGAGGATGTACAAATAAAGGGCAGCACGAGAGAGACATTTACAATTCATCAAATTGTAAGGAGAGCATTCACCTTTATTTTTGTACAAATAATTCCAACAAAACTGATTTTAGTTGATCAAATTAAATTTGTGTGCAAAACAAAAGAGTAGTCTATAAATGGAACACTAACTCTTTTTCCTACTTTGTCTAGTTTTCAGCTGTACCTTGACTAGGTCATCTTGCCAGATAACTATTTCCATAAAAGGGTTGTTTCTTATTATAATGAGAAATACTGTTAATTGTCTGAGGTTGTTAAAGGACTCTGACTACAACTTTATTTCTCCTGTTGTTAAATTTGTTTGATTCAAATTGGCATTTTAACCCAAATTTGCATTCACATAATCTTTTGAACTGATAGGAAATTTGGGGAAATAAAAATATTCATGTTACCGAACAGCATGTTCATTGTGTTAAATACCTCTGTGTATACAACTTGATCCATGTACAGGAAAAAGGCTGTAAGAGTATACAGTGAGAGTTTGGGTTTGGGGTTTTGTTTGTGTGCATATCTTTAGTTTCTGATTGCTTTTATTTATATAAGAATTAAATTATTTTTCACTAAAAACGTTTGAAGGACCATGAGGCCCAGAGAGTGTGAGTGACATCTCAGACTGACATATCTAATTAGTAATAGCCTTGAATGTTGTTCATTTGTGCCCCTGAGGGTTTTGTTACAGTCACCACAGACCAGACACCCAGCACCTTTCCAGGGACGGCTGGCATTCTTCCTGTCACTGTCCATTCAGAGAAGCACTGGCTCTCTGCAGTGGCCCAGTGACACAGACCCCGGCAGGACTCTTCACTGGTGAGGAGAGTGAATACCCAGTGTGCTTTTGTGGAGGGTAATCTAGCTTTTCCTCTCTCAGATGTGGTCTTCTTATATATTCACATCCCCTCACTCCCCAGAGTCCATGCTCCTGCTCTTTTCCTGAGAACAGCCCTCTGGGAATGTGCTGGCACTTGCTCGTGCCCATCTGGAGTGTGTGAATCTTCTTGCCACAGTTCCCGCCCTTCATGCTCCATCACTGGCCCCGTCACTTCAGTTACTCAGCCCAAGTTTTATTTTTCTGCCTTTATGTATAGTAAAATAAAGGGAACTGGAGAATTGTCACTTCACTTTCTTTTTTCTCTTCCCCATCCCCACTTTAGCATGCAGTCTCTCTTATATTTCTCTCACCAAACTATTTGTACTTAAGATTTAGAGTCAAGTTTATATAAGAAAGTAGCAATTAAAATATTTTTTAATGGGAAGAGTTTTAATCACATACTTGGTTTTACACTATGTTTGCTATTTTCATTCAGGCATCGGTTTTCTCATTATCCTCTACACTTGAAGTAGTGCAATTGTTGCTGACTTAATTGTCCACACTTTTCAGTATGCCTCTGGGAAAATCACCCTGGGGTTTCATCCAGAGACCCCAGGGTCGTATTCACTGCCTGTCCCTCTCCCCCAATGTCCCACTGTTGATAAGTGTTATCTATCAAATCAGCCCTTACCCATGAATTCCTACCTTCTCTGTGTTAGTGTGGGGCCTTACCTGGTCTAGTATGATAAAAATCAAACCATTCACATTGCCTCCAAACCTGCCTCCTCCTGTCAATGTATCCTTTCCATGTCCACCTGAATTCTTAAAGCACATTACCCTATGGCTCAGCAACTCCTTCCCTGATACGCTCTGACAGCCTCTCTTGAATCTAATGCAAAACACAAATCTAAAATGGGATGTTAGAGTTTCTTTGAAAGTCAGTTGTTCAGAACTTGGAGTGCATTTTCGCTGTAGAAACAGTAAGTGGTAGATAGATTACAAGCTAGCTGAAACTTTCAATTAAAGCATCCATGATAATTGAAGCCTACCAGCATAAGTTAACAGTGTTTCCACGGAAATAGCCTCCCAACTGCCCAATCAGTATGTTAAGATGTGGTATAGATATGTGTCTTGTATTAATAAAGAGATTTAATAAAGGAGGAAAGAACTAATACCTATTAAATGCTTAGTATGACTCAGCCTCTGTTTAGGCACTTTATATATTTCTATTTTCTTGAGATAGAATTGACATATGACACTGTATAAGTGTAGGGTGTACAATGTGTCGACTTGGTTCACTTGTATGTTGTAATACGATCAACCACCATATTAGTTAGTGGCAGCTAACACCTGTGTCACACCCCAGAATTACCATTTCTTCTTGGGGGTGGAACGTTTCAGATCTGGTCTCTTACCAGTGTTGAGGTATATAACCCAGTTGTTGCCTATAATCGCTATGCTGCGCATTGGATTTCCAGCATGTATTTATCTTCTGACTGCAACTTTGTACCCTTTGATCAACATCCCCCCAGTTCCCACACCCCTGAGCCCTGGTACCCACCACTGTGGTCTCTGTTTATATGAGTTTGACATTTTTAGATTCCTCATATAAGTGATATCATGCAGGATTTGTCTTTCTCAGTCTGACTTAGCTCATTTCTCATAATGTCCTCAAGTTCCATCCATGTTGCTGCAAATGGCAGGATTCCTTCTTTCTCATAGCAAAATAATATGAAAGTGTGTGTGTGAGAGAGAGACAGAGAGAGAGAGAGACAGAGAAAGAGAGAGGGAGAGAAAGAGAGAGGAAGAGAGAGAGAGAGAGAGAGAGAGAGGAAGAGAGAGAGAGATAGAGAGAGACATAGAGAGAGAGAGAGAAAGAGAGGGAGGGAGAGAGAGAGATACCGGGGTGCCAAAAAATGAACACATTTTAAGAGATGTTATCTGTGTTTTACTTTTTGAAGTTGAATTGAATTCCGTAGCAATGTGTAGTAGGAGGTTTGCTCAAAAGATAGTGTTAATCAAATGCAAGCTAGCGTCATTCATTGTATTACGATTTTAATACAGCTTTTTCATTTCTTAAAATGTATATTTTTTGGCACCCTCTATATATCTCACATATACATCTTCTTTATCCTTTCATCCTTAAGTTGTTTTTTGTATCTTGGCTATTGTAAATAATGCTGAAATAAGCATGGAGTACAGATACCTTTTCGATATGCTGTTTTCATTTCTTTTAGACATATACCCAGAAGTGGGATTCCTGGATCATATAGTAGTTCTACTTTTAATTTTTTGTGGCACCTCCATACTGTTTTCCATAGTGGCTGAACCAGTTTACATTCCCACTAACAGGGTATGAGGGTTCACTTTTCTCCACATCCAACACTTATCTCTTGTCTTCTTCATGATAGCCATTCTAACAGGTGTGAAGTGATGTCTCATTGTGGTTTTGATTTGCATTTACCTGATGATTATTGATTTTGAGTATCTTTTCATGTATCTGTTGGCCATTTGGATGTCCTCTTTGGAAGAACGTCTGTTCAGTTCCTCTGTCCATTTTAATTAGATATTTTTGTTGTTATTGAGTTGTGTCAGTTCCTTATATATTTTGGGTATTAACCCCTTATATATGGTTTGCAAATATTTTCTCCCATTCCATAGGTTACCTTTTCATTTTGTTGTTTCTTTTGCTATACAGAAGCTTTTTAATTTGATGTAGTCCCACTTGATGATTTTTGCTTTTCTTACTTGTACTTTTGGTGCCAGATCCAAAAAATCGTTGCCAAGACCAATGTCAAGGAAGTTTTTCCCTGTTTTCTCCTAAGAGTTTTACAGTTTTAGATCTTATCTTTAAGTGTTTAATTCATTTTGAATTGATTTTTTGTATGTCGTATAAGGTAGAGGTCTGGTTTCATTGTTTTGCATGTATCTGTCATGCAAAACATGGTGGTTTCTCAACACCATTTATTGAAGAGATTGTGCTTTCTTCATTGTATATTCTTGGGTCTTTTCTCATAAACTAATTGACCATATAAAATGGGTTTATTTCTGGGCTAGCTATTCTGTTCCATTTGTCTATGTATATATTTTTATGCCAATACCATGCTGTTTTAATTACTATAGCTTTGTAGTATAGTTTGAGATCGGAACTTATGATACCTCCAGCTTTTTCTTTTTCATGATGGCTTTGGCTATTTGAGGTCTTTTGTGATTCCATACAAATTTTAGGGTTGTTTTTCTATTTCTGTGGAAAGTGCCATTGGAATTTTTAATAGGCATTGCACTGAATCAGAAAGGAAGAAGTAAAACTGTTATTATTTGCAGATGATATAGAGAAAATCCTAAAGGCTCAACCAAAAAAACTGTTGGAACTAATCAATGAATACATTTGTGGGATATAAAATCAATATACAAATACCAGTTCTGTTTCTATACACTAACAGTGAGATATCTGAAGAAGAAACAAAGAAAATTCCATTCACAATAGCACCAAAAACAATAAAATATAATACTTAGGAATAAATTTAACTAAGGAAGTGAAAGATTTATACATTGTAATCTACAAGACTTTGATGAAGGAAATCAGAGAAGATATAAACTAATGAAAAGATAACCCTGTGTTCATGGATTAAAGAATTAGTATTGTTAAAATGTCCATACTACCCAAAGCCATCTTTAGATTCAATGAATCCCTATGTATTTTTTCTTAATTCATTTTCACAAAAGCTCTGTGAGTTAGATGATTATTATACTCATTTAATAGATGTTTAGCAAATTAATAATGTAAATAAGATCACAAGAGGAATCCTTACCTGACATATGAGAATATTGTTTTTAAGCACTGCTTTTTAAACTTTAGTAATTTATAGACTCCTTTTAATTGATTTAAAAAGTGCAGTTTTTCAGTATACATTATTATTATTTTACTTAAATATGAACAAACATAAAATTTGGTATAAATCCCTTATGTTTATATTTCTCATTTAACTATAAACCAAAACAAATTTAAAAGTTAAGCACAAAAAAAGCCTATAAACTAATGAAATGCAAATTAACAACTTTTTTTAATGTGATACATGATTTTTGGCTGAAACTGAATTGTTGCTCTCAAATGGGTATGAAACTGCCTGCCACCCTAAGGTTTCTTTTCTGTGATTCCTTGCAATGAAAGTGGTGTGCTAGATGCCAGCTCAGATTAGCAAGACAAATGTGTATGTACATTTGCAATCATGCTGCAAATCTGGTTACATGCTTAGGGGTAAGCGGCCATGGCAATGACCCAGCATCTGTTTATATTAGTTTATTTTAGGTGTAAACTTTGCTTTGAGTTCAGTGTTGAAGCTCTTTTGGAGAACTCATAAACCCTTGAAAATACATCCTGGATCCCAGTTTAAAAAATACTCTTTTAATGTGTTTTTAAGCCATTATTTATTTATAACTATGATAAAAATAATTCTTATCTATTTTTTAGAACAGGTCTTCCAAGTACCTCTACCAGGAAAGACTGTTATACTAATTTATAGTGTGTCTGTGAAAGCAAAGCAATAAATTTTTATTTTTTAAAGTATTATATGATTCAGACTTTCATTAATTTAGACATACTTTTTTCCTTTGACAGTCTACATATAAATATTTGACAGATTGTATTATCTACTCTTTTCTGTAGTGAGGGAAGCCAAATTTAGTATGATTGGAAAAATAATACCTCCTCCCAAATGTACAAGTTGAGGAAGACAATAAGGCCTCCAGCAATGGGAAGGGTGGTGACAAATGACATTATTGCTTCCTCTGATTATGTTGCTATAAACACTAAGTGTGACTTCTCTCAGAATAGTCAGCTGTTTTCTAATTTCTCTTTCCTTTCTAACTTCTTTTTACCCTTCTTTGTCTTCTTTTGCTTACCTTTGAATCTCGCAGTGCCCTCCTTTCCCATTATTCCCTTCTTTTAAACCAGAGAGCAGGTATCTTTTCACATCTTAATTAGCCTACAGTCTGGCTTTCTTTTCTGGACAGCTCAGTGGTCGAGGGCAGTGAAAGGAAGAACACAGCAAGGCCATTCCTACCAGTGTCTCCCCATTCTCTCAACCATCCAAATAAGGGGGCTCCTCATTCGGGCTGGGCTGCGTGAAAGATCATGCTGAATGTACTTTGGAATCGTCGCTTGCTTGTTCAGCGCTCTGGAGCACAGAAGAAGCACAGTTGTGGGCAGCCGTGCATGTGCCTGTTGGTTTCCTCCTGGCTGTCTGCAGTGCGCACGCAGACTCTGCCCCACTCAGGGGCCAGCTGGAGAAGCATGGGTGTCCTCGTCCCTGACGCTTCTTTGTTGGGTAGAATCCCACTCTGGTGGGCAGTGCTGCTCCTCCTGAGTGGGTCACCTTTCAAGTGTGACCGCTGATTCCGGGAGCAGCTTCCAGATGCCATGTGTAGCTGAGCCCCCAGTCATGCAGACATGCACTCACCCTTCCAGCCAGGCTCTGCCCTTTACCAGCTGTGCGACCCCAGACAAGTGTCAAGGTTCTTCATCAGTCAAGAGGGGCTAATGGTAGTATGTACATCACAGGGGTTTTGTGAGAACTGAGAGTTTTCATGGGTAAAGTGCTTCAAATAGTGCCTGGGATTTAGTAGTAAATGCTAGCTAGAATTATTATTCAGCAGACATTTACCTAGTATCTCATATAACCCAAACAATCTAAGAGATGTAGAGATGAAAAAGACAGCCCTTCCTTCTACGGACTTAGATAATTTCCACACAACATGGTATGATAATAAAGGTATTTAGGGAGTTTCAACACTGAGATGCAGTTTGAACTGGTTCTCGAAGGATAAACAGGGTTAGAGGAAATACTTTCCAGGCAGAGGGGACAGTTTGTGAGCAGAATAAAACGGAAGAACTATGAAGTCCTTGGCTGTGATTAGATGATATTTTTACCTCCTCTGTGATGTGCACCTTCTGAAGTAGGAGTCTCAGGTGGGTTCAGTGAACATTTGGAACTTATAATCTTGTAACTAGTTATTACCGAGTTTACAATAATAATTATCATTTAACTGGTCCATCGTAAAGCTTGAACTTAAAACATGGGTTAGGATCAAAGCAGTGCTGCTTCACAGCGTGTGTTGGTTATCATAGGTCCTGAGGTGAAGTCCAGCTGACAGGAGCAATGAGTTGTTAGAAATACCTGTGGTTAGAACAATCGGAAGTGGATGGGCGTCCCCCTTTTCACAGCGCTTCCTTTAACTTTTCAAAATTAAGCAACTTTTGCTTCGGTTTCTTCTTTACACAGGAGAATCTTATTTGTTAAGCTCTTGCCTGTTCTTGTGATAGCAAAGAAATGTGATTTTGTGTGTGTGAGAGCTTGTGTTAAGGTTCCTTTTACCCATGGCATCTCCATTTATGCTCCCTGTTAGAGCTGTTTTATCTCCTGCAAACCTCTTCCTGAAGCTACTTCCTCTCCCACCTCTTACCCAGAGACTGAAGTTTCTGGCAGCCGATTGAGGTATCGGGTCAGCATTTTTCACTGTGGAAGAAGGAAAGGTTGGGAACAGTGACAGGAGAGTACTTGTCACATTTTCCTTTCCTTTTCCTATAAGTGACCTACATGTTCCATTACAAAAGCCGAATGAGAGCTGCGGCTTGTAAATGTCACCCTAGACTCCTGGATGTGGCCTGTGCTGATGGCGTACAGGCAGCAGCCCCTCAGTAGCAGTGTTCTTAGAAGCCCAGGGACAGCAGTGAGGGCTCCTGACTGCCTCTGGCAGGGTGACAGATTTTGTGACAGAACACCAGGAGTCACAGGGTCGAGGAAGGAGCCTAGAAGTCCCTTCCCCATCCTCCTTGGCTGCCTCTAGGAAATGCTGGGTATGGTTTCTTATACACACCTCCTTACGCCTCCCATTGACTTGGAACTGCATTCAGCTTAAGGAGCTCCTGCGCGGTCTTGCCAGCCTGTTTATTCCAAGATTGAATTCCAGTGTGCATTTAATTGTTTTGTGTCAAGTCTGCTTTAAACTATTAGACTAGAAGCAAACTAATTATTGTCACTGTCTGTACAGCAGTGGAGAGTAAAACAGTAATAGGTTCTTAAAAAGCTGTCATGACTTGAGGTGAGATAGGCTACTCTTGAGTAGCTTCACCTACAGCCTGAAGGGCTTTGGTCTTGACAACTGTCAAATTTGGTCTTGACAACTGTCAAATTGTCAGGTGTTAGGTCATGGAGTCCTGCCTAGCTTCCAGGGGCAGCTTCAGCCATTAAACTCTTCCACCATTTCATCTGAGGGTTTGCTTGCGATTATAAGGAATGTGGAGGCAAATGAGCTTTTTTTTTATCAAATATTGCATTTGGGTGCTCTGAATCAGACGTGGTTTTGTTTTCCCAATTGGCAATCTTTAATTATTCAACTTAGATAAGTCCTTATCAGACCTGTTTTGGCAAGTAAATAGAACGCACCCGGGGTATACTGTTATATTTCTTTTGCTTAAGTGCCTTGGGAGACATCTTTTCTTTCTCAAGTATAACTGTGGGGATCCGAGCTTCCTGTTTGGGGGTCAGTGTTGAGCAGGCAAACTAGTGAGGCACGATGACACAGAAGCCAGGGGAGGTTTTCTGAGGCACACAGCCTAAGGATTGCTCATTAAGCAGAGCTGCGTCTGGTACAGCTTCCCTCTATAAAACCTGTTACAGTGAAAATCGTTTTGACCCTGCCTTTTTAACTGCACGCCTTTGTCCTCCCCACACACACATAGTGTTGAGGAATGCAGCCGTGGAGTTCCAGCTTACTGGCTTAGACAGCAGCTCCATCTGGTGCTGGCTAACGGTGTTTGCTGGTTCGTCGCTTGGTTTTACAGCAGCAGCATGAATACAGATGCACACAGAACGTGTAAGAGAAAGTCAGATCCAAGGTCTCGGCGTTAGAAGTGGTTTCTGCAGCACACAGCGCCGATCCACGCCGGGTGAGCCGCACGTATTGGTGCTATGGACACCACTGTAGCTGCTAAGCAACTCCGCAGCTGTCTCTTGACCCAATTAACTTCCTTGCACTCAAAGTGGGGAATTACTTTTGCTATCCATCTACCAGTCTTGGAAAATACACTGTGTGACTTATAAAGAGAAAATGTAATCCCTCTCACCAACAGGGGCGGTGGCTTGGTTAACAAGCTGCCAGGCCAGGCGCTGTATTCTTTTGTGCTCAGAACCAGGCAGTACTGCTGAGTACACAGGGCATGTCTTCTGAAAGAGATTCTTGGTGACTGACAGGAACTGCCCCAAATGTTAGTGGAAGTTACTTCTGAATAATAGGATTACACGTGATTTCTATTTTCTTTATGCTTTTCTTAGTTTTCATAGTGAGCATATATAACAAAAATGTCTTATATAACAAAAGAAAAAAATTAAAAACGACGTATTGTAGATAGCTATAGCCTTGAGTCTTAGTTCTGGGGCTTTTTCATTTACTGTGGCCTTTCTTTCTGGGCCTCAGGTTTCCCTCGTCCTTAAAACAGAAGGAATGACCTAGGGGCCTGCTCAGTGTTAACATTCTAAGTTTGGTGGTTATCTACCCCTCTTTTCAGCCTTCCCCACTCTTCTGGGTCTTTCTCCCATATTAGCATTCAACAGGATCTAGTTTCTGCCACCTTAAAATAAGGAAATCCTTTCTAGGCACCTCTCGCCAACACTCCCAGCTCTTTTTTTCTTGTGCTTTTCACCTGAACTGCTCCTGAAAGTTATCTACAATTACTGTCTCTTACATCCTCACTCTTCAACTCACCACAGGCTGCTGTCCATCCCCATCGCTGCACCAGAAGAGTCCACACTAGGGTCACCAGGGAGCTCCCATCACCAGGTGCATTGCCACGTGGGAGTCCTCATCCCCCACACCTCTAAGCAGCATGGGAATAACTGTCTTCTCCCCCTTAATGAAATCTCATCTGGCTTCTGTGTCATCACACTGGCTGTTATTCCAGTCTTCTTTGGAGGTTGTTTTCTTCTCCCTGACTCACCCACCAAGGACACCTCCTCAGCTTACTCTCTAGTTTCTTTTTGGCCTAGATATTCATATGTTAATAATTCTTAAGCAGGTAAGAACAGCGGAATTCCTTTCTGGCTCTAGACTTCTCAATTCAATTGCTTGCCGTGTTTACTTGCAGGCTGACAAAATATGGACTCATAATCTTCCCCCCAAAAGTTGCAACGCCTCCAATGTTGTCTGTCTCATTCGAGCACATAAACCTAAAACCTCAACATCTCTTACTGTCTCCAAAGTCCAGTTTTCCTCTTCCTTCCAAGATGCCACATCCTAACCCAGACCCTTGTCAGGTCTTATGTTGCCCACAGCAGCCCTTTAAACGATCCCCTGGCCTCCTGGCCTGTTCTTCCCATTTCATTTTCCATATGGCAGCCAGAGCTGTCTTTTATTGTGTAAGCCAGATTTATTGAGGTTTGATATGTATACAATAAAAATCACCTTTTTTAAGAGTACAGTTCTGTGAATTTTTTTTAAAACAATCAAGCAGTCTTTCTGTTTTTTTTCTTTTTTTAAGATTTTATTGGGGAAGGGGAACAGGACTTTATTGGGAAACAGTGTGTACTTCCAGGATTTTTTTCCAAGTCAAGTTGTTGTCCTTTCAATCTTAGTTGTGGAGGGTGACGTTCAGCTTCAAGTTGTTGTCCTTTCAGTCTTAGTTGCAGGGGGCGCAGCTCACCATCCCTTGTGGGACTCCGAACTGGCATCGTTGTGGTTGAGAGGACACTGGCCCATGTGGGAATCGAACCGGCAGCCTTCGGAGTTAGGAGCACGGAGCTCCACCCGCCTGCACCACCAGGCCGGCCCCAGTTCTGTGAATTTTGACAAATGCATGCAGTCATATAATCACTGGCACGCAGCATGTGGATTGTTTCTGGTTTTTGCCCATAAACCTTCATGTACAGGCTTTAGTGTAAACATAAGTTTTCATTTGTCCTGGGTAAATACGTGCAAGTGAGATTGCTGGGTTCCATGGAAAGTTTATCTTTAACTTCACAAGAAACTGTCAAACTGTTTCAGAGTCTCTGAACCATTTGCATTCCCACCAGCATGTAGGAGAATTTCAGTTGGTCCACATCCTCTGTAGCACCAGTTTTTGTTTCTGCTTTAATTTTATTTTCAGCATTCTCATAGCTATATAATGGTAGCTTATTGTAGTTCCAATTTACATTCCCGTATGACCAGTGATGTTTGGCATTTTTTACATGTTTACATGCCATCCATATACTTTGGTGAAGTACATGCTCTAGTCTTTTGCATATTTTTAGATCAGATTTATTTTCTTTTTGTTGAATTGTTCTTTACATATTCTGGATACAAAGTCCTTTGTCAGATATGTACTTTGCAAAAAAAAATTTTCCTTATTTGTGGCTTGTCTTCTCATTCTTTTATCAGCATCTTTGTCAGAGCAAACATTTTTCATTTTGATGAAGTTCAAAGAATCTCTTTTTATTTCTTTTATGGATCATGCTTTTGGTGTTGTATGTATCTAAGAACTCTGCCTGACCCAAGCTTGCAAAGATGTTCTTCTTTGTTTTCTTCTAAAAGTTTTATAGCATTACATTTCATACTGAGATCTGTGGTCTGTTTTGAGTTATTTTTCTGTGCATGGGTGTGAGGTAGAGATAAGGGTTCATCTTGCTGCCTATGGATAGCCATTTGTAGCACGTTGCTGAAAAGAATATCCCTTTCACCTTTGTCAAAGATCAATTGCCTATATTTGTCTGGACTCCATTCTTGCTTGTTCTGATCCATGTCAGGGGTGACAAACTTTTTCTGTAAAGGACCAGATAGTAAACACTTTAGATTTTGTCAGCCAAAAGGCAATGTCCACAGCATCGTGTAGGTTCTTTATAACAAGACAGAAAATATGTTTCCGTGAATTTTTGGACAAAATTTAAAATAACAATAATTGAGTAGAATTTTTAAGAAGACTGGAGTTCTTTTTGGGAAAGAGATAACTTTTTGCTTAATTAGGGTTCAAAGTGAGTGTTTCTTCTCATCAAAACTGATCCCAAATGTTCATCTATTAAGGCATATCTATATGAAATTTTACATATTTTTATCTTTGAAAAATACCTTTTCACCCAGGTGATGCATGTAGCAATGGAAACACTGCAATTCGCAGAGTGATGGAAAGCATTACAAAGTAATCAGAGTGCCACATACGGTCTGTCATAACTACTCAACTCTCCAGTGTAGCACAGAAGCCACCATGGACAATGTGTGAATAAATGTGTTCCAATAGAGCTTTACTTATGGGCACTGAAATTTGAATTTCATGTAATTTTCACTTGTCACAAAATATTATTCTTTTGATTTTTTTCAAGCATATAAAAATGTTAAAAGCATCCTTAGCTTAGGGACATACAAAACGGGCAGCAGGCTAGATGTGGCTCTTGAGCTGTCACTTGCTTTCCCTACTCCCCACCTGCTCCTACCCTTGCCATTACCAGGCGGTCAGGACTATGGGAGCTTATACTAAGTAGTAAATCAGGTCATGTGGGTCCTCCAACTTTGTGCTTTTTCAAAATTGTTTTGGCTATTCTAGTTCCTTTGCCTTTCCATATAAATTTTAGAATCACCTTGCTGATTTCTACAAAAAATTCTCCTCAGATTTTGGTTGGGATCATGTTAAATCTACAGAACACTTTGGGTAGAATTGACATGTGTTGAGAGAACAGTGTTGGGAGAACTCAGAGTATCTCTTCATTTATTAATGTCTTTGATATCTTTTATGAGTGTTTTGTCGTTTTCTGCACATAGATTTTAGAACTTGTGCATATTCTGTTAAATTTATACCTAAGTATTTCATGGTTTGGGTTAGAACCACCTTTTTTAAAATGCAAAATGGATCATGTTTCCCCTGTTCAAAACCCTTCAGTGGCTTCACACTGCTCTCAGGATCAACCTTAATCTTTAAAACCCTAAAAGGCCCTGCAAGATCTGGCCCCTGCTTTCCTTTTCAGCCTAATTTTATGCCATTTATCCCCTTAACCAAAATGTTCTAGTCTCAGACGAGCAGGAAATGGTTTTATCAACTGAGGGATATAGCTTTTAGAATATTTGAAAGACTAAATAAATGTTTTCAAACTAACACTTGAGAAATACATTTTTAACCTTATTGAAAAGAGCGGTTCAATGATCTCCAGCGGTTCGATGAACTTGGACTTCAGCTGGGTTGTTGGGCTGTGTGTGGACTTCTTTGATCTTTAAGTTAATACTTCTCCCACTGAAGCAGAGTGCTTTATGCATAGTGTTTACAAGGGACTTAGCTGTGTATATATCCTCTGAAGAAAGTATTTTTTTCCTCCTTGTAAATGTGCTGAAACTTAGCAAAAAGGCTGGTTTTCAGACCAAAACATGGATCCTGTCACTGTCATTGTACATGAATGAAGTTAAACTTTCCAGCGATTGAAATAGTTCTTACATGTACATACCTACTGACAACTTTATTAAAATACCCAAAGTATAAATGCAAGACTGTAGTGACATTCTGTGGGAAGGTCTGCAGCTATGTCCCTAAGACAAAAGAGAGAGCCACAAGATGCATTTAAAAAATAAACCTAAAAACCAGCACATTTGATCAACCGTTGTTTATTCAGCTTCTTATGCTAGATATATAGAGAAGGCTAAGATACCATCTTTAAGCCCCAGCCTAAAGAAGCTCAAAAAACTTCTTTAAGTGAGGAAACAGACAATTAAAAATGAAAGTGCTTGTCCATGGAGATATGTCTAAATGGCTTTGATAGTACCATGGAGAAATGAGTAGCCAGTGCGATTTTGAGTATAAGACTATCTGATTTTCAAGACATAAGGCTCGAAGAGAGGCAAGGACCATCTCATGAAAACCTAACGGGCTTGTCGTCCATCCCATAACTCAGAGGTTCCAATACCTCAATGCAAGAGAATTACCTGGAGACCTTGTTTTAATAAATCAGATTCCCAGACTCATCCATCAGAGATTGACTAGGTACGTCTAGGGTGATTTCCCAGGTGGTTGTTATTTAGCTCGCAACCTCGGGTCTGCACACTGACATTTGGTTGCCAGTGTGCCAGGGAAGATTGATGCACAGAATAGTTAAGGTAGGTAAGAAGAGGACCATGTTAGTATTTTAGAAAGTTAAATCTGATAGTATGGAACAGTGGAATCACTTGAGAATTCATTAAAATGCAGACTATGACCCAGTAGGTCTGGAGTAGGACCTAGGCTACTGCATTTCTAACAAGCTCCCGGGTAAGGCTGATAGGAGGTGACTGAGGACTACACTTAGAATAACAAGGGTGGAGGCTAGATCGGAACGGAGTGAGGCTACAGGCATGACGATCAGGTAACAGCCTATGCAGGCATCTAGGCAAAAAGATGATGAGTATTTGAATTACTCTCAGCATCTGGTAATGGCAAGAATGAGTTCGAGTGAAATATAGACAAAATCGGCAGGACTAATTTAGGGAGCTAGTAAGGTGTGGAATTAGAAAGGAGAGGTCTCAAGTCTGGTCTGAAGGTTGAAGTTTAGCTACCTAGGTGGATGAAAGACAAAAGAAGAAGGTAGCCTGCGGGTAGAGAAGGGACGGGTAGAGTAGACCAGTCTCTTAGAGTTGAGAAAAGGTAGCCAGAGGGTCAGTTCTGAATGCACTGAGATTGAAGACTCACTGAAATAGCCAACATGTGAAGGGCGGGTGGAGGAGGAAGAGCACACAATGGATAAGAAGTCAGATGGGCTGGTGGACCACAGGAGAGCGCTTTCAAACCATTTCCAGGAGGGGAAGGCCATAGAATTATTGCCACAGAGACATCAAATAAAATATTAGATATGGTTCAATGAGAGTGCATACAATTATGGTTAAAAAACAAACTTTCCAAAATGCTGATTGGCTAAAGGAGGTTCAAAAAGTACCCAAATTAGTTTTTCTCTCACTCTCTTCATTTAAGGGATGGAGCCAGTTTTTTCCAAACCATTCGTCATGAAAGCCTTCATGGTGCCTTTTCCATTCATGTTTTCTTTTCCCCCCACAGATTGATCATACTTAACAAGAGCTGCTATGATGCATAGGGAGGTGAAAACTAACCGATGAAAGGTTTGCCATGCACTGAAAGGAAAGCATTGTCTGTGAAGTTCTATTTTTAAAAATGTCTGCTTGTAACACTTTTACTGAGCACGTTTGGAAACCTGGTGAATGCAAGAACTGCTTTAAACCTAAACGCTTACACCAGCTGTGCCCAGACCCGGAGAAGGCACTCACCTCCCACGGCAATGTGAAAACTAATGCCAATCACAGTAATAACCATCGCATCAGAAACACCGGAAATTTCCGGCCTCCTGTGGCTAAAAAACCCACTATAGCTGTGAAGCCCACTATGATGGTGGCAGACGGGCAGAGTGTGTGTGGTGAGCTCAGTATCCAAGAACACTGTGAGGACAAACCTGTCCTTACAGGGAGGAGCCAAAGCAGGACAGCCTTGAGTCAGAAACCACTTACTACTACTAATTGTAATGCAGATGGGATGGAAGGACTTAGCCATGTTCCTAAACCTTATGGCAATACCGAGAGTGCAAAGCAGGTATCAAGTAACAACAATGGACTTACTGAAGTGTTGAAGGAGATAGCAGGCTTGGACTCTGCGCCTGCGATCAGAGGAAACGAAACCAACTCCCGAGAAACGTTCTTAGGAAGGATAAATGATTGCTATAAACGATCCCTGGAAAGAAAGCTTCCACCGAGTTGCATGTTGGGGGGGATAAAGGATAGTCAGGGCCGGCACGTCGTTCTGAGTGGGAGCGCCAAGGTGATCAGCAACGAAGGAGGCCGCTTCTGCTACCCGGAGCTGTCCAGTGGCGAGGACAGCGAGGAGGACGCGCTTGTCGCTGACGTGGAGGACGAGCGTGAGAGCTGGGACGAGAGCGACGAGGAGCTGCTGGCCGTGGAGATTCGCATGAGAGGGCAGCCGCGCTTCGCCAACTTCAGGGCGAACACCTTGTCCCCTGTTCGGTTCTGTGTGGACAAAAAATGGAACACTGTCCCTCTGCGAAATAAGTCTCTGCAGAGAATCTGTACTGTGGAGTATGATGACAGTTACGATGAAATCCTGAGCGGTTACGACCAGGCTTGTCTGGGGTCCTGCGGGCCAGGAAGCGCCCAGAGCGTGCTGTCGGTGGGCTCCACCTCACCGGACTCCTCCTTAACAGAAGAGTCGCGTTCTGAGACAGCCAGTAGTTCATCCCAGAGGGTCTGTAGTAGGGGGCTGGCGCCTGGGAGCCCCGGAGAGTCCAGGGATGCGACGGGAAGCCTGGGTGGAGACGGCCAGAAGGAGTCGTCCCCACGGGCATCCAGAAGCTCTGGGAAAGTTCCCGAGACACACAAAGCAGTCCTTGCTCTCCGGCTGGAAGAGAAGGATGGCAAGATCGCCGTACAAACTGAGAAGCAAGAGACTAAAGCCTCTGCAGATATCACCGGGCACGCAGTGACCATAAACCTCGTTCCTGCAGAAGAACAAGCGAAGCCCTACCGTGTCGTGAATCTCGAGCAGCCGCTGTGCAAACCGTACACTGTCGTGGACGTGTCGGCAGCCATGGCCAGCGAGCACCTGGAGGGCCCCGTCCACAGCCCCAAGACCACAACCTCATCTTCTACTCCAGACTCTCCAGTGCTGTCACCTCCATCGACAGCAGGACAAATAAGTGCCCATTTCCAAAAGTCCAGTACAATCCGGTACCAGGAGGTATGGACTTCCAGTACCAGTCCACGCCAAAAGATACCTAAGGTGGAATTAATTAGTGGTAGAACTGGGCCAAATGTCCCCCCAAGGAAAAGCTGTCACAAATCAGCACCCACGTCACCCATAGCTACAAACATTTCCTCCAAAACCATCCCTGTGAAGTCACCTAATTTGTCTGAAATAAAATTTAACAGCTATAACAATGCTGGTATGCCGCCTTTTCCAATCATCATTCACGACGAGCCGGCGTACGCTCGGGGCTCCAAAAACGCTACCAAAGTTCCCATTGTAATCAACCCAAATGCCTACGACAATCTAGCCATTTACAAAAGCTTTCTCGGCACAAGTGGGGAACTTTCAGTGAAGGAAAAAACCACGAGTATAATAAGCCATACTTATGAAGAAATAGAAACTGCAAGCAAAGTGCCTGATGACACCACCAGCAAGGCCACCGAATGTCCCCAAGCTAAAGGGTCTGCAAACAGCACTGATCGGAAGAGGGGCTCAGTGGCTCAGAAGGTCCAGGAGTTTAACAGCTGTCTTAACAGAGGTCAGACTTCACCACAGAGAAGCTATGGTTCCGGCCGCAGCTCCCCAAACAAGGTGCCGAGAACCGCTCGGGAGCCTGCTGCCACAACGGAAGGTGCCCAGGCGCCTCGGAGGCCGGGCAGCGGCAGCCGGGAGGAGGCGAGCACCGTGCTGTCCCAGATGGTGGCTTCCATCCCGCCGCCGCAGTGCCCGCCCGAAGTGCCGGCGTGCGGCCCGAAGGCCTGCAGCGCGGAAGAGCTCTACGCGGTGCCTCCAGACGCGGGCGCTGCCAGGAGTACGCCGGGGCGGCCCACGTCTCTCTTCGCCCCGCAGCCCAGCGGCGAGGCACAAGCCCCGCAGGGCGCAGAAAACCTCAGCAGCAAAGCGCCCAAAGATCCGCTGGCAAAGCCAGGCGCCAGCCCTCCCTCCAAACTAGTGAGCGACCCCCACACTGAGCCCCCACCTCCCTTCCCCCCACCACGCTCCACCTCCTCCCCTTGCCATGCAAGTCACCTTTTGCAGAAGCATTTCACCAGCTGGACCAAGCCCAGCAGCCCTCCCCGGTCCACCGAAGCTGAGTCCGTTTTGCACCCAGACGGCAGCAGGCGGGCGGATGCAAAACCTAGACGCTGGATATCGTTTAAAAGCTTCTTCCGCCGTCGGAAAACAGATGAGGAGGGCGACAAAGAGAGAGACGGGGACAGAGGGAAAGTGGTGGGCCTGGATGGCACAGTCATCCACGTGCTGCCTCCTCCCCCGCTCCAGCGCCATCACTGGTTCACGGAGGCCAAAGGGGGACCCAGTGAGAAGCCTGCCATTATCTTCATGTACAGTTGTGACCCTGCCCAGGGCCAGCTGGGGGTGGAGAGCTCGGCTGGGGCCGACCAGCCCACCGGCGTGGGGAAGGCTGCTGCAGAGAGCGGGGCACCGCAGGGCTCTGAGAAGAAGACAAGGACCGGTTCTTCTCCCTCCCAGATCCCTAAAGACATGCTCAGGTATGTAAAGTAGGCTGGCAGAAGTGGGAAGATTTTCAACACATTTGCAGGTGCTAAGTTGTTTATATCTTCAACATTACACAAGAGCCGTTTTTGTTTGTAAGTAGCACTTGGCGGCATCATCCATCTTTATAACTGCATTCCAAGGTTACAATATTACCAAAGTGGTCTTACTGCCCTGAACAGGGTTTGTGGCCTAGACCTTCAGCTAAGTAGCTTGCTTCACCCTGGTGAGTGCCAGGGCGCCACCCTAGAAAAGCAGATTCGTCCCACTGAGCAGCAGGAACTATGTCGCTTTGAACTGCTGTGGTTGTGGGAGGAGCAAACAGGATGAAATGAGTCAGTGGCTTCCTGTCCTTTCCCTCAGTGTAGATGAAATACTTGGAGCAAGCTTGTTGGCTTTCACCAAAGGGTTACCTGTATATACAGTACTTTATTTTAAGGGAATATTTGGTTTTTCACTGCTGTCTCTTTCTGTCCTTCCAGTGTGTGGAAAGGGGCCAGGCTGGGGGGCAAGCATTTCCTAGTTATTTAACATGTGCGTGAAATTGGAGAAGTTGGCTACTGATACTGAGACCCAGTGGAATAATCCTGAATTCAGCCAGGCAGATTGAATACCCACATCAGTTCTCTAAGCATTAGTTTTCATTAATACATTAATTACTGTTTAATGATCATCTACTCTGTGTAACTCACATCCCAGATATTTATCTTGAATCCTTATGAGAACCCTACTAATTGGTTTAGCTTTCCACCAGGTGAGGAAACTAAAAATCTCAGAAGTTAAGAATTGGCCGGATTCGCACAGCTAGTAAGTCAGACTTCAAACCCTGATTTGTCTCACTCTGAAGCTTGTATTCTTCCCATAATGTTGCATTGTTAATGGACACAAGAGCAAGTAAAATGTTTGTATTTTCACAGTGTGGTCATTCACATAAACATTTATGTTTAAGAAGCTTAACTTTTTTCTTTCTGATTTGTATTGTGAGCAAATTAATGAACTACTAATACAAACAACTGCCAACTCAGGTTTGTAACAAATGGGAGGATTTCCTTATGCCCCTGTCCTTTTCATTCTTAAACAAAGATGTGCCTGAGTAGTACATTCACCCGGTTCTCAAGTCTTCTTCCCTCTGACTTGCAAACCTCTCCACCAGCCTTGTCTCCTCTCTGGTGAGACAGCAGACTGGTGAAAGGGCAGATTCTCTCACCAGCTTTTCTTTAGAAAAGTATAAATAAAAATGAAGTGAGCACTTAACGCCTTTACTTTTTCTAGCAAAATGCTAGGAGATTCTGTGTATATTCTTTACTGAAATAAGCATTTTACATACCTCCAAATAGTTGTCAAAATGCTAGCAAGTTCCTGTTTTCCTTAAATCCATGTAACAACAAAGCAGGTAGAGTAGTGGTTGTAACTGTATGCCTAGAAAGAACAATCTTGTCATTGGAAGTTGAAAGTGGATGACAGAATGCTGTGCTCCAGTGGTAACAAAACGCACATGTGTTTTACTGAGAAAAGAAGGTCAGGGTTTTACTGAGAAAAGAAGCAGTTTAAACAGCACAGGTTGGGGTTACCTGTGAGGGCATGGCAGGTAGTTCTTGCAGATTGATAAATGGTTTTGCTCCTCGTTAAGCATGTCTGTGGTACCTTTACCTGCACCCTGGAAGGCAGAGCCGAGAAATGATTTGGCCTCTCTTCTGTGGAATGAGACCCTCTGCTGTGGCCACATGCCACCATCTGTTGGCGTGAGGGCAGCCCAGGCCCTTGGCGTGGCAGATCCTTTGCTGTCATCAAGCTTGTATTTTTACAAATGTGGTTGTATGTGGGTCTTATCTTCCAAAATCTATCCATTCTTTATAGGTAACATTCATGAGTCCAAATGATGCAGTTGTTTTGCCCCATGGGTTCTCAAATTTAACCGTGCCTCACCGCAACAACTGGAGGGCTGCTGACACACAATTGCTGGCCCACCCCCAGAGTGTCTGGTGCAGTAGGTCTCGGGCCCCGAGAACCTACATTCCCAGCAATCCCAGGTGACACTGATGCTGCTGCTCCTGGGGCCACACTTGTTGGACCACTGACCTCACCACCATTGTACATACGTGCTGTAGTCTGAGTGATTGTGAGGTAGTACGTCTTCCTTAGAGGCCCACTGGAATTTTCACATCTCATAATGCCCCAGACTAAGTAGAAAAAGAGGAATTAAATAGTGCTTTTTTTTTAACTTTCAAAAAGTTTAAAACATGAATACTCATATTAAAAAATATAGACCATTTGATTTTATAGTAATTACCTCATTTACTTGGAGATACCATTGGTATTTACTTGAAGCAATGCTGAGAGGAAAAACATTCCTGTCAAATGTTAACATTTGTGTTTCTGGCTTGACGGTACTGTGACCATTATAAATCACCATCCTGTACCTGGAAATACACTGCTGGAAGAAATGAAAATACAAGTTTTTCTAAAGTAAGTGAAGATTCTAAATCCAAGCTATATATGAGGAATGAAAAAGACTCCACTGCAGGCCAGACCTTAGGTTCTGAAAGATGAGGGACTTTGTAGAGCCTTTCATTATGGGATTAGATTGTCACTAAGATTTATTTGACTGTTCAGGCAGCATAAATTGAATGTTTTAATGGTGTCATATGTGTACCATTGGGACAAATGGGGGAAAAATTATCACACTGATGAAATAATTGGCTTTTGACCCCTGCTTTGGCTATCTGTCTGGTCCTTCCATGGACAGCGGCTATAATGATACCTGTCGCATGGAATTAATCAGAGGAGATAATGTGAAAACATGTAAAAGACCTAGCACAGGGTCTACACATTGGGTGCTTTGAAATGTTAGTGGCCCCTCTGCCATCAATGTGGCAAATGCTAAAACTACATGTGCAGAGCGGACAGAAGCACAAAAACCAGGGTGATCAAATCAGCTTAAAGGGGACTTCTCAGAAATGAAATGCAAACCAGATCTTAAAAGACAAATAGGATTTTGCCAGCTGGTTGTAAAAGAGATTGTAGACAAAAAATAAAATATGCAAAGTCACAGAGGTGATTATGGCAAACAAGTGGGATGGGAGACTTGGAAGATGATCGTGGGAGGCCAGAGGTTCTTCAGATGTGGGCCATGCGAGGTCAAATCACGATCCTGCAAAAGTCATCATTCTCACATGATTTGTCCCTTTCACTGTGTTGGCATTTGCACAACTTCTATGTGTACCAAAGTGTAGTAGTTGTCTTAAGGAAAAACGCTTGTAAAATGGTTTGTTTCAAAATTTAAGTTACAAAGCCCCCTTTTTCATGGGCCACCTTGAAAGAACAAGTGGCAGACCAGCTGTAGTTATTCACACTTGGGTGTTTGGTAGATATTTTCTTAAGAATGAATGTGAAGATCCCATTACTTCAAGGAAAACAATTGACAGTGTTTGTTGCCAATGATAAAATTAAAACTTTCAAGCAAAAATAAGAATATTTGAAAACTTCCATTTACCACCATGACCTTGACAACGTCCTAATATTTAACCCTTTTTCTGGCGAGATTGTTGGTGGTATGGCAGAAAGATTTTTCGATATTATATAATGAAATGTGTCACCATTTAGAAGAACGCATAACTCAGTGAACCAGTATCTTCCAATTGACCCACAAGTAAAACTGCGTTAGACCAATGGATATTAATGTAACTGAGTACAACAGTTCATCGATGTGGTTTCAGATTCCACATTGCAAGTAACCTTTAAGGAACTACCACTTAACCAAGTTCTGGTATACGAGTAGTACCAAAGAGGAAAATCCACAATTATCTAAAAGGCTGTTAATGTAGTCCTGCCTTTCCCACCTGCATATCTGGATGAGACCAGATTTTTTTTTCATATACTTTAGCCAAAACATGTCACAGCAGATTGAATACAGAAGCACATGTGAGGATTCAGCTTCTATTAAGGCAGATAGTAAACAGATTTGAAAAAAATATTTAGGTTAATATTTAAAGCATTTATTTTTTAATGAATTAATAACTTTTTTAATTTTCTCAATTTTAATTATGAGTATAATAAGTGTCAATAGATAAAATTTACATAAACAAGAGCCCTTGCAGTAGTCAATAATTTTTAACAGTGTTAAGGAATCCTGAGAAGAAAAAGATTGAGAACAACTGAGACAGACTGTGAATAGCCTTGCATGATGCATTGAAATGTTTGGCCTTTATCTCAGAGATTTTGTAGCAGAAACAGTTTTTAAGAGGGAAAGCAGTGTGAGTTGTTTTTGTTTTTTAATGAAATCTCTTCTGGCAGTAGTATTGAAAATGGACTGGAAGGTGCAAATACTGGTGCTGGGGATCCCAGATAAATTCTGATTCGTGGACTAGGGATCCCAGTTAAACTCTGATTCATGGACTAGGGATCCCAGATAAATTCTGATTCGTGGACATCATTTCTATCTGGCTAGTCTGGATCAACAGAAGTTTATTCAGCGTGGTTAGTCTGGTCCGTGACTCCACTACTGCTTTTCAGAAGCACTGGCATACCTACCATCTCTGCAACTCTTTGGCGTCCCAGCATGGGGAATAGTATTGCATAACGTGCAAAATGCAAACACTTGAATGAGACAGATGTGAATTCTGACAGGAGCACTGGGGGTGGTGTGACTTTTGGCTTACCCTCGCTTAGCTGTGGTTTCCCCACCGGTATAAGAGTGATAACGTTATAGGAAACAAGGGTTCTTGGCTTCACGTAGGAAAGAATTCAAACGTGAGTGGATACAGAGATCAAAGTAAAAGTAAGTTTATTTAGCAGAGAGTAAGTAAGAAAACAAAGGCCATCCCACAAACAGAGTGGTGGTCTCTAATCTCTAATGGAGGAGAGACCCCCTCCATTCCGGGCTAGGGTTTATGTGTGTTTTCTGCTTCCATAGAAAATTCATTGGTATGAAGGAAAGAAGGCTAGAAGAACAATAGTAAGTTTATCTTTAACTTCAGTAAGATGCAAGAAGGATAGGGGCAGGTTTGTCTTGAACTCTTGTAAAGCACAACCTGTATTTTCTTTCCGTGGCCTTTACCATGGATGGTCCTAATGGAACCTCTGGTCTTTCAGTGATTTGCTGGGTCATTGATTAGCATCTGGCTGAGCTCTTGTCTTGGAGCCATAGGCAGAAGGCTTGGAATCCAAGCTCCTAGTTCCTTCTTTTGTAGAAAGAGACCTCGTGTCCCTTCCCTATATCAATACTAATACCTAGCTATGGAGATATTATGAGGACTACATATACCTGTAAAGTGCCTAGCAATAGCTGTTAACCTCTACAAATTACACTTAGGACGCCAGGATTTAAGGTGGCTTAATGTTCTGCCCCTTCAGTCTATTCTTAGAACAGCCAAGAGTGCTTTCTTAAATGTAAATCCGGTCATATCCCCACACTGAAGAAGGCCTGTATATGTGCCCTCAGTCTACCTGAGACTTCATCTTACTCTCTTGCTCATGAACCTCCAATTATTCTGGCTTTCTTTCTTTCTGAGTGTTTTGTATATAATGTTGACCGTGGAATCACTACTACAGGACTACTTCTTAATGTAAACCATCTTAAAATGGGTCCTTTTATTTATTTTCATTTTATCTTAAACCTTTTATGATAGAAAAAGTTTAAACATATACAAAAGTAGATAGATTGGTAAAATGAAGCACCATTTACCCCAGACCCACACTTCAACAACTAACAATTGTCACCAATCTTGTTTCTTCTGCATTCCTAGCCCCTTCCCCCCATTATTTTGAAACAAATCCCAGACATCATTTCATTTGTAAATGTTTCAGTGTGTATCTCTAAAGGACAAGTTATTTTTTTTTCTTGTTTTCATTGTAACTATATACCAGAAAGGGTTCTTTAAGCTTGAATGGCTAACCCTTGGCATCATCTGGCATCAAGACTTTAAATATTATATATATTCTGATGACTCCCAAATTTATATCTCCATCCCTGATCTGATTCACACACACGTTCCCACTTGGTATCTCCATTTAAAGGTCAAATGGCCATCTCAAAGGAAACTTGTCCAAAACAGGACTCTTCACTTTTTTCTCCCTACAAATCTATGACATCCCAAATCTTCCCTTCTTGGTACATGGTCCCACCATCCGCTCAGTTGCTCAAGCCAAAAACTAGGAGTCATCCTTGGTTCTTCTCTTTTCCTCACCCTTTACATCCAAAATGTCAGGAAGTCTTGTTGACCTCTAAAATATATCCTATATCTGTTTACTTCTCACCATCTCATCTTCTACCATCCTGGTCAACTCACCATCACTCTCGCTTGGTTTACTAAAGTATTTTCTTAATTGATCTCCCTTGCCTAATCTCTTGCCCCCTCTAATGTAGTCTCTCTAGGACACGTTAAGTATTCTGTTTAAAATGCAAATCCCATTATTTCAGCACAGTGAAGCAAGTTAAGTCCCTGTATAATATGACCTCTGCCTACCTGTTTAACCTATCTCCTACTCACCCCTTGTTCATAAACTCACAATAGGAGTTTTCTTTCTGTTCTTCAGATATGTCAACCATAATCCCTTTCAGATCAGCTGTTCTCTTATTTGGAATGCTTCCTTCCTTTCTATGCATGGCTGGTTCCTTGTCATTCAGCTCTCAATTTACGTGTTACCTCAGAAAATTCTTCGCGGACTGTCAGTCTTCACAAACTCCGCCCAGCCTCAGTCTTTCCCATCACATC
This sequence comes from Rhinolophus hipposideros, assembly GCF_964194185.1. NCBI lineage: Eukaryota > Metazoa > Chordata > Mammalia > Chiroptera > Rhinolophidae > Rhinolophus > Rhinolophus hipposideros. Next base: position 1,082,267 of record NC_138051.1, on the reverse strand, counting down.
ACTCTTTTTTATTTTAGATTTATTCACATTTATCACTCTTTTAAAAAAATACTATTTCTTCTTCATTTTTCTCCTCCCTTCTGGATTCAGTTTCCTTCTTCCTGAAGTGTATACCCTTTTAGTAGTCTTTCTGATAAACTGTGGTTTATCACTCTTGATTTTTGGCTAAAATTATATGTATTTCATAATTGGCAGGCAATATCAATTGCCAATCACATACATGTCCTTAAAATTTTAGTTCAAAAAATTTTTTTCTAATCAGTTAGAAAAACTTAGTCAATAACTACAAAAATAACTGAAACTCACCCAAGGTAACTGTAACACTCCCAGCCAACAGGTATCATTTGCCCCATGAGTAGCCCCTGACTTTTAGCTAAGCTTGCTAGCTCCACCAGTCCTGAACATCATGGTCCTAACGAGCAAAGACCCTAGCATGCCCTGGATGCCATGTAAGTTTGGTTTCTCTAGTAGGACTCCCGGAGCCATCTCGGGAACCCAGCTGTGCCTCACTGCTGGGATTCAGCGCAGGCCTTAGCCAATAGCTTTTTCTGTCGGGCACACCTCACTTCCTTAGGGATGCTATTCACCTGTGCAAGCCTTCCTTTCCTTCTTTTACCCTTCCCAGACCTCTGAGATGCTCTCAGTCCTTAGCACCAAGCTCCACTCCTCAAGGAATCAATCCTAGCAGCCCTGCAATCCATTCCAAGGTCGGCAAACTATGGCCTGCATGCCAAGTTCAACCTGCCTCTCATCCTTTCACATGCTGCCTAAGGCTTCTTCTCCACTATAACAGCAGAGCCGAGCAGTTGCAACAGGCACAGGTGGCCTGGAAAGCCCGAGATATTTTCTCTCTGACCCTTCACAGAAAGAGTTTGCTGATCCCTGCACTAAACCATAATAGTTGATTTGCCAGTCGCTGTCCGGCATGCTAGGGGCATACAGCCCTGCTAGCCCAACACTAGACAGGTCCGCTGCTTCTAAATGACCAGAATCTGGGTCTCTTTATATACGTATGTATGCACATACAGTGTGGGAAAAAGAGTCCAAACCCTTTATAGACTGGTAAAATGTAACGTTCTTCTCTCTGGAAAGTTAGAAGCTTACATTTTTAAATGCTTACATTCAGTTATATCTTAATTTGCATTATGTCCTCTCCACTGAGAGCAAGTACCCTGTCAAAGTCACCCTTTCATGCTTAGGACCAAGCCGGCCTCTGCAGATCAAATTCCTATTTCTCATAAATAGAAAATTGGAGCCAGAAGTTGGAAGGAGCTCCTTGCTCTCCTGTTCGCATATTCTTTGCTATAAAGAAGCTTTTGGACTGTTAGCATTTATAAAGATCACATCTACGTTTTCTGACATGTTGTTCCTAAAGTTTACATGAGTTCAGTAAGTCCTTACTGTTCAATTTTTAAATAACCGTGTTTTACAGAAAACTGGGAAGTACCTCCCTTGTTCCTAACAGAATGATGCAGAATGGTTATTATTGTGTGACTGAGAGGGGTGGTCTTCAGATAGCTCTATGTCCCTTTCCCTTCTGGAAGGTGAGGACACTCCAGAGAAGCAAGCTGGCTTGCAGAGAGTCTCACAATGAATATGTTCCAAAGTGAAGACCCACCCTGAGAATTCCCTGACTGACTAGGTCAGTATCATTTCCTTGTTTGCCAAATGAACCTGAACTGGTATCTTATTATGTCATTCTCACAGCACGTTCATTTTCTCAATTGTCCCACATCTGTGACAGTGCATCTCTCCCGGTTTATAAGGGAGGCTGCACTGAGAAACTGAGAAGCTCAGGGCCACTCTGCAAGTAGGTGGCAGACCAGACTCTGACGTCAGGGTGTCTGGCCCCCGCAGTGACTTTGCTGCTGTCTTGTGGTGACTTTGAGTCTGCTGGTGTCTGCCATGTCTTATAAAGTCGGCCCGAGCACGACAGGTCACGTGACCAGTCAGGGCCAGACCACTGACCTGCCACACGGTCAGCGATACTCAGCGCAGGTGTCATTGGTCACTCTCCTGGAAGCACTTTACATGCATTTCCTAGTTAAGGCATCCTCCTGTGAATGTCACCACACTTATCTTATAGGTGAATAATGGGAGGCATGGCAGAGTAGCACTGGTGACAGAACTGAAATTAAATTGAAATTTCAAATTTCTAGGCCTGAATTCAGACCTCCAGGCCATAGTTTTAGTTGGTGATTATTTAGCATCACTGCATTAGAGTATTGATTAGGGTGATCAAGTGACGTTTAAACGTTTGGTTACAGGACAAGCGGTTTGTCCTCACTGGTATCTTGGTAATGGTGACGTATTAATAGCAGAGAGAGAGGCTGGCCTGAAAAGAACAGTGGTGATGGCTGTGCATGCTGGTTCCTGGGAATGAGTCGCCTGGGAGTCAGCCATCGGGCCCTCTGTGCTGCTGGCACCAGCATGAGGTTGCACCCCACATCCAGGCAGACGTCCTGCTCCTCTGGCTTTCTAGTGGGGAGGCAGCTCCCACCCCTGCTCTGTGGCAGGTGCTCTGTGGGCACTCACTTTGCAACCTGTCCCAATTTCCTTCTCCATGTGGGACAGGGAGAAATTTTGCTGGGAGGAGTGTGGCTGCAGACCCTGCCGATGTTGTCTAGTACCTTGTTGCTGAGATCCGCGATCTGATTTATTGGCACGTGTTTCCTGAGTGCTTGCTGTGGTCGTCAATCCCTGCTGTATGGCGGCTCGGGCTGCCATACCAGAATACGTAGACAGGGTGGCTTAAACAATAGACATTGGTTTTCTCATGGTTTTCTGGCCAGAAGTCCAGGATCGATATTCCCATTGCTTTGCTTTCTGGTGAGGACTCTCTTCCTGGCTTGCAGATGGCTGCCTTCTCACTATGTCTTCACTTTCCTCAGTGAGGGAGGGAAGCAGGGAAGAAGGGAGGAAGAGAGAAAGAAAGAGAGAGAGAGAGAGAGAGAGAGAGAGAGAGAGAAAGAGAGGAGCCAAGCTTTCTGGTACCTCTTCTTATAAGGACACTAATTCTATCTGATCTCATTTAACCAATTTTTAGAGGCCCTGTCTCCAAATACAGCCACACTGAGGGGGTTCGGACTTCAACCTGTGACTGTGAGGGTGAAACAAACCTTCAGTTCACGGCACCTGCCGTGGGTCTCCAGAGAAGGAACAGTCTGTACGGATAGGAAGAGGTCATGGGCAACGTGAGATTTGAATAGTCTTTAAAGACTGGCTGAGTTTGGAATAGAGGGAAAGAAGAAGGGAGGCAGCTCTAGGAAGGGAAACTAGGCATGGCAAAGGTGTAGAATGTGGTGTGTCCAGGCAGCAGGGAGTTACAACGTGGGAGCACCTTGGCTCATCTGGAGCTGAAGGACTGTGTGTCAGAAAGTTTGGGATGAGGACAGAGACGTGCTTTGCAGCCTCATGGTGATGGGTCCTGAAGATCTGCTGGTGGTCGGGACCTAACTCCACAGTCATAGGCCCCGTGGATGGTGTGGAGCAGAGGGACAGCAGAACCAAAGGTATTTCAGGAAGAGCCCCCTGGATGCAGCGGCCCCTTTTCCTGAAGCAGCTCTTGCTGTCACAGGGGCCTGCCTTTGTGCTCACCTGGGTCCTCTGTTGACACAAAGAGCTGAGATGGTGCTGCATGTGGGAAGATTTGACTTACTACTGGTGTCACACACGAGTGCGAGTGTGCTATTTCTTACTTTCACAGTGGTTTTCATCCAGCCAGGACTTCTCATAAAAATCGTACTGGACCAAATCCTCAATTTCTAACACCTTGTGGGTTTGTGTGATTGTATTCCAAGAATAAACTTCAGAAGGTAGGGATTGGTCCCCAAACACCTCCTTCTGTTTTAATAGTCCGTTACCTCTCACCTGTGACTACTTAAATTGTGTTATTTCCCCTTTTCTTCTATATTATTTCTGAGCAATAATGCTCCTTTACTTACAATTTTTCTAGTTACTTCAGACCTTGCTCCTTTTATACTTATTGTTTTGTCTTCCTGTGGGGGAGGAGGCAGTGAAAACTGGTTTGTCGGAGTGTGGCCCCAGGACCAACTGCGTCAGAATCACCTGGGGCCACAGCCCAGAAGTCCGGTCAGTCCCTGGAGGGGCAGCCACACATCTGCACCTTCAGCAAGCTGCCAAAGTCATGCTGAGGCACTAAGTCTGTTGATTGTGACACAGTGTTTTAGAATGTGGATGTTGAAGTGACTTCGCCTTGGATTGGAATTCTGCTTTCACCACTTACCAGCTCTGTCATCTTCGACAAGTGACTTGAGCTCTGCTTCTCAGTTTCTTCTTCTTAAACAGAGAGGCCGAATATAATACAGACTCTAGAGCTGAACTGCTGGGTTTGAATCTCAGCCCCATCTGTTAATGATTTAACCTCTCTGGGCTATAATTTCTTTCTTTGTAAAGCAGAGATAGCACCCTGCCTACTAGGTTGTTGTAAGACAGAAAAGAAGTTGTGCAGAGGGCTTAGAAAATGGGGTGGAGGAGGAGTTCGCTCTTAGGGCATATTTGACAAGGTGGAGACAGACGATTTGGTGTCACAGCTGGGGGAGCAGAGAGTGAGTCCCACACGTACTGGGTAGAGGAAAGGGGTGCCAGTGAGATCCTACTATGCCCTGGGCCGCCCTCCACATCCAGAATTATTTGGGTCAAAGGTCAGCAGTGCCATTTCTGAGAGACGAGCGTGTAGGTGGGGTTGCTGTCACTTGCTGTTATGGGAACAACAGGCCTTACTCAGGGTTGTTGTCGGGAGATGTATATTTAAGTGCAGCCCGGCGCTTGGGAAATACAGAGACGCGTGCTAGTGATCACTGTCAGGAAATCTTTCTAGACTAGAGCAGCACCTGTTTAACTACAACCTTTTATACTGTAAGTAAAGACTTTGGTTAGAATTGTTCACAAATATCTGCCATCATTGACATCTGTCATCATCAACACCTCACATTCTAATAACAGTCCTATGCTTTTCAAAGCACTCTTACCGCTTCCTCCTCAGATTTAGGCACTTGTTGTTGAGTTTTTACAGCACGCCCAGCTGGCCTGCTGGGGTGGAAGGAACAGGGTCAGACTGCACAGCATCAAATTCAGATGCCGACCCGCCACCCGTGTAACGTGGGCAATTTGCTTCCTTCCCTCAGTCTCATTTTCCCCACCTGTAAACTCTACCTCCTGACGTGTTTGTGTGAATTAAATGGAAACTTGTGCAGCTTGCGCCGTGTTCAGTAAAGGGAGGTTCAGAGCAGCTGTAGCTCCCATTCTCTCCCTACTTCCCTTCCCTCCCCTAGCTTGCAGTGATTCTGGACAGTTACGGGTACATCATGTCTCGGCAGACTGGCAGTTGAGGGAGATAAGAGGATACTGGGCAAGGTGCAGTGAGTGTTCTGGTTCTGCTGGGCTTGTGGAAAAGTCCAGGACCCAGAAAAGACTGGTCTGTCCTGCATAGGTCAGCCCTGTTGGGGAGCCCCGTGGGCATGCTAATATCGCGCCTTTTCAGGAAATGTGTACCGGTGTCTCACTTTATGGGTTAGAAGTGAGCCAAGGCTGAAATCATGATCTGAGAAGCTCCTTCTATACCTTTGTTACTGAGAAGGGCAGCATATTTTATTGCTATTTTCCAAGCTTAGTTTATCTTTTCTGTTAATTTGCACAGATGCCATTCTGACTTTGTATTTCACAGGATTTTAAAATTAATCTTTCTTAGTATTACGAAGGTGACAGTGATTTACAGTGGCCTGTGTTTTTATCTACTTTGCTATCTGGTGTCTTGAAGACACTTTGAATTTGCTATTCACATCTGTTAAAAATGAAAATGTGAAACTGCAGGGTCTGAAAATTAGAGTCTATTCAAGAATTGTCCTGTCCTTAGACCTGGCCTCTCATTCACATCAGTAAGAGCCACCTTCGTTTGACCAGAGCGCCAGACTTTAGCAGGAACTCATCACACCTCCCTTCAAGGTTAATCTCAGGTAGGGATGGAAGTTCTCAGTTAAGATTGCAGAAGGCTTAGTGGAAAACTGGAGACACGAGATACTGATCAGCAGACAGAACATTTTTCTACCTGAGAGTGTTGGTCATTGGAAAGTGTAGCAAAATCAAGTTGATGACCTGGAAACTAAGCTAGGATTAAGAAACGTCACATTTGGTAGGGGTCCTATAGTTAGAGAGACAGAAGGAGACGGGTCAGATTAGCGGAGTGGGTGTGATAACAATGAGCTCTCCTCCTCATGTGGGGGTGCACGTCCTACTTCTGCAAAGGCCCATCACCCCAGCAACCCCAGAAATAAGCAGAGCTCTGGAAATCAGTAAGACACCCATGACATGCTGTGTCTCATGTGCTCTGACCAGAAAAGGGGTAAAAGGAGGTTTTAAAAATCACACATTTGTTTATTGGTTGTCTTGGGCAACTAGAGAAAGATGTGGCTTTTGAAGACAGCCAGCAAGTGGGAATTCAGAATACCATTTGCCCCAAGAGGCAGATGGTCTCTGTAGCAGCCTGATTTCATTTACTGCCCCTTCTGAAGCTGAATGAAGGTGGTTGAATTCAAACTGTGGAACTACTAGGGTACATAAGGCATTTAATGTATCCTAATGTGAAATCTGATTTGCCTTTTTCAAAAGTACACTTAGACACTTAACAGAATTTTTACAAAAATGTGCCTTGAAAGAATTTGCCAGGAAAAAGAGGGGGGATTATTTCATTTGATGGTGTCCTGATTACTCCTGCCACGTGGCCGGGTAAGCCACGTGGGCTTCTGCGGTTTTGAATTACATGTGAATGTTGCAGACTGATGAGATAGACTGCGCCAAGGGACGCCTTTGTACAGCAGACAAGTCGGAAACAGTGTCACTGTTGCCTGTGAACACCTTCAGTTCATTCTCCAGGTTCAGAAAAAGGTGTGTTTGTGGAGATTGTGATGTGATTTTTTTAAAGTGTCAGGTCAGATAAGCCAAACCTCATTTAAAAGCTGGTCATTAATAAGAAGTTTGTGGCGGGGGTTGAGGCACAGGCAAACGTGTTGTGTTCCATTGTGAAAGCAGAACGAATGCTCAGAGTCCAGCCCAGACTGGGCTGTCCGATTTGGCCCAGCCTGATGACCAGGCCCCTGACATCAGTGCTGTAGTTACTGCAGACACTACACTGCGTCAGAGAACGAGGGGCTGTTTCAACACGCGTTTCAACACCAGAAATAGAAACACCATAACTTCCTCTCGTGGGCCGTTTCTCAGTTAACAGTTGGCTTCATAGCGATGAGTATCACCTTGTACTTAGCCTGAAAATAATCCAGTTACCCTCGTAGTCATTTGCTATTTCAAGACATGCTAAAATATAAAGTGTTAGAATTTCTAGTACATTTCTTGTAACTTCATTTTAAAGACTTTTTTTACCGTTTCGTGGATGAAATGGGGTAATTTTCATTTTCTCCATTCTCTTCTGCTTGATGCTGTCACCTAACTGTAGGTCAGAGTCACAGGGGGACAGAGCCTGACTTCCTTGATTCCTGCTTTGGTGTTTTCTCCATTACATTAAGCATTTCCCAATGGAGTGTTGGTGAACCACTTTGCTAGGCGATAAAGCCTGTATTGGGGAAGTGTCATTTTACTATTGGGGTGGGGGTGATTTTATATCTGACTATGAGACATAAAAAAAAGCAATGGTCAAAGATTATACTCCCTTGTAAAATTAACAAGCCTGAAGTAAACGGATTATAAGGTTTTACTTCTTTCTTGCTGGATGATTTGTCTGTTTTACACAAAGCAACTTGGTCAACCTTCTCTGGTCAACCTTGTGCTCGATTCCTTTTCATTTTTCATTCTCAGCGTGTTACCACATCTAAGCTTGAACTCTCGAAACCTCTCTCTTTCCCCCCTCTCTTTCTTTTACCATGTTAGTCATACAAAGAGCTATTCTTCCCTCAAGCATCAAGACATGACATTACATATCATTGGTGCATTTTTTAAAAGTCTTCCTTTTTAGACACTGTCATCACTGTAAATGCAGATTAAACATCTTAGCATCCATTTGCAAAGCTGTGTGGTTTTACTTGCATCAACTCTCTTTGTATAGTTGTTTATAGTTGATAGTGATTGTAATTGGTAATTTAATATGCCAGTGCACTTACTGTAAATGTGTTTATGAAAACCAGTATTCATATGGGATGTAGATTGTGCTTCCCCGGTCCTCAAAGAGTTAATAAAACTTGCTTTCACTTTGCTTAGCTCCCCAGAGGAAATGGCACATTTCCCAGACCAAACCCTAAGGTAAAGGTCGAGGTACAGAGGGTGACACTAGGGGCAGAACTGGAGCCACTCCTGTCTTGCGCAGTCTGCAGTCCTCCAGATCGCAGTGGGGCTGTGGTTCTGCAGAGCTTCCGAGCATGCTTGGTAGACTCCAGAAGGCCATGAGGAATCCTTTTCATGGGTAATTGCGTGAGTGGGTACAACAGGTGAGTCTTCGTATTTCCTGCTTTAGAGCATCCATATCTGTTTCGAGAAGCCCGACAGCCCAGAGCTGTGGTTCACGTGTGCTGGAACAGGCCCAGGACATCCAGTCCTGAGGCTTATGGCTAGCAGCGCGTCCCCTGAGAGGACAACAGACAGGGAGGGCAGAGTCGTGGTTTCTGAGCCAACCTTCACCAGTCCTTGCTGATAAATGGAAGAGAGCGTTCTTTTAGTAACAACGAAGAGCTTGGAGGAAGAAAGAGAATACACAAGAGCAAGGCTGCAGAGGTTCGGAGCCTAAAAACAGCTCTCAGGTGAACTCTAGAATAAGAAGATAATGTGTGGAGGTTTAAAATTTTTCTTCTCCGGGGCGGGGGCTGAGATTTTCAATCACTTTCTATTTATTCCTTTGAAACCAGAAATGGCTTATGTTAACTTTTGCCAGCAAAGATTGTTTTCCCTCTCCTGATGCCTGCTGATAACCACTGAGCCATCTACAGTCTTGACCCTGAGTCCGTGTGGAGAGGGCCTTGGAAGCCTCAGTTTGCTTCCTCATCACTAACACAAGTAGAATGCCCTCGTGACCTTGATTGGATGATAACCTCCTATTAGCAGAAGGCAGCTTTTTGTCTGGAGCCTGTCTTTGGAGTTGGTGACCCCAGGGCAGCCCCTTGGGGGAGGCTTCCTTTACAGAAGCCACCCTGTTGGCTGCCAGGGGGGTGATTCCTGCCCACCTCACTGCCCTCCCCAAGGCCACATCCCACAATGGAACCCCCAGCTCATTGCTGTTTCCCAGTGTGGAGACACCCCTGGCTCTGCCAGCTTTGAAAGAATGTTTTTAAAGCTGTATATCCAGCAGACTTCAAGGGTTATTTTTCTGTTCCAGTACATGCATAATTTCCATATTGAAAGCTTGATAAGAAGCTTCTCATCGTTCAGATCTACTCCCTCAAATCCTCGGGTGACATATGTGCTGATGACACACGATCAGAGTACCTCATTCAGAGAAACTTGTAAATGTCACCATGACTCACTGCCAATTGAAAATCCAGAAACAACATGTAATAATATATATTTCCTTTTCTTCTTTCTCTTTACCCATTAAAAGAAATAAAATTAAAGAACAGGAAAAAGAGGAGCTGAGTGGGTGACAGTCTAGGAACACTTTCAGTGGACCCAGAAACCGTTAAGGATGCCTGATTTTAAATTTATTTCATTGACCTGCTCAATGAGATTTTCTAACTAAGCCAGTTTTCCCCACCAATATTTAAGGACCATTTCATCCACTTGTACTTTATAGCAACAGAATTCACAATTTAGGCAGAGTGGGGGGAGGGGCAGGTTAGTAGAGCGCTATAAGCGAAACAGCAGGCAGAGAAGGGAAACAAGGCTGGGGACACTCAGTGTAGTGGAGGACCTTACTCTGGAGTGAGGCTTGTAGGCTGCTCAGCTCCATCTCAATAGGAGGGGAACCAGACACGGGCTTTGTCTGCCTGCCTGCCTGCCTGCCTCGTCATGTCGGCCAAGGCTCATGCTCTTTTCCCCAGGCAACAAGACCTTCCTGCACCCTTTTCCCAAGCAATTGCTAAAGTAATCGCTTAATTGCCTGATTTAAATAGTCTAATCTCAACTTTATTCCTGATCCTTTACTAAATATTTTAATAAATACTTTAGTGTGTAATAAATGCTATATACTAAATAAATACTAAAGTATTTCATATTTACTATAGTATTATAGTGTAATAAATATGCTAAATACTTTATTAAATACTTGAGTATATTTGTCTTTAACTAGTTAAGCATTCAACTCCCTGTACTACCATCACCACCGCCTGCCTTAAAAATAAAGTTCCACTCCTTACCTGTCATTCTGAAGCGTCTCTGTGAGCCTACCATTGTCTTCTACTAAACACCTCTCAGTGTGTTTGAATCGAGATAAACAGAAGCATCAGCTGTCCCAAAGGATTGTGTTACATTCAAACAAGATGTTGGGGCTTGGAGCCATTGCTGTGACTGTAGGGCCAAATATTTACATCATGGCAAGTGTATGCCTTACATAAATTTACATTTTATCAAGACCTTCGAATGCCAATGTGACACTGGTCTGATTTTTTTTCAGTCATGTGACCCATGAAGTGACAGAGGATTTTTCTCCTTGGGATCCAAGAACTGTTGTGAAGCAAGATGGCAAGAGCTGCACACCAGCATCGCCCCTGCCTGAGCTGGAAACAGAAGAGGAAAAAGAAGACATTTCAAATCCCGTGGACCCAAATCCCTGTAGTGCAACATACAGCAACTTAGGTAAGTGGGAATACCCTCTAAGTAGTGTTTAACTTTGCCTTCTCATGCACTACCAAAATGATGTATTTTGCTAGAGAGGTGATTTGTATTGCTCCATGGAGCAAAAGTTGGACAATGAAATGATAAATCTTAACTCCCTTCAGAAAAAGTCCTGGTACTTACTAGGCATGTATTACACACCTGGTACCATGAGGCCTGTGCCATGTGCTTAGGGTGTGGCATGATGCTTGCCTTTGGGGACTCACCTAGAGCGAAAGAGGTAAACTTGGTGATGATCTCTGTATAATATGATAAATGCAGTGACAGAGATACACAGGGAATGTTTTCTGTATTACATAGGGGTGGGTGTCAAAAGATAACTTCCTGGGGATAATTCCTGAAGTGATTTAGCGGGTTGAAGTGAGAACGAAGAGTATTCCAACCAGAGGCAACAGCATGAGCAAAAGCGTGGGCCTGCGAAGCCGCTGGTGCAGGTGGGCATCGGCGTGGCTGCACTGTGAGCTGCAGACCCAGCCAGGTCCTGCTTGCAGCTCTGTGTGATGATGAGCTGTCAAAGGGTTCTCAGCAGGGAAATCACATGATGAGATCTGTGTTTTCTTTTTCAATTACAGTCTACATTCAATAGTATGTGAGTTTCAGGTGTGCAGCATGGTGGTTAGACATTTATATCATTTACACAGTGATCCCCTGATAAGTCTGGTCCCCACCTGACACCATACATCATTATTACAATATTATTGACCATATTCCCTATGCTGTACTTTACATCCCCATGACTGTTTCATAACTATTAATTTGTACTCCTCAATCCCTTCCCCTTATTCACCCAGCCCCTCAACACTCCCCATCTGGCAACCATCAGTTTGTTCTCTGTATCTATTAGTTTGTTTCTGTTTTGTTTGTTTATATTGTTCTTTAGCGTCCACATATAAGTTAGATTATATGCTATTTGTCTTTCGCAGTCCAACTTATTTCACTTAGCATTATGCCCTCCAGGTTCATCCATGTTGTTGCAAATGGTAAGATTTCATATTTTTTATGATTGAGTAATATTCCATTGTGTATATATGTACCACATCTTCTTTATCCATTTGTACATTCATTATATCTGCCTCATCTCCTGGTCTTGGCAGAGTGGTCTTATGTAATAGGTGGGCACTTAGGTTGCTACCATATTTTGGCTACTGTAGATAATGCTGCAGTGTACAAAGGAGTGCATATGTCTTTTCAAATTAGTGTTTTGGAGTTCTTCAGATAAATATCCAAAAGTGTAATTGCTGGTTCACATGGTAGTTCTATTTTTAAATTTTTGAGGAACCTTCATACTGTTTTCCATAGTGGCTGCACTAATCTGCAATCCCACTAACAGTGCACAAGGGTTCCATTTTCTCCACGTCCAATACTTGTTTGTTGATTTATTGATGATGAATCAGTAGGGGTGAGGTGATCTCATTGCGGTTTTGATTTGCATTTCCCTGATGATTAGTGACTTTGAACATTTAATTATGTGTCTATGGCCATTTCTTTGGAGAAATTCAAGTTGCTGTCCACTTTGTAATGGGATTGTTTATCTTTTTGGTGTTAAGTTGTGGGAGTTCTTTATGTATTTTGCACATAAACCCCTCACCAGATGTATCTTTGGAGAATGTCTTCTCCCACTCAGTAGGTGGTCTTTTCATTTTGTTGGTGATTTCTTTTGTTGTGTAAAACCTTTTTAGTTTGATTCAGACTCATTTGTTTATTTTTGCTTTTGGTTGTTTTTGCCCAAGGAAACATATCCAAAGAATACTGCTAAGACCAATGTCAAAGAGTGTATTGGCTATGTTTTCTTCTAGAAGTTTTATGGATTCAGGTCTTATATTTAAGTCTGTAATCCATTTTGAATTTATTCTTGTATATGGTGTAAGAAAGTGGTCTAGTTTCACTTTTTTGCACGTATCTGTCTAGTTTACCCAACACTATTTATTGAAGAGACTGTCTTTACCCAGTTGCATATTCTTGCCTTCTTTGTCATAGGTTAAATGACCATATAGGTGTGGGTTTATTTCTGGGCTCTCTATTCTATTCCTTTGATCTATGTGTCTGTTTCTATGCCAGTACCATGCTGTTTTGATGACTATGGCCTTGTAATATACTTTGATATCAGGTAGTGTGAGTCCTCCAGCTTTGTTCTTCTTTCTTGAGATTGCTGTAGTTATTCGGAGTCTTTCGTGATTTTATATAAATTTTAGGATTATTTATTCCAGTTCTGTGAAAATTGCTATTGGTATTTTAATAGGGATTGCATTGATTCTATAGATTACTTTTAATAGTATGGACATTTTAACGGTGTTATTCTTATTCATGAGCATGGTATTTGCTTCCATTTATTAACGTCTCTTCGATTTCTTTCTTCAATGGCTTATAATTTATAAGGTCTTTTATCTCCATGGTTAAATTTATTCCTAGATATATATGTTTTTCGATGCAGTTGTAAATGGGATTATTTTCTTAATTGCTTTTTCTGATAGTTCATTACTGGTATATAAAAATGCAACTCATTTCTGAATATTAATTTGTGTTCTGCTACTTTACTGAATTAACTGATCAGTCGTATGTGTTTTTTTGGTGGTCTCTTTAGGGTTTTTACATATAGTATCATCTCATCTGCAAATAGTGGCAGTTTTACTTCTTTCCAATTTGGATGTTTTTTATTTCCTTTTCTTGTCTGGTTGCTGGGGGCAGGACTTCTAATACTATGTTGAATAAAAGTGGTGAGAGTGGGCATCCTATCCTGTCTTCTTGATATTAGGAAAACAGTTTTAAAAATACCTTTTTAGCTTTTTTAATATGATGTTAGCTCTGGGTTTGTCATATATGGCCTTTATTATGTTGAGGTATGTTCTCTCTATCCCCATTTTGCTGACAGTTTTTATCATAAATCGATGCTGGAATTTCTCAAATGCCTTTTCTGCATCTGTTGATAGGATCATATGATTGTTATCCCATTTTGTTTTTGTGGTGTATCGTGTTAATTGATTTGCAGATATTGAACCAAGCTTGAGTCCCAGGAATAAATCCCACTTGATCATGGTGTATGATATTTTCAATGTATTGCTGAATTCAGTTTGCTAAATTTTTTTAAATTTTTGCTTCAATTTTCCTCAAAGATATTGGTCTTTTTTTTTTTCTTTTTTTTTTTTTTTGTAATGACTTTGTCTTGTTTTAGAATCAGGGTAATGATGGCCTTGTAAAATGAGCTTGGGAGTCTTTCCTCTCCTTGAAATGTTTGGAATAGTTTGGGAAGAATAGGTGTTAATTCTTTTTTGAATGTCCAATAAAATTTACTTGTGAAACCATCAGTCCAGGACTTTTGTTTGTTGGGAGTTTTTTCATTACTGATTCAATTTTGTCAGTAGCTACCAGTCTGTTCAGAGCTTCTGTTTTTTCTTGACTCAGTCTTTGAAGATTGCATGTTTCTAGGAATTTATTCATTTCTTCCAAATAGTCCAATTTGTTGGCATATAATTGCTCATAGTAATTTTTTTATAATCCTTTGTATTTCTGTCACATCTCTTTCATTTCTGATTTTGTTTACTTGAATCTTCTTCTTTTTCCTTGATTAGTCTGATTAAAAGTTTATCAATTCTGTTTATCTTGTTAGTGAACCAGCTTTTGGTTTTATTGATCTTTTGTGTTTTTAGACTCTATTTTCCTTATTTCGACTCTGATCTTTATTATTTTCTTCCTTCTACTCTCATTGGGCTTAATTTGTTCTTCTTTTTCAAGCTCCTTTAGGTATAGCTTCTTTTTCTCGCTCCATTAGGTTAATTTTGAAGTTTTTCTTGTTCCTTGAGATAGGCCTGTATTCCTATGAATTTCCTTCTTAAAACTGCCTTCACTATGTCCCATAGATTTAGGGTTGTTGTGTTTTCATTTTCATTTTCATTTGTCTCAAGGTATCTTTTGGTTTCTTCCTTGATCTCATTGTTAATCCATTCATTGTTTAGTAGCATGTTATTTAGCCTCCATGTGTTTGTGTGTTTTTCTTCTTGAAAAACTGATTTCTAATTTTATACCATCATGGTTGGAGAACATGCTTGATATGATTTGAGTCTTCTTAAATTTATTGAACTTGTTTTGTGGCCTTAACATGTGGTCTATTCTGGAAAATGTCCATTTGCACTTATAAGGAGTGTATACTCATATGCTGCTGTTTTATGCTGGAATGTTCTAAAAATAGCATATCCATCTGGTCTGATGTGTCGTTTTAGGCAGCTGTTTCCTGTTGATTTTCCATCTGAATGATATATCCATTTATGTCAACGGGGTGTCAAAGTCCCCTAATATAAGTCCCCTACTATTAACTGTGTTACTGTTGATCTTTCTTTTTATGCCCGTCAGAATTTTTTTTTTTATATTTAGATGCCCCTACGTTGGGTGCATACATTTTTACAAGGGTTATGTCCACTTATTGGATTGATCCCTTTATCATTATGGAATGTCCTTCTTTGTCTCATTATAGGCTTTGTTTTAAAGTCTATTTTTTCTGATATATGTATTGCTACACAGCTGTTTATATTTCTACTTGCATGAAATAACTTTTCCTATCTATTTACTTTCAGTCTGTGTGTGTCTTTAGATCTGAAGTGGGTCTTTTGTAAGGGTCTTGTTTTCTTATCCATTCAACCACTCTATACATCTTTTGATTGGAGCATTTGTAATTGTTAATAGATATGTAGTTATTGCCACTTTATTACTCTCTTTTTTTCTTTTTCTCCTTTTACTTCTCCTTCTTCTTCTCCTTCTTCTATTTCTTCTTCCTCTTCACCGTCCTCACTTTCCTTGACCTCCTCCTCCTCTTCCTTTTTCTCCCTTTTCTCCCTCTCTTTCTCCTTCTCCTTCTCACCCTCCTAATCCTCCTCCTTCTCCCTTCAACATTTCTTCTATACTGGTTTGGTATGAATGAACTTCTTTAGCTTTTTCTTGTCTGGGAAGCTCTTGATCTGTCCTTTGAATCTAAGTGATAGACTTAGTGGGTAGAGTAATCTTTGTTGTATGTCATTGCTTTTCATCACTTTAAATATTACCTGCCACTCCCTTCTGGCCAATCCCTTCTCAATCCCAAAGTTTCTGTTGAGAAATCAGCTGACAGTCTTAAGTTAGTTCCCTTGTAGATAACTAACTTTTCTCTTGCTGCTCTTAAGATTCTCTCTGTCTTTTTTTTTTTAATTTATTTGGGTGACATTTGTAATTCCAAACAAATCTGATGATTTTTTGTTCCATTTCTTTAAAAAATGTCATTGGGATTTTGATGGGGATTGCGTTAAATCTGTATATTGCTTTGGGTAATATGGCCATTTTAACTATGTTGATTCTTCCACTCCATGAGCACGGAATGTCTCCATTTCTTTGTGTCTTCTTCAATTTCTTTCAAAAATGTCTTATACTTTTCAGCATATCGGTCCTTCACATCCTTGGTTAAGTTTATTCCTAGGTATTTTATTCTTTTTGCTGCAATTGCAAAAGGAATTGAGTTTTGTATTTCTTTTTCTGAGATTTCATTGTTGTTATATAGGAATGCAATGGACTTTTGTACGTTGATTTTGTAGCCAGCAACTTGACTGTATTCGTTGACTGTTTCTAATAGCTTTTTGGTGGAGTCTTTAGGGTTTTCTCTGTATAGCATCATGTCATCTGCAAAGAGTGATAATTTAACTTCTTCATTCCCAATTTGGATGCCTTTAGTTTCTTTCTCTTGCCTGATGCCTCTGGCAAGGACTTCCAACACTATGTTGAAAAGCATAGGTGATAGGGGACAGCCCTGTCGTGCTCCTGAACGTAAAGCAAAGGGCTTTAGTTTTTCACCATTAATTATGAGATTAACTGAGGGCTTCCGTTCTCTGCTGGGCAGTGAGGGCTAAACCACCGTTTTCAGCCTTCTTCCCTCAGTCTTTGCTCCGAGGTCTCTGCCGTGAGCGTTGGGTTCAGCCGTGTTATATGCTGCCCCGTCAGCCCTGTGGGCCGTAAGCGCAGCCCTAGCAGTCCGAGTCCTTCCCTCTCCCGCAGTTGCGGTAGTTCTGGGATGCAGCGAGCTCAGAGCACTGAGCTAGGTCTGCGTCCTGTGCCCACTTGGCTCCGTCTCCGCACTTCTCCCTTCTCTCCTCCCCCACTCGTGCGATTCGCCCGCCTTTAGGTGAATTCAGTAGTCGGCCTCTTCGTCTTGCCTGTCTGCTGTGCAGGGAGTCCTTTGGAGTTATTGTTGTTTTATTAGTTGTAAATTCCAGGGGAGCTTTACAGAGGCTCCCCTCACGCCACCATTTTGATTTTCTCTTTGTCTTTAACCTTTGGCGTTTTAATTATGATGTGTCTTGGTGTTGGCCTCTTTGGGTTTATCTTGTTTTGGACTCTGTTCTTCCTGGGCTTGTATGTCTATTTCTTTCACCATGTTATGGAAGTTTTCTGTCATTATTTCTTCTAATAGGTTTTCAATCCCTTGCTCTCTCTCTTCTCCTTCTGGTATCCCTATAATGTGAATGTTGGTATGCTTGATATTGGCCTGGAGGCCCCTTAAACTTGCCTCAATTTTTTGAATTCTTTTTTCTTTTTGCCGTTCTGGTTGGGTGTTTTCCACTACCTTGTCTTCCAAATTGTTGATATAGTCACCAGTTTTATATAATCTATTGATTCCCTGTAATGTATTCTTCATTTTAATTGTAGTCTTCATTTTTGACTGGTCCTTTTTTATGTTTTCTATCTCTTTTGAATTTCTCACTGAGTTCATCTACTCTACTCCTGATTTCATAGAGCATTTTTATAACCAGTGTTTTGAACTCTTCGTCTGGCAGACTGTTTGTCTCCATTTCATTTATTTATTTTTCTGGAGTTTTGTCCTGTTTTCATTTGAGACATGTTTCTTTGTCCTTTGTTTTGGCTGACTCCCTGTGTTTGTATCTGTGCATTAATTATATCTACCTCATCTCCTGGTCTTGGCAGAATGGTCTTATGTAATTGGTGTGCTGTGGGGTCCAGTGGCACATTCTCCCCTGTCACCTGAGCTACGTGCTCCAGGGGTATCCCTGGGTGGGTTGTGTGTGCCTTCCTGTTGTAGTTTAGCCTTGGTTGCCAGGGAGTGGAATTGACCCTCAGGCTGACTGGCTGTTAGGACTTGCTGTGACTACAGCAGTTGTGCAGGGGCTCACCCCATGGAATGGGATTTGCTTTAGCAGGGCTCTGGTGCCTGCCCAGTCTGCCCTTTGGGTGTGTCATTTGTGGAGCTAATTGGGTGGTGCTCTGGTGCCGTCTGCAGCTGGCCACCTGGTGCATTGGTTCCACGTCCTCTTGGGAGGGGCTCCTGTGCAAGCCAAGGTCGTCTGCTGCCGGTGTGTGGCCCGATGCCACCAGCTGGGAGCTACAAAGTGATCTGCATATGGTTGCCTGGCTTGGAGTCACCTCAGAGAGGCTAAGTTGCAAACCGAGGCAAGCTGCCACTTGTACTGGGCTAGGGGTGGCTTTGGGGACACAGAGGTAGGGGGCTCGCTGCAGACAGCCAAAGCTTGTTTGGAGTTTGTGTACCTTTGAGAAATTTTAGAGAAGTCCACAGTGTGGTTTGAGACCCACTGCTTATGAGAAACAGTCACTGAGAGAGGTTCTAGGCTGTGCATGAGTTGGGTAGAGCGGATTCTCTGGGAATCACCAGGGTCGTGCAAGCTGTGGCTGCCTGTTTGATGGAGACTCAGATTTGGGGCCTGCCTCCACCTGCAGGCTAGTGGAGGAGGGCTAGGAACAGTGGCACCTGCCGGCAGTTCTATATAGGACCTAGTTATGCCGTACTCCAACCCTTACCCTGAAGCCAGCCAATTCAGTTCCTCCTCTATGTCCCTGGTGCTTTTCAAGCTGCTGTCCCTTCACTGGAGTTTAGGGAGAGTGTTTGTGAATGAATGAGTCTATGCTCAGGCCCTGCAAGAGGAAGCCTGAGTCTACAGCAGCCCTCCGTCTCATTCTGATGCAATCCATGCTGATTTTCACAGCCAGATGTTGTGAGGACTCCAATGTGGGGCTGGGACCCCTCGCTCCTCAGAGGGGACCTCTGCGGCCGAGATAACCCTCCTGGTTCTTCGCCGCCACACATGGGTGTGAGCCCAGCCTCTTTAGCCTCTCCACCCTTCCTACGAATCTCAATGTGGTTTCTTCTTTATATCCTTAGTTATGGGAGTTCTGTTCATCTAGACTTCAGATGGTTGTCCAGGGTGGTTGTTGTATAATTTAATTGTAATTTTGAGGTGGTCGGGGGAGGAGGCAAGCACAGCATTTACCTACTTCACAATCTAGACAGGAAATACCGAGGTTTGTATTTTAGAATATTCACTTTGCAGGCTTCTATGCAAAGATAGATCAGAGGTAAAGCATTTGTTAGTAGGAAACCTGATAGTTAGATAGTACTGCAGGACCACATAAAGGGATGAAAATGAGAGGTCTCAACTAAGATAGTAGGAGGGGGAACAGTGGATAAATTTAAGAGATATTTAAGAGGTAAAATACATAAAACTTAGTAGCTAATTGAATATGAATGATGTGAAGCTATATCCCAGATTTCTGGCTTGTAGCTAGAGGACTCGTGGAAGTAAGATACCAGTTACTGGAGGTGTTTCGGTAGAGGCTGAAGGGCTGTCTCTCAGAAATTCTCTGAAGGAGAATCCTGCACTGCAAAAAGGGTTGAAATAAGTTACCTCTAAGGTGCCTGCCAATGCAAAGGTCCTTCCATTTTCTAATCATGTTTACTCTTCTAACTTGAGTGCCCAGTGACTTCCGATCTGTCTCCTTCCCTTGAATGTCACACAGTTACCTTTCTTCTGAAAAGTAATGCTTGGGGCTCAAAGGGACTTCTCCATGCTACTCTTCCATGCAGTCAGGAGAGAAGTAGCAGGAGCTGGACCACCACGTGCACAGCACTAGCACTAGCACCTGGGGACCACTGATCAACCCATATACCTGTTGGGAAACCAGTGGTGTCTAGTGTCAAAGCACTCTCCTTTCTTCTTTGTCTTTTTCTTCTATCAGGTTATTGTATGGAAAAATCATTCTAGGATCAGCTAGTGTACTTGGAAATAAAGCAGTCCTTAGGAAGGTCAAAAGATTGAGATAACACTGTAGGAAAAATGCTCTAGTATTTCCTTTTCGGAAACTCATTCATAATGACCCACCTAGTTGAAAATATATTCTGTAAGGAAAAGACTTCCATTCTAAGTTCTAGAAGCCTTATATGATTTGTGGGTGGGAGAGAGCATATTAGAGTTTACCGAAACAACCATCTTATATACCATTCTCCAGTTAGAATCGATTTTATAGTCAAGCAGCTTATTGAACTTTTCCTATTCTTTTACATTTTATGAGGCATAGTATTAGATGAAACGTTAATTATTTATTTACTGTATGTCCTCAGACAGCATAATATAGCAGGAATTATATTTTAGACCTTCTCACTGCACCAAAATTTCTTTAATGGTGTCTTCATGATATATACTAATAAAATATATACTAATTTTTGCTGATTGCATGGTATCTTATGGCATCTCTTCCTTAAAAATATCTATCAGCCAATGTCAGTTAAAGTTAATTATTTTCTTATTGTCTTCTCAGTTGTGTAGATTGTTAGAAAAAATAGAGCATTACTTCCATGGATATTCCAGTGCCTTTTGTATTTTAACTCATTTAATCTTCACAACAACCTTAGGAATTATTATCCCCATTTTTCAGATGAGGAAAGTGAGTCAGAGTGCCTTGCCCAAAATCACAGAACCAGTAGGAACTGAACCAAAATTGGACTGACTGACTGAGCCCAGTCGGTCTTATCCACTAGACTATAATGATTGTAACCACTCAATTCTTGCAAAATACTGAAGGACTGCAGCGGTCTCTCTCTTTTTTCCTAAGTCATCTACTTAAGATGAAACACAAAATTGAAGACTTAAAAAAAAAAAAAAAAAGATTATGATTACTCAGAGTACAAAGATACTATGTTATAGATACCCCATCAGAAAAATAGTATGTTATGCTCAGACAATGTTGCCTTGTTTTCCTTAAGTGCTTAAGGGCTGTACTTGACTCCATAGTGTATGACACGTGGTTAGTTGCTTCACTGGAAAGGATTTACTATAACTGAGTAACAGATACAGTTGACTCCATCAGTTCTACAAACTTTTTTTTCTTTAACGAGGCAAAGGATGGATGGACCAGTGGAAGAAATTGAGGGAGGAAAGTTAAGGGTTACTGTCATTTGTACTGTGGAATTTATTTCTGTAAAGTGGGCTTTAGGAAACTGTGTAATGTAGTAGGAAAAAAACATAGGTTTAAGAAATCAAACAAATTTGGTTTATATGACAGCAGTGTCACTGCCCACCTGCACAATTGTGGGTCAGCTGTTCACTGTTCCTGAGCTTCAGTTTCCTTCTTTGAACGGCTGATAGTGAAAGAAGTACTTGGTACAGAGTGCTTAATAACTGTGAAGTTCCTTTATTTGTCCCCAAAAATATACTGTTGCTTTCTCCTTTAAATGTATTTTATGTGGTAGCCATAAAATGTAGAATAAAGTGGAAATAATTTAAAATGTTTATTAGAAATGTTGAATAAGCAGTACAACAAAATATAAATCCAAAAAGTTGTCGGCTTCCTGCACAACTACTGACTGAGGGTGTGAAACGCAATATAGGATACAGGACCTCAGGGCGCCACCACGGCCCAGAGAGATGACAAGTAATAGCCGCGCAACGGACAGAGCCAGTCCCCAAGATCTGCTAATTACAGCAAAACAAAGGGACATGGTTTGGATTTGTTTGTAGTTCTCACATTTTTTCAATCGTTCTGAAAACTATTAAGTTAACTGAAAAAGCAAAGCTCAGCTGGAATGTGCCTTGGTCACCCACCTAAGAGACCTCTACCCTTGAGGCGGTCTCATGACTCCACTTGGTACAAGAGCTGTTGGGATTCATCCATTCCCACTAAAAGCTCCTGACTTATGCAGATACATTTTCCTTTTCACCTTAATATCACTCTCCAGGGTTAATTCAGATGCCTTTTTTCTTGTTCTTAACATCAATAAAAAGTAGTTTGTTTATAACTGTATTATTAGGTTCCAGAGAGGCACGATCCAATTTGGTCGGTAACCACTAGCCATAAAAACTAAGTTCCTTGAGCCCATTCGCAACATTTCAAGTGCTCAGTAGCTACTTGGGGCTAATAGCTACTGTTTTGGACATCAGATACAGAACATTTTTGTCATCCAGAACATTCTATTGGACAGCACAGATTTAAAGAATTGGTTATGTGCTGGATTTGTACTGTCTTCTGGGGGCACAGAAATCATACTGCTCTTTATGCAACTTGACAGCTCCTAAGAAACTTGTCCTTTGCAGAATGATGGTTTTGCTCTCGTTCATGGTGATCTGAGATCACTGAACAAACTCTGCTCTGTAATACCCCACACTGAATTGAGAAGGGTATCTGCCCCCCAAAATAATTTCTCAAAGAAGTGATTGGACATTGTTTAAAATCAGACTTTCAGCATTTTCCCCATGCTTCTTGTGTCTATCTCAAAATACCTAGAAGCAATATCACTGCTTTTTCATGTGGCACACCTGACTACTTTAACAGCCTGCTAAAATCAGGAGCTGGTGTGACTTCTTTTCTTTTGGCAGTGAGTTGGTGACCTTAACTCCCCATCACTCACTTTGTAACTGAGCGCTTTATACAATGGTTTTCAGAAAGGGAGACTACCAAGTCTCACTTTACTCAGCAGATTTTGGCTTGCTCCTCTTTCCGCGTACCTGCTAACCTAGCACCTTTTTAAAAATACACAGTAGGTGCTAAAAAGAGGTTTGAATGGATGAGCCAAAAGTGATTTTTGCGTCTGACTTTATAAGATTCCCAGATTAGGGAAATCGAGCTCTCAGCAAAGTTCAAGTAGGAAAATTTCAAGCCCCAGTTTATGTGTACCATTAATCAGTTGACTTTTTTCCAAATAAGGCTTATTCCAGGCATTTCCTAATTATGGAGCTACATAAGCC
This sequence comes from Rhinolophus hipposideros, assembly GCF_964194185.1. NCBI lineage: Eukaryota > Metazoa > Chordata > Mammalia > Chiroptera > Rhinolophidae > Rhinolophus > Rhinolophus hipposideros. Next base: position 1,059,477 of record NC_138051.1, on the reverse strand, counting down.
GTGCCTAAGTTCCTTTGTATAGTATGTCCCCACAGAAACTGCCCGCATGTCTTCTCTTATGTGCCTGGGACATCTCCTTAAGGCTGTACTCTTCAAACACTGAAAGAAGACGCCAGCGGTCTTCGGTCTCCAGAACTTCCTTTGGCAGTCTACTGATCATCAGGGCTAAATTGTAAGGAGTGGTGTGCTCCAAAGAACGTCATTACATTGGTGGCCTTCATGTTGTGATTATGGAATAATGTCTTCATAAATGGCAGCTTTAAAAAAATATTGTGAAGAATACATGCCATTTGTTCATTTACTCAACAAATAATTACTGAGGAACTTCTGTGGGTCAGACATTATCCCATACAATGTAAAATTAATGGTTCAAACCAAAGATTAAAGAACTGGCTCATTTTTAGATTATCTGGATGTCTAGAAAACTGAGATTGACAGCTTTAAACATTTGTGTGAACATTTGTTGTGCTTCCTAAAACAGAAATTATTTCTATTTAAAAAGAAATTATAGACTGTGTCTTCATCTTTTAAGTTAGCTGCATTCACATTTAAAAATAGTTTCCCATATACTGGAATTAGTTGGCAGAGTACAGTCTTGAAATTACACAAATAACTTACCCCCAAATAAATACTTTGTTCTTGGAGAGGTTTTCACTCATGAGACCTTACAAAAATTGAGTCTGTCACCTGCTACCCCACTGACATTCTTTAAAGTGGTCTATCTTTGAGATTAAGTCCAAAGTGGTGTTTGGAAGTCAGTTTTGTTGTACTATTTGGCATGAAGTTGGTGTCCCCTGTGGTTTGCCAGTCAGTGCTTACATTGCACGTTGGTGGGACCCGACACAGGGAGCCCCTGGGTGGATGGGGCCCCTCCTCCGAAGCTGCTGGTGATCGCCAGGGGGTGATGCAGTGAGCACTCGATTCACCGTGAGGGGCTGGTGCACAGCCATGGTGAAGGGCATTTACATTCATAAACTTCAGTGCGTTTTTCCCAGTTTCGAGATGATCGCCTCTTTTTTGTCCTCTCTCTTGCTATTCTCATCTGAAGTACTTGTCATGAGCCCTGGGGGAGAAAATAGGGATGAAGATTGAAATTGCACTTTAAATAGAAAGACATGTTCCATTTATTTTGGTTTCCACACTTTCATTCAGCAAACGTTTTTGAACACCAGCCATGGCCCGGGCCCCAGGCTGGGCGCTGGAAATAGCGGGGACTCCCAGTCTTGGGAAAGACAGAGTAGGGCTGCACTCTTTGGAGCCCACGTGATAGTCGCTTTGGTACAGATATTTAAGGGTTTAATGAAAGCCTCTGTCTGGAGGGGTTTACGAGAGGGTTGGAGCTTAAGAGAGCAGTGAGTGTTCAATTAACAGAAGTAATTAATTCAGGGTAGTTTAAGTGCAGAGTGAGAGAGGGCGGAGTGGGGGAAATGAGAGAGAGGGGAAAAGCAAGGCTAGGCCATAAATGGTATGCATATATCACAATGAGTTTGTCTTTCACCTAATAGGAGTTGAGAGTCACTCCAAAAGGGACATGATCAGGATTTTCAAAAGATCATTCTGGGAACTCCCTACGCGTTGACTCAAGTGGTGAAACTAAGGAGGGTCCATGGCCGTCCTGTCTTGCTGACTGGGCTCCTTAGCACACTGCTCCTGTCCAGATGGGCCATCCTGAAGGGCCTCTACTCCCTGGCGTCCCTGGTGATGACTGTCAGGTCTTAAAGCAAACCTTGGCTATCATTTGTCCCTAAAGTATCTTCAGTGTATCTTCAATTTCAGTAGGTCTCTATAATGATGTAGTTATTATTTTGAGTGTTTCAATATTCATCTTTAAAATGTTGATCTTTATGAATAATGTTTTTCTTATTTTCATAGTATGTATTGTACCAGTCTTGTAATTTTTAAGAGCTTCATACCAATCATTTCCCTTCTGAGGCATTTTAACACTTCTTTGTCTTCTTCGAAGTAGAGTCATTCCCTTTTAATCCAGTTGTCCTCATTTGCATTTCAGAACATGATATAGGGCCTTATCTCTAAGTCTGAATACTTTTTTAAGCAGGAAGAAAGTAAAGAGATAGAGTATGGAGGCTCAGAAAGAGGGGAAAGTAAGGTTTAAGTGTGCTTTAGTCAAACATATTTGTCCCCAAAACCTTTTTTTATCTATAGCAAGGCAAGGCTTAGAACACAGCCTATTTTTATTTATTTTTTTTCTTTTTTAGAGAGCTGGTATGCCACAAGAATGCAGACCATGTGATGTTATATCAGGTCTGCTGAAAGCCAAGCTTAGTGTCTGATCTGAGCGTCCTGAGCGGGGTGTACGGGATTAAAAGTTTAAACTAAAAACAGCTAAGATACCAAGCTTTGAAAACACTGACCCAGATGATTGGAATTCAATTAGGAGAACTTGTCTTTCTTGGAAAAATAAAAATAAGAACACAAAACACTTTTCAGTTTGGGAGAATGGCTAGACCTACTTGTACGGACTGGAACGCTCTGGTGTCGTATGGAATGCAGATGTTTCTGATTCCCGCGAGGAACTCTCCTCAGCTCCCAGGAGATCGGATCCTGCTATTTGGGAAGGAAGCCACCGTTAGTTGTTTTTATTTCCTTGCTGCCTTGGCTGTCCATTTTCATTTTGGAATGATTAGCAGCTCTGCTCTCTGTGCTTCAGTCCAGCAGCCACTTGCTGCATGCTGCTGTGTCTCACACCACGCCAGGTTCTGAGAGAATATTTTAAACAAAAAACAAAAAATGTGTCATTATGTAAAAGGCTAAAAATGCTATAGTGACGCAAAAAGTTGTAAGAACACAAAGGAAGAAGTGATACTCCCAGCTTGGAGGTGGGGGGAGTAGAGAGCAGGGAGAAGGGCCATTCAGCTGGGCTTAGTCCAGGACACCAGTACTAAGACAGAGATGTAAACATAAAAACATGGAGCATATTACAAGAACAGGAAGTGGGTGATTTGAGTGGGAGAGTTTGATGAGAAGTAGCGGTAGATAAGGCTGAGAGCCGTAACCAATTGCTGACGCGTCTGGACTTTATTCTCCAGGTGGTGGAAAGCGGCAGGATCAGCTCTCTTCCACCTTCTCTGATAAGCTAAAGAGCTGCTGTGGGACCTTGATCTTGTCTCACTTGCCAGTTCTAAGGTAGTGGGGAAAAAAGCACTTTGGAATCCTCCATTCCTTCCACATCCATGATTATTTTTGTTTGTTCTAAATTAGAGAAATGGGTAGAAAATGTCACCCCATAAAGGCCCTTCTGAGGTCCACATTGAAAGGATCAGGAATAGGTTCATGCTTCTAGTTTTCTCCTCCCTTCGTCTTTTCCTTTATCCCTCCCTCCCTCCCTCTCTCCCTGTATCCCTTCCTCCTTCCTTCTTTTCCTTCCTTCCCTTCCCTCCCTCACTCCCTCCATTTCCTTCTCAGCCAGACTCTTTGCTTGGTTTCCTGAGTAGACAAATGAGAGGCACTCTCTGCCCTCAGGGAGCAAACCTGTAGGGAACTCAGATAGGTATTTGGTGTTCACAGGATGTATCTGAGGTTCCAAGTTTTGGGGACTGGAGTAGGAAACACTCCTTGGAGCCAGGGTATAAAGATGAGAGAGGGAAACCATTCCTGGAAGAGAGTCAACATGAGCACAGATATGGCATGAAATAGCCAGAAGAGCTGCAGAAACTGCAGGCTACCTGGTAGCTCCGACTTGAGATATAAGAAAAATAGGTACCACCAGGATGAGGCCAGGAAAGGCTTGTTCTCTGTGCTTGAGCAAAGAAAATTCTGTTTTCAGATCAAGTTCAAATGATCAAGAGCAGAATTTTTTAAGTAGAGGAGTGCTATGATAGGCTTTAGTGTTTTTTAAAAATTCTCTCTAGTGGGTAGTGCGGGGAGAGACGAGCTGGAGACGGTGGAGACAGGAGACGATCACTGTAGTTGGCAGGCATGGTGAGATGCCGTGAGGTTCTCTGCTTCTCACTGTCTTCATTTCACTTTGTCTCTCAAAGATCTGGGTCAACAATTGGAAAATGGACTTTGGTTACAAAGCATGTCTCTGTCATCTTGTAAATAAACTATGGTTCTGACTTCTCACATAAGCTGAGGTAAAGTAGGGCTAGGGTAGCTCTGGGAGGGAGGCCTTACCTACAGGCAGAATTTAGTAAACGCTAAGCCTTCAAGGGCACAGAGGATGGGGAGATGTGACTGAAAACTGAGTTTATGGTGGTTTCTAAGAATAGATTGTTGGTTTGCTTTATTAATATAATTTACATACCATAAAATTCACCCTTTTTACAATGTGCGATTTAATGAGTTGTCATATATTCACAGAATTTTACAACCATCACCAGCGTCTAATTCCAGAACACTTCATCACCCTAAACCAAAACCCACTAGCAGTCACTCTCCATTTTTCCCCTTCCCCCATCCCCTGGCAACCACTAGTGTACGCTCTGTCTCTGAATTTATATATTTCTGGACATTTCATAAGTGGAATCATATGACATTGGTCTGTTGTGACTGGCTTCTCTCACTTAGCATAATGTTTTCAAGGTTCATACTGGTTGTAGCATACATCAGAACTTCATTTCTCTTTTTGTTTTTAAGATTTTTATTAAAATATAGCTAACATACAGCATTATAATAGTTTCATGTGTACACAATAGATATTCAAACTTTATATACTAAAGAAGTGACCACCACAAGCCCAGCAACCATCTGACACCGTACCACACTGTCACAGTATTATTGACTATATTCCTCATGCTGTACATCCCCATGACTTATTTGTTTTATAACTGGAAATTTGGACCTCTTATTCCCCTTCACCTTTTTAAATTTTTCAATTACAGTTGACATTCAATATTATTATATATTAATTTCGAGTGTACCGCATAGTGGTTAGACATTTATATAATTTAAGAAGATATTCCCTTGACTAGTCTAGTACCCACCTGGTATCTTACATGGTTATTACCATATTATTGACTATATTCCCTGTGCTTTACTTTACATCCCCATGACTATTTTTAACTACCAATTTGTACTTCTTAATCCCTTCTTCTTTTTCACCCACTCCCTTAACCCCCTCCTCTCCCCCCTCCTCTCCAATCTAGCAAGTAATCAGTTTTGTTCTCTGTATCTATGAGTTTGTTTTAGGATTTTTGTTTGTTTGTCTGTTTTGTTTCTTTAGATTCCACATATAAGTGAAATCACATTGCATCTGTCTTTCTCCGTCTGACATACTCCACTCAGCACAATACCGTCCCAGGTTTCATCCACGCTGCTGCAGGTGGCAAGAACCCAATATTCCATTGTATATATGTACCTCCCACTCT
>NC_138051.1:817500-1053950 GCF_964194185.1 Rhinolophus hipposideros | reverse complement strand
ATTGTTCATATACTTGATCCTTTTCTCTTCTTCTTCTTAAAGCAGTCCGTCTAACATTTCTTGTAATACTGGCTTGGTGTGGATGAACTCCTTTACCGTGTTTCCCTGAAAATAAGACCTAGCCTGACCATCAACTCTAATGCATCTTTTGGAGCAAAAATTACTACAAGACCCGGTATATATTGTATTGTATTGTATTGTATTGTATTGTATTGTATTGTATTGTATTGTATTGTATTGTATTGTATTGTATTACATTGCATTACATTGTATTATATTACATTGCATTACATTGTATTATATTACATTGCATTACATTGTATTATATTTTATCATATTATATTTAAGACCTAGTCTTATATTACATTAAAATAAGACCAGGTCTTATATTAATTTTTGCTCCAAAAGTCGCATTAGAGCTGATGGTCCGGTTAGGTCTTATTTTCGGGAAAACATGGTAGCTTTTTCTTGTCTGGGAAGCTCTTTATCTGTCCTTTGATTCTAAATGATAGCTTAGCTTGGTAGAGTAATCTTGGTTGTAGGTCTTTACGTTTCATCTCTTTGAATGTTTCCTACCAATCCCCTTCTGGTCTGCAAAGTTTCTGTTGAAAAATCAGCTGACGGTTTTATGGGGGCTCCCTTGTAGGTAACTAACTGCTTTTCTCTTGCTGCTTTTAAAATTCTCTCTTTGTCTTTCAACTTTGGCATTTTCATTATGATGAGTCTGGTGTGGGCCTCTTTGGGTTCATCTTGTTTGGGTCTCTTTGCCCTTCCTGGGCTTGTATGTCTATTTCCTTCACCAGGTTAGGGAAGTTTTCCATCACTATTTTTTCAAATAGGGTTTCAATTCCTTGCTCTCTCTCTTCTCCTTCTGGTACCCCTATGATGTGAATATTCTTATGCTTGATGTTGTCCCAAAGGCCCTTTAAACTATGCTCATTTTTTAAAATTCTTTCTTTCCTTTTTGTTGTTCTGATTGCATGTTTTCTGCTACCTTATCTTCTAAATCACTGAGTCAGTCCTCTGCTTCATCTAATCTGTTGTTGATTCCCTCTAATGTATTCTTCATTTCTGACTGGTTCTTTTTTATGTTTCCTATCTCCATTTTTATGTTTCCTATCTCTTGTTGAAGTTCTTCCTGAGTTACTTGAGCATCTTTATAATCATTGTTTTGAACTCTGCATCTGGTAGGTTGCGTGTCTCCATTTTGTTTAGTCTTTTTCTGGAGCTTTGTTTTGTTCTTTTATTTGGGACATGTTTCTTTGTGTCCCCATTTTAGCTGCCTCCCTATGTTTGTTTCTATGTACTAGGTAGGGCTGCTATGTCTCCCTGTCTTAGTAGAGTGAGCTTATGTAATAGGTGTCCAGTGGGGCCCAGTGACAGTGGCCCTGGTCACCTGAGCCATGTGGTCCAGGTGTGTCCCTTGTGAGAGTTGTGCATGCCCTCCTGTTGTAGTTGAGCCTTTGTTGCTGATTGCACGCCAGTGGAAGGGATTGACCCTCAGGCTGATTGGTTGTGAGGGCTGGTGTGACTACAGGGAGGAGCTGTTGTACAGGAGCTGACCCTGTGGAGCAGGATTAGCTTTAGCAGGGCTCTGGTGCCTGCCAAGTCTCCCCTTTAGGTGTGTCATCCTTGGAGGTGGCTAAGAGATGTTCTAGCTCAGTCCAAAGCTGGCCACTGGGCATGCCAGCCTTGGGGTTTCCTGAGAGGGGATTCACTGAAGGCCAAGTTCAGCCACAGGCTGGTGCTTGGGGCCACCAGCATGAGCCACAAAGCAATCCAAAGATGGCCGCCACCCACTCTGGGCTTGGAGGTGCCTCAAGAGGCCAAGCCACAAACCAAAACCATCTTTCACTAGTGCCAGGCTTAGGCCTGCTCAGCAAAAGGTACAGGACACACCAAAGTCAAGTGCTCCTTGTTGGGGTTTTGGGAGCCTTTGAGAGATTTTAGGAAAATCCAGAGCATGAGCCAAGACAGGCCATTTGGATGGAAAAGCTAGTGGAAGCATCTTGGGTGGGCTGACAATTTGGGTGGGTAGAGGTCTTAGGGAATCACCAGGGCAGAGTTGACAAAAGGTGTTAGCCAGATTGATGGATGGAGTCTGAGATATGGTGGAACCCATGTCTGCACGCCAGGAGGGAGGGCTCAACCAAAAAACAATGTCTTCTTCCAGCTCTTCTGTCTGGGAGAAAAGTGCCCCTCCAGCCCTCGCCCTGAAACCAGACAACTCAGTTGCTCCCCATATGTACCTGGTGCCTTTCGAGCTGCTGCCTCAGCACTGGAGCTCAGAGTAAGTGAGTCTGTGCACGGGTCTAATAGGAGCGCCTGGGACTCTAGCCGCCCTCCGTCTCACTCAGTTACAATCTCCACTAGTTTTCACAGCCAGAAGTTATGGGGATTTCTCTCTCCTGTGCCGGAACCCTGGGCTGAAGAACCTGGTTTGGGGTTGGGACCCCTCGCTCCTTGGGGTTGGGGGTGTCCTCCACAGCCAAGATATCCCTCTCAATTTTTTTTTTTTTTGCCTTTAGCTCTTTATATCTTTTTTTTTTAATTTATTGGGGTGACAATTGTTAGTGAAATTACATAGATTTCAGGTGTACATTTCTGTATTACATCATCTATAAATCCCATTGTGTGTTCACCACCCAGAGTCAGTTCTCCTTCCATCACCATATATTTGATCCCCCTTACCCTCAATTTTTAATGGTCACACATGGGTGTGGGACCAGCCTGTTCCCTGTCTCTGCCCCTCCTACCAGTCTCGAGTTGGCTTCTTCTGTATATCCTTAGTTGTAGGGCTTTGGTTCAGTTAGACTTCAGACGATTTTCAATTATGGTTGTTCTGTAGTTTAGTTGTAATTGCTGTGGTCATGATAGGAGGTGAGCACAGCATTTACCTACTCTGCCATCTTGACCAGAAAATCCAATACTTCTTTTTTTTTTAATGGCTACATAATATTCCCCTGTATGACTATACTACAATTTGTTTATTTATCAGTTGGAAATTTGGGTTGTTCCTACTTTTTGGCTATTAGGAATAATGTTGCTGTGAACATTTGTGTACAAGTTTTAGATTCCCACTAGCAATGTATAAGGGTTTGAATTTCTCCATATCCTTACCAACCCTTGCTTGTCTTTTTGATTATAGCTAGTTTAGTGGATGTGAAGTGGGGTCGCATAATGGTTTTGGCATTTATCTAATGAGTAATGAGCATCTTTACCATGTGCTTACTGGCCATTTGTGTATATATCTTCTTTGTAGAAATGTCTGTGCAGACCCTTTGCCCACTTTGAATGGGTTATTCTCTTTTTATTGTAAGAGTTATTTATAAATTCTGAATACAAGTCTCTTACCAGGTATATAATCTGTACATGTTTTCTTTCATTCAGTGGGTTGTCCTTTCACTTTCTTGAAATTGTCCTTTGAAGAACAAAAGTTTTTAATTTTATGAACTCTAATTAATTATTCTTTTGTCACTTGTACTTTAGATGTCATATCTAAGAAACCATTGCCTAATCTAAGGTCGAATAGACTTATTCCTATGTTTTCTCCTAAGAGTTTTATAGTTTTAGCTCTTACATTTAGATCTTTGATAGAACATTTTGAATTAATTTTTGTGTATAGTATGAAGTAGGGATCCAACTTCATTTTTTTGCATATGCATATCCAGCTGTCCCAACATTATTTGGGACGATTCCCCATTGAAAAGACTATTCCCCATTGAATTGTCTTTGTGTTTTTTTTCAAAATTGATTGACCATAAATATAAGGGTTTATTTCTGGGCTCTCAATTCTATTTCATTCATCTGTGCTTCCATTTTTTTTATGCCAGTACCCCACCATCTTGATTACTATAGTTTTGAAATCAGGAAATAGGCATTCTCCAACTTTGTTCTCTTTTTTAAAGATTTTTGGGGACCATTCTAGATCCCTTGTATTTTCATACAAATTTTAGGATCATCCTGTAATTTCTGCAAGAAAGCCAGCTGGGATTTTGATAGGGATTACATTAAATCTGTGGATTAATTTGGAAGTGTTTCCATCTTAACATATTAAGTCTCTTATCCATAGCATACCTTTCCATTTATTTAATCTTTAATTTTCTTTAGCAATGTTTGATAGTTTTCAGTGTGTAAATCTCGTACTTCTTTTGTTAAGTTTATTCCTAAATACTTCATTGTTTTTGATATTGTAAATGGAATTGTTTTCTTAATTTTTTTTATTGTTCCTTGCTAATGTGTAGAAGTACAATTGATTTTTATATTGATTTTATATGCTGCAACCTTGCTGAACTGGTTTATTAGTTCTAATGTGGTTTTTTTTGTTGTTGTTTTTTTTTTGCGGATTCTTTAGCTTTCCTATATGTAAAATTATATCACCTGTGAATAGAGATAGTTTTTCTTCTTTTCTACTTTTTTTTTTTTTTCCTTTCCTAATTTCCTTGCTTAGGTCCTCCAGGACAATGTAGAAAAAAGTGAGTGGAAATCCTTGTCTTGCTCCTGATTTTAGGCAGGAAACATCTAGTTTTTTACTATGAAGTATAATATTAGCTCTTGGTTTTTTGTAGGTGCCCTTTATCAGGTTTGAGGATGTTCCCCTCTTTTCCCAGTTTGTTCAGTGTTTTTGTCATGAAGAGATGTTGAATTTTATCAAATGATTTTTCTGCACCTATTGAGGTGATCATGTGAGGATTGTGGGTTTTTTCCCCTTTATTCTGTTTACATGGTATATTACATTGAGTGATATTCAGATGTTAAACCAACCTTGCATTTCTGGGATAAATACAACTTTGTCATGGCATATAATCCTTTTATATGTTGCTGGATTCAGTTTACTAGTATTTCTTGAGGATTTTTGTGTCTATATTCATAAGGGATATTAATCTCTAGTTTTCTTATAATGTCTTTGGTTTTTGGTACGTTGGTGATATTGACCTCATTTTTCAAGTTGGGAAGTTTTCTCTTCACTTCTGTTTTTTTTGGAAGAGTTGTGAAGGAGTGGATTTAATACTTCTTTAAATCTTTTGTAGAATTCATCAATGAAGCCATATAGTCCTGGACTTTTCTTTATGGGAATTTTTTAAATTACTAATTCAATATCTTTTCTTATTATAGGTACCTGTACAAATTTACTACTTTTTATCTTTCAGCCCTAAGCATTTATTCCTCTAGTCATTCAAGAAATATTTATTGAGCATCTATTATGTACAGGCCCTGTTCTTGACATAAAGGATACAACAGTGACTCAAACAGAAGTCCTTACCCCCTTGGAGCTTAGCATTCTCATATTCTTTCTCTTATTCTCATGCTGTCTATCTAGATACATAGTTTTTGTTTATATTTGTATGGAATAGAGCTCTAATCCTTTTTGAAAAACTGTTGCATGCCACTGACGGAGAAACAGGATTTGCTGTATCTATTGCCATAGTTGGTATAAATTCGTAGGTATTCCTGAGCAGAGTTGTCTGTGTGGAAATTGGAATATATAGGCATTATAGTCACTGTATATATTGGTGATTACCCTTTGCATTGCTATGAGGACAGGTTTTTAATAAAACAAACTGCCCTCTTTATTCATTGTCATCCTCAGGACCATCAGTGCCTTCTAGTCTGTCTGATCATCAGCAGGAGCGAGTATTCCTTTCCTAGAGCTGCTGTAACAAAGCACCACAAACTGGGTGGCTTAACACGAGAGGAATTTATTCTCCCACAGTCCTGGAGGCTGGAAGTCTGAGACCGTGCTCCCTCTGGGACCCTGGGTGGAGCCCATGCTGCCTCTCCCTAGAGTCCGGTGGCCACCACACTCCCGGCACCATTGGCTGGCAGCTACATCACTTTAGCCTCTGCCTCTGCTGTCTCATGGTGTTCTCCTTGTGTGTCTTCATGTGTCACTTTGCTCTTATAAGGACACCAGTTATACTGGATTAGGGCCCACCCTAATCACTCCATATTAACTTGATGACCTCTACAAGGACCCTATTTCCAAATAAGCTCACATTCACAGGTATCATCAGGGGAGAAGGGACATAATTCAACCTGTAACAGAGCACTGTGCTCTAACTCTGAGATACTGAGTAGAAGCCTCAATAACATGACTAATTTTAATACCTTTCTTAAAAGTTTCATGGTATATTAGTCTGCCTTTAAAAAAATAATGCCCTCTACCCAATATATAGTAAGCCCTGAAGATGTCGTTGATCATACACGTGTTTTACCTTCTAAGCATAGATATTGCAAAGGAAGCAGAGACAACTGGTTCTATAACTGGGGCTTATAAGAGATGTTTAAAAGTAGCATCTCTCAAATCACCGTTTATGTGCCCCCCTCCTCCATATAAAACAGAATCACGTACGAGTTTGTGAATGATGTTTGGAACAGCAGTTGACGACTCACATGCACTGTCTCCTGACCACAGTCACAGGAATCGTATACACAGACCAGTTTAAGCAGTGGCAGACGTCATCTCTGTAATGAAATAAAAGAACGTGGTTTATGAAATTATATTCATATGTGTTGGCTTGAAAATAACAAAGTTACAACACAGTGTAACTTTGGAACAAATTTAAAAGAACAGAATGGTATCTTCTGAGCACCCATCTAGGGGTCTCATTGTTTCCGGTGGTCTAGTTTTAATTGTTGTTGATAATGCTCCCAAATATTTTTTTATCCACAAATGCTATTATGTCTACTCTGTCACAATGCAGTTGTTTTAGTGTCTGTCACTCTTTGGTATTCTAGAGGGGTGAATACAGCACTCAGGGTCAGGAGTGGAGAATCTGGGTTCCTGTTTAAAAACAGCCAACCTCCCTGTCCCTCTGTCACAGAAATGCTGAGCCATTGTTCCCGTTTGTTGTTCCCACCAAGTATTGGGCTCTACCTTCAATAGTTAGCTGTTTGTTCATTGGTGTTTTTCCTTCTACAATTTGGAATTAAGGCACTGACTTCTGACATTCTTATGGCCATCTCACATCTTTCTACTTAAGTTTCAATTACATAACAATAAAGAAAACTTTACTTACTTATTCTTTTTCCTTTCTTTCTTTTCAAACAATCCAGGGCAATCTAGAGCAGCTATGATCCCTCCCAAGCATCCACGGCAGCCTAAGGGAGCTTTGGATGATGCCATTACCTTTGGTGGGAAAACAGACCAAGAAGCACCTAATGATTCCCAACCTACCCCACCCCCACTGCCAAAGAAAATGATCATAAGAGCCAATACAGAGCCAACCTCCAAAGACCTCCAAAAATCCATAGGTACTAGTCTTTGTGTCATGGCTAATCCCACCTACGATATTGATCCCAACTGGGATACTAGCAGTGCTGGCTCTTCTGTCAGTTATGAACTCAAGGGACTGGACATTGAGTCTTATGACTCCTTGGAGAGACCTTTGCACAAGGAGCGCCCTGTCCCCTCAGCAGCAAACAGCATCTCCAGCTTAACTACTGTCAGTATTAAGGACAGATGCTCTAATAGCATGGAATCCCTGTCCAGTCGGCGTGGCCCCTCCTGCAGACAGGCCCGGGGCATCCAGAAGCCACAGAGACAAGCACTTTATCGAGGACTTGAGAGTCAGGAAGAAGTGGTGGGGAAGATCCGAAGCCTTCATACGGACACCTTGAAGAGACTGGCTGTTAAATGCGAAGACATCTTCATGGCTGGGCAGAAAGACCAACTCCGTTTTGGGGTGGACAGCTGGTCAGATTTCAGGCTCACCAGTGACAAGCCGTGTTGTGAGGCAGGAGATGCCGTCTACTACACAGCTTCATATGCAAAAGATCCACTTAATAACTATGCAGTCAAGGTAAGAAAATGCTATAAATGTGATTTTAATGTTATCCAACACACTGTTACTGGGACAGATCTGTTCTTTCCTCCATCCCTTCACTCAGCAGAAAGTTTTAAGCATCTACCTTACCCCAGATATTGTGATAAGCAGGAGCTTACTTTTTTGCTTCTGTTCTTTTTACTTTTTATTTTTATTTATTTAATTAAAGTTTATTGGGGTGACATTTGTTAGTAAAGTTACATAGATTTCAGGAGTACAATTCTGTATTACATCATCTATAAATCCCATTCTGTGATGATCACCAAGAGTCAGTTCTCCTTCCATCACCATATATTTGATCCCCCTTACCCTCATCTCCCACCCCCCACCCCACCCTTACCCTCTGGTAACCACTAAACTATTGTCTGTGTCTATGAGTTTTTGTTTCTCATTTGTTTGTCTTGTTCTTTTGTTGTTTTTGGTTTATATACCACATATCAGTGAAATCACATGGTTCTCTGCCTTTTCTGTCTGACTTATTTCACTTAGCATTATACTCTCAAGATCCATCCATGTTGTCACAAATGTTCCTATATCATCTTTTCTTACCGCCGAATAGTATTCCATTGTGTACATATACCACAACTTCTTTATCCATTCACCTATCGAAGGACATTTTGGTTGTTTCCATGTCTTGGTAAATAAAGCTGCAGTGAACAGGGGGCTTCCTTATTATCTAAAGAGAAAAACAGACGTGTGAAGAGACAGACTTAGAATCCTGTATACTGAGTGCCAAGATAAAGGTGAACAGCATTGTGTGGGAGCTGAGAAGGACCTTAACCAGCCTGTAAAGGTCAGCGAAGTCTTCCTGAAGTAGGCGATCCTTGAGCTGTGACCATCTGCAAAGGCTGCCTGTACAAATGGAGTCTGTGACGTGCCTTCCATTCTGTGTCTCTGTATTTCTTCTCTCGCTAATAAGGGACTTTGTCTGCCTCTGTTCTGTAACTCCTCTGCTTCCTGGAGAAACACTTTTAGGAAGGTAAGCAATATTTGTTGACGTGCCAGGAACTCTGTTAGTGTTATTTAACTTAATCTTCACATCAACTTTATGAGGTTAAGATCCTTTTATCCGTTTGACATATAAGGAAAATAAAGCTCAGAGAGATGAGCTAACTTGGTTAGGGTCACAGAGCTAGAAATTAGTAGAGCTGGGATTTAAATACAGATCTCTGAGTGCACAGCCTGCCCGTTGTCCATTATGTCACATATCAATTTCTTAAATGTACATCACCCATTGCAGACAACCCACGTCTTCAAGAGGACTAAAACTCACATCAGGAACTTGTCCAGTTCCATTCACTGTGACAACGTCATAGGCTAAAAAAAAGCATGGACTTTGAAGTCTAAAAGATCTGGGTTCACATTCTGGTTCTGGCGCGTAATAGCTTTGTCACAAATTGCTACTCTGAGTCCCAACTTCCTCAGCTTTAAAAGGGTGTAATAATGGTACCCATCCTCTGGGGCTGTTTGGCTAAAAGAGAACAAAATGTCCCTAATAAGTGTTCATTTATTTCCCTGTTCCTTAGACTCTTCTCGAGGTTACTTGAAGAGAGGAACAATATTGAAGCCTCAGTTTCCTCCTCTTAGATGTTTACAATGTTAAGCCATCTAGTTTGTCAGACTGAGGTTAGGATGAAGGAGGTTTTTTGTTGCTTTTTCATCATATTTTTTATTTCTTGTTTTTCTTTTTTTTAATCTTTCTCTTTTTTTAATTAAAGTTTATTAGGGTGACAGTGGTTAGTAAAGTATGCAAGCTGAAGGTAATGTTCTCCATTCCCACAGTCCCTTCTTGTTGATTCTACTCATTAGTTCAAAAGCAGTTAGCATACCTAAATGACTCCTATGTGTTAACTTAGCTTAGAAAGACCAGATGGTGTCTTAGGAAAGTACTGGACAGGCCACACTATTTCCCTTACCTGTCAATCACATTTGGACCAGACCTTTAGCTAGCTGCTCTCTGCAGTCGCGGCACCTGCACCGTTTGGTTGTCTAGTGGCCCTGCCAGAGTGACCCTGTGCCTCAGCCCACTCTTTTTTAATTCAATTGAGGGGTAAACTCCAGAGAGAGGATCTGGATTCAAGTTAACACATTACTGTTGAGCCTAAAACGGCATTTTGAGATTCTGTGTAGCATTCAAGAGCTGTTATGTCAATTAGGGTTATGGGGCCTCATCTACCTTGGATTATCTTATTATCTTATTGCTACAATACAAGATCGCCTATTTCAGAAAGGGGCATTGAAATATATGTTATTTCAAAACAACTGAGAAATAGGACTTGACTAAGGAATGTATGATTTCCATGCGATCTCGTCTCCTTCTCAAATCAGTGGTCTAGTGCTGATTGCTTTGCCTGTAAGGATGCAGAAGCACTCCGCCAAGGAAAGGAGGCAGGTGGCTGTTACAGGGAGCTGCTGGAGACGCAAGAGAGGGGTGTTTACACCAAGACCCTCTGGGCTTTTCTACAAGTACCCAGCGGATTGTACAACCTCAGAGAAACAAACTCCTAGGACACGGTGAGTCCTTCCTTTGCAGAGATAAGCAAGAGACTAGTAGCTGGCTCATACTTTACTGTCTGTCTTCCGAAGGTATCCCTTCCCATATTAACGGAGTTTAGAATAGGCTAACAGGCATGACTGTCTCTTTTAAATTTATTTTTCAATTACAGTTGACATAGAGTAGTGTATTAGCTGCAGGTGTACAACATATGGTTACACATTTATATACCTTATGGAGCGGTCCTGATCCCCTGACCCACCTGGCACCTTATATAGTTATTACCATATTATTGACCATATCCCCTGTGCTGTACTTTATATCCCCATGACTATTGTGTAGCTACCAATTTGTACTCCTTAATCCCTTCACCTTTTTCACCCAGACCCCAACCCCCTTCCCATCTGGCAACCATCAGTCTGTTCTCTGTACCTGACTTTGTTTTTATTTTGTTTTTTTGTTTTTTAGATTCCACATATGAGCAAAACATATAGTATTTGTCTTTCTCAGCCTAACTTATTTCACTGATTTCACTTATTTCTCCATGTTGTCATTCTTTTTTATGGCAGAGTACTACTCCAGTGTATATAGGTACCGCATCTTCTTTATCCGATTGTCTATCAATGGACACTTAGGTTGCTTCCATGTCTTGCCTATTGTAAATAGTGCTGCAGTGAATATAGGAGTGCATATATCTTTTCAAATTAATGTTTTGGATTTCTTCAGATAAATACCCAGAAGTGGGATTGCTGGGTCATATGGTAGTTCTATTTTTAATTTTTTTAGGAACCTCCATACTGTTTTCCATATTGCAGACTGGTGATTGCACCAGTCTGCAATCCAGCAACAGTGCACAAGCGTTCCCTTTTCTCCACATCCGCGCCAGCACTTGTTGTTTGTTGATTTATTGATGATAGCCATTCTGACTGGGGTGAGGTGATATCTCATTGTGGTTTTTATTTGCATTTCTCTGATGATTCGTGATGTTGAACATCTTTTCATATGTCTGTTGGCCATCTGTATGTTCTCTTTGGAGAAATGTCTGTTCAGGTCCTCTGCCCATTTTTTAATGGGATTCTTTGGGGGGTTTTTTGGTGTTAAGTTGTATGAGTTCTTTATATAGTTTGGATATTAACCCCTTATCAGATATATCATTTGCAAATATATTCTCCCATTCAGTAGGTTGCCTTTTTGGTTTGTTTATGCTTTTCTTTGTGGTGCAAAAGCTATTTAGTTTGATGCAGTCACACTTGTTTGTTTTTGTTTTTCTTGTCTTTACCCTAGGAGACATAATCAAAAAAGTACTGCTAAGACCAATGTCAGAGAAAATACTGCCTATGTATTCTTCTGGAATTTCATAGTGTCAGGTCATTTAAGTCTTTAATCCATTTTGAGTTTATTCTTGTACATGATGTAAGAAGGAGGTCTAGTTTCATTTTTTTGCTTGTGTTTTTCTAGTTTTTCCAGCACCAATTATTGTGTGTTCTTGCCTCTTTTGTCATAGATTAATTGACCATATAGACCTGGATTTATTTCTGGGCTCTCTGTTCTGTTCCACTGATCTCTGTGTCTGTTTTTATGCCAGCACCATGATGTTTTGATTGCTATAGCCTTGTAGTGTAGTTTGCTGTCAGGCAGTATGATACCTCCAACTTTGTTCTTTGTCAAGATTACTGTGGGTCTTCAGGGTCTTTGTGGTTCCATATAAACTTTAGGATTATTTCTTCCAGTTCTGTGAAAAATGCCATTGGCATTTTGATAAGGATGGCATTGAATCTGTAGATTGCTTTGGGTAGGATGGACATTTTAACGATGTTAATTTTTCTAATCCATGAGCATCGTATATGCTTCCATTTATCGGTATGACTGTCTCTTGAAGGGGCTACTTAATAATGTTACAAAAGGAAGTCAGCGCTAGAATTTAGCAATTTATAAAGCGAAGGATACTACTTCTTAAATACCAAGTACACTGCAGTAACAGAATACTAAGATCTTTACTTTGGAAGTTCTCTTAGTATGCTCAGGCTGCCATAACAAAATACCATAAAATGAATGGCTTAAATAACAAAAATTTATTTTCTCACAGTCCTTAAGGTTGAAAAATCCAAGATCTAGGTTCTGGCTGATTCCATTTCTGGTGAAGGCTGTCTTTCTGGCTTGCAGGTGGCTGCCTTCTCCCGGCGTCCTCACATGGCAGGGGGGTTGGGGGGCTCTCTGGTGTCTCTTATCCATATCTGGGCCGCACACTTATGACCTCATTTAACCTCAGTTACCTCTTTGTAGTCCCTATCTCCTAATAGCACTTCAACATATGGATTTGGGGGCTCACAATCCCATTCATAACATTTTCCCGTGCTCCTCTCTGGCATGTTATATCCTTATTACACGCAAAATACATTCAGTCCATGCCAACAGCCCCAGGGATCTTAACTCATTCCAACGTCAACTCTAAAGTCCAAAGTCTCATATAAATATCATGTAAATCAGGTATGGGTGAGACTTGAGTTCTGAATCATCCTGAGGCAAATTTCCTGTGAAACTAGACAAGTTATATGCTTCCAAAATACAATGGTGGACAGGCATAAAAGATAGGCAGTGCCTTTCTAAGAGGGAGGAAGGAAGAGAGGGAGGGAAGGAGGGAGGCGTGATGGGTCCCATATCTAGCAAAGTAGATTCCATCAGATCTTATGGCTTAAGAATAGTCCTCTCTGATTCCACACTATGCCCTCCAGACCCACTGGGGTGGCCCTGCCCACACAGCCCTCTGTGACTTCCCTCCTCCACGGCTCTCTGCCAGGGTGGTCTATCCCTGGCCTTCCAAATCTGGACAGGCAGCCATACCCTTTGAAGCCAAGGAGGCAGCAGGCTTACCCTGGGCCTGTGGTGGGTATAGCGGCCCTTATCTCTGAGATACCTTCAGGGTCACTCTTCCCTTTCCTTGAAGAATAGCGCACTTTAGCAGCTGAATGGCTCTGTGGTCCAGTCTGTAGAGGCAAAGAAGTCCTATAACTTTCTTTCATTCCATCCCAATTTCTGTGTCCCTTTAGTTCAAACTGTCGGTGCTTTTGTTGGTGTAATTCCCTCTCTATTTGCAGCTTCTGCTGAGACGGCTGATGAAGTCCCTGAGTCACACGCCTGATCTAGCTCTTTATCAAATGGTTGTTCCCCCACACCCTTAGTGTCCCCCTCAGAACAAGTTGTCTTGTTTTTCGCAATTTGGATAGGTGAGAATTTTCCACGTCTTCAAATTCTGGTTCCTTTTTCCTTAACAATTCCTTCTTCAATTCTTTTCTATCCTGCATTTTACTTTGAGTAGTTAGGAGAAAATAAGCCACACCTTCAATATTTTGCTTAGAAACCTGTCAGCTAAAGATCCAGTTTCATCACTCACAAAGTTCTATCTTCCACCAAGCACCAGGACCCAGCTTAGCCACGTTCTTTGTTGTTTTGTAAGAAGCATCCCTTTCCTGCAGTTTCTCAGAACATGTTCCTCGTTTCTGTGTGAGACCTCCCCAGAATGACCCTTAATGTTCATATTTCTACCAACAGGCCATTGATTATGTAGACATTTTTATCATGCATCTCAAAATTCTTCCAGCTTCTACCCAAACCCAAAGCTGCTTCTACGTTTTGGGGTATTTGTTAGAGTGGCACCCGTTTCTTAGTCTGCATAGACTGCCATAACACATTACTGTAGACTGAATTGCTTAAGCAACAGAAATGTATTTTTGCCCCATTCCCAGTAAAGAAGCTGGAAAGAGGACTCTCTTCCTGGTTTGTAGACAGCTGTGTCTTCATGTAGTGAATTAAGGGTCAGGATTGGGGACAGAGTCTATCACATCAGGAATGAGAGTTTCAAAATAGGACTTTTGGGAAGACATAGTTCAGTTTTTCATTCTGTTTTTCGTTCACTCTTCTGAATAGAGTTATAATTTTTATTGGTCCTAAACTAAAAGACATCACAACGCAGATCAAGAAAAGCAGACTGGGAGTCAGCTGGCGTGAGTTCAAATTCTGAGCTATGTGTTCCCAAGCATATCCTGTACCCTGTCTTGGCTTTCACATGAATGTATGTTAAGTGCCCTAACCTACCTTATAAGATTGTTATAATTAATGAATATATGTTTATGTAGTGAAACTGCTTTTGTAAACTATAAAGCACCTATAAAATGTAATAAAAAACTTATTGTTTTTAACAGTAATGGAAAATTACTGCTCATCGTTCTTTAGCTCACTCACTGTTATTATTCTTTAATATGAAGTGTGAGCCTGAGCATATTGAGATATTTTATTTCTCATTACTTAGAAGCTATAAACATCTTTCCTTAGAATTATGAGAGAAAGCTGCTAAATGCTAGCCTAGCATCCTCAAGAATTTTAGCATTGCCAAAAATTTGAAACAAACTAAGTACCTGATATTAAGGAAACAATTTAGTAAATTATGGTACATCAGCCCAATGGGATGTTTGTAGCTGTTAAAAATTATGAAGACTATATAAATCATGAAAAACATGTTTTGTAAAATGTCACATGAAAATAGCAGAATACCAATCAGTGTGATCATAACTTTTAAAAAATTGGCCTACAAAATAGTAATATGCAAATAATTCCTGTGTAAGAATAGTAATAATTATAGGTGATTTTTATTTTATTTTTAAAAATTATGCCATCATGTCTTTTCAATGCAAAAGCAAAGGAATTAGAGATTTTGGATCATTTGACACTGAGCTTCTTGCAAGCAGGAATCCTTAGTTATTCAGCTCTGCAGTCCATTACGCCAGCACAAATTATAAATAGCTCCTATTTCGTGCTCCCCAGCTTTGTACACACTCATCCAGTCTGGACTGCTCTCCTGGAAAGAGCCTTGTCACCTGCTCCTGAGTCACCTATTCCAGAGTCACCTGAGGGTCCTCATTAAAAATGTAGTTTCCTCAGCCCCATCCCGCACCTCCAGAATCAGAATCCCTGGAAGCTGCATCGTTAGCAAGGTTCCTACACACAACCTTTGAGGACTGTTTACACAGTGGTTAAGAATCTGGGCTTTCACTCACGTAGGATATGAAACTAAAGGCAACAAAGGAACAAGACAAGCAAACAAAGAAACAGAAACTCATAGACACAGACAATAGTTTAGTGGTTACCAGAGGGTAAGGGGAGGGGGTGGTAGAAGAGGGAAAAGGGGGTCAAATACATGGTGATGGAAGAACTGAGTCTGGGTGGTGAACACGCAATGTGATATATAGATGATGTAATACAGATTTGTACAGCTGAAATCTTTGTAACGTTGCTAACCATTGTCACCCCAATAAACTTTAATTTAAAAAAAACCCAAAAAAACAGAATTAGGGCTTAATTTTAAGTCTGACAGACCTGGGTTTAAATTTGTGCTTTAGCCTGAAACTAATAAAAATTAAAATTAAAAAATAAAAAAATAATAATAATAATAAAATAAATTTGTGCTTTAGCAACTTACTGGCTATGTTCCCGTGGCTCAGCTACTTGCCTTTTCTAAGCCTGGTGTCTGTATCTGTAAAAAGGAGAAAATAGCTCCTTCTCGAAGCCGTGGTGAAACATCACAGGAGTCACTGTGCACACAGTGGCATGTCTCGTGCTCAGAGCGCCATTTGGCACAAGCAAGCATCCAGCTAGTGGTAGCTATTTGTGCCTTCACTCTCTTCTATTGTACCTAGAAAGTGCCTATATTTTCTTAATCCAGCTCTGTGAATTTTCTTTCTGATCTCCTGAGGACGTGTTGACAGCTCCTGTCTGTGTACGCACTGTCTGCCGAGTGAATGTCACTGTCACTGCACTATTAGCTATGGAGGTGTACAGTTATGCAGTAAGAGTGACGTGCCTCCCCCACACACACTGTTAGACTTGAACTTACCCGTGGCAGCAGCCATGGCTTATTAATCCTTATGTCCTTACTATATTATTCATCTAATATCCTGAACCTTAGATAGCATTATATACTATCTAATATAGTACCGTGTACATGGTAGGCATCCAGTAAACACTTTGTGACCTTTTAGCAAACATTTACTAAATAAAACGTCGTGATATTGGTGTGGGTTTACAGAAATGCATATGAATAGGGCAAAGGCCTTGCCCCCAAGGAGCTTACATTACAGGGAGAAAGACAAAGGCAGAAGTAGCTGGAAAGGAGGCAGATTATAATGAGGTTCTGAGTGGTGTACAGAGATGTAAAGATGAATGAATGGAAGGCGTCAGCTATCACTCACCTCAGGGCCAACAGAAAGGGCCTCTTGTGTGGTGAGTAGAGTGCATGGGGAGAGTAGTGGGAAATCAATCCATGGAGAGGTTTGGGGCCAAATTTAGAAGCTTTGAATGATGAGCTGAAGAGGTTAGACTTTATTTTATGTTCTGTGGCAAACCAGTAAGGATTTTTAAACAGAGGCATAACGTAAGATTAATGATATTGGAAGAAGACTCTAGTGGAAAAGTCCAGGAGGACTGGAGCAGTGTGGGGACAGAGCCAGGAGTGCAGTTTCCAGGCTCTCAGCTTCACGTGGAAAGGTGCTGGCTCAGGTAGTAAACGGCCATCAACTGTGATTGGATGGCCATCAGCTGTGGCTAGTTGGCCGTCAGCTGTAACCAGTGAGCCATTGGCCACTAATATAACTGCCGTGGCTACGCTAGCAGCAGATGGGGGCTAGCAAGAAGAAGGTGGCTGAGCTAGCAAGCGTGAATTGCAGTTAGCCCGGCGGATTGCAGCTAGCAAGTGAGGTGGGTTGGCAGAGAAAAGTGGATGGAGTGTGGCTCCTGCTTCCTGTGTCTCCAACCCAGTGAGACTGTGGTGGTATGACTCCTGTACCTATGGCTCCATGGGTGTTCCTGTTTGGCCTCGCCGTGTCCTGCGTTCTTGTGTGGGGAGCGGGACAGGAGACCCCTCATGCCACCCTGCATGACAAGCAGGGAAGGCAATTATTATGCTGTTGCAATAGTCCAGGTAAATATTATAATAAGGCCCCCTGAAACCGGCAGTGCGAAGAAGGTTCAGGCGGTAAAAGATGAGAGCCTGTGTGGTGAGTGGCTTGATGGAGGACGAGGCAATAATGCTAACATTTCAGAAAGGAACAACTCCAGGAGGGTGGTGATGCCATTATTAACTGAAATATGAGTGAGAAAACGCAGGACAATAAGCTCTATGTGAAGCACACTCATGGGACGACCAAATCGAGAGAAACTATAGCCAGAGAAAAATGTAGGTTTGGACGGCAGAAGAGAGGTCAAGGCTAGAATATGTTCCCCGTCCTCTCACAGACTTGATTTAATTCACACAGTGGGACTTTATGAGATTGTAGTTCTGGAGCCTACAAAGGGGAAACGGCCCACACGTCTCAGGGACCCCAGTTAGAATTTGGAACAGAAGTACCAAAAAGCACAGATCAGGGAGTCCACCACTGCAGAAGCTTAAGAGAATGAATATAGGCGGGAGCTGGGTCTCGGGGCGACCTTAAGAAAACAGTCTCACAGCCATGGAGGGGATGCCAGATGCAGAGTTAGAGGGAGTAAGGAATGGAGGGGCAAGGGAGGTGTGAGCACAACCTGAATTTTAAGTGTTTCTGGTGAAAGGCCAGATTGAGGTCCAGACAAGATGTAACCTTCAACTCCTATTTCTGTCTCATCCACGTCTCCTTTTATCCCCTTGTCACCTTTTGGCGAGCCACCACCCAGCAGACTGGACTGTGTCTCTGTGGGCTGCATATTGGCTGGTCTCCAACACTTAACTTCCCTGCTCTAAATAAAATCTACCTTGCTTTTTCCCCTTCAGGGAATCTGGGTAGCCGCTGACCATACACATAACCCTCAAGGAGACACATCAACTTGAGGAAGGCGACCTTTACCCTTCTACACAGGAGGAAATCGAGGCCAGAGAGGAGCAGGGCCACCAGACTCCTGGCAGGCTGCCCGGCTGACTGCCATGTGGAGCCGGTCCTACTGAGTCAGTAGACCAACCCTGTTGTGCTTGAGTGTTGGCCCCGACTGGGCAAATGGTGTCCTTTTGCCTAGAAGCACAGTGGGAAGTAGGTAAAATCATGATTCAGTCTCAGTGGGATATTAGTTTTTTGGGGTTTTTTTGTTTTTTTTAATTTTTTTAATTTTTAAAAAAAATTTTTATTGGGGAAGGGGAACAGGACTTTATTGGGGAACAGTGTGTACTTCCAGGACGTTTTTCCAAGTCAAGTTGTTGTCCTTTCAATCTTAGTTGTGGAGGGTGCTGTTTAGCTTCAAGTTGTTGTCCTTTCAATCTTAGTTGTGGAGGGCGCAGCTCAGCTCCGGGTCCAGTTGCCGTTTTCTAGTTGCAGGGGGTGCAGCCCACCATCCCTTGTGAGAGTCGAACTGGCAACCTTGTGGTTGAGAGGATGCACTCCAACCAACTGAGCCATCCGGGAGCTCAGTGGCAGCTCAGCTCAAGGTGCCGTGTTCAATCTTAGTTGCAGGGGGCAGAGCCCACCATCCCTTGCGGGACTCGAGGAATTGAACTGGCAACCTTGTGGTTGAGAGCCCACTGGCCCATGTGGGAATCGAACCGGCAGCCTTCGGAATTAGGAGCACGGAGCTCCAACCGCCTGAGCCACCGGGTCCGCCCCGGGACATTAGTTTTTCACTGCTCTCATGAAATCGTTTTATAACAGATATTGCTATGTTGGGACCACATAAGAAATTTGGATGAAATTAATTTGAGGAGATAATGAAAATCTGACAAAAGCAAAAAGAATAAATTTTTGACTTGTTTGTCCAGCTGTCCCAGATTTGAGGTAGTGTGGGCATGTTCTCTACAAAGTAGTCCAGTCTTGGTTCTCAGCCTGGAGCACTGGAGGCTCCCTGGAGCGCAGCGGGCTGCCCTGCTCCTGCAGCTGCGCCGAGGACCGTGTCAAAGCTTGTCATAAAGCAGAGGGGAGCTGTGGAGACCACAGTTTATCACATTTTGACTCCAGTCTCTGCTTATCTCATCTGGGTGGATGCTGAGAAAGCAAGACACTAAATGCAAAAGCATCAACAGGAATTTGATTGGTCGGGATTTACAACTACTTCAGACTATAGACACAGGCAGTTAATTACTGGCTTAGTGACAAGGAAAAAATTATAGAGGAGAAACCACTTTCACTTTCATAATTCAACACAAATACAAATATGCCCAACATTGGAACTTCACAGAAAGCAATTAATGAGCAGCCAACTAGCTGTACATACTAATAGCCATCCTAGGTCAATGTCCACATCATTTCAGGGCTGAACGCCTGCAAAAGGACCTAAGAGTCTCAACTGGGAATGGCTTTAGGAAGGAGAGGTTTGAGGTACTCGAGAAAACCTGGAATTAAAACGAATTGTCCAGTGGGAAAGGGGCCGTAACTTTTATTAACGAAGTGAGAGGACATAGTGAGGAATTATAAACTGGGATTCAAATTAATTTAATTCCTAATCTGGGGCCTGGGCAGGTTATTGAGCTGCTCTGTGCCTCAGTTTCTTGAGTGGGAACATCCTGGGTGTCACTTTACCAGCCTAAATGACTGGCTCAGGAGCACAAGTGTTTTTTTTCTGATCTGTTTGCAAGTGGGAGTGCAAAAAGATTTTGATGAGTACAAGTCACAAGTAAAATAGTAAAATCTTATACAGCTGCCTTCTTGAATTTCTCTTTTAGACTCCAAAATGTATTTCTTGGGCCTGTGACATTTTGGCAGCCATTCTATTATAAGTTACCTGGCTTACCTGACAGGTCTCATGGCAGGTTCCTGTAGCATGGAGTTCTGAGGACGTGGGCCCCAGACAGCATTTGTATATGACACACTTGCTGCATTTTGACTGTGTCTGTCACAGCACTGAGTGCGTATGGGTCTCGGGTCTGTGGCAGCAGGTCAGACACTCCTCCGGGCACGTCCAGGACCGAGGTGAGGCAGTCAGTCTTCTCAGCACAAGCTGGGCCCAGACTGGCATCAGTGTAGGCTCCGCCTTTGCCTGCTCCCCTCTCCCCCACTGGTGGTTGTGCTTTTGTGTAACGTGACAGGACAGCACAGTCGGTGCGTGTGTGTGATCTTCAGTGTCTCTCGTCTTGTGCTGCAGTTTAATGCCCACAGAATGCATCTCTGAAGCCTTCAGAGGCCTGAAAGCTACCGTGTGAGGTGGAGAGGAGAAGCCCTGCTGAGGAGGCTGGGTCAGCTGGACCCAAAGGGGAGAATAAAAGCTAATGGAACATATTTTTGAAGAGTCCTGTATTCTGTAATTATTGCTTCCTTTGGGGAAAGGAGAGAAAATTGAATGGAATGATGAAGAGCAGTGTCGTTTCCTATGGTTTTGTGCAGCAAAACCACTGAGCCCCCAGGCAGCCTGGACTTGGTGGACAGACCGCGTTGTTCAGACTTTCCTCGCGTGTGCAGCCGTGTCACGAGTGTTATGACTCAGACTTGTCGGCCACTGTGCCTTTCCTTTCCCTCCATCTCCTCAGAGCTGCTCATATATTCCAGCCATCTATGTCAGAAGCGCCATGGCTGCCCAGGGTTCCGTCTCAGTGTTTTGCACAGACACGTTTAGCATGTATGTGTGCCTTGGCCCTAAAATACAAACATCCACCCTAAAACAGGCGAAACGTGATCACTGTAACAACGGGAACTGTGCACAGTACAGGAGAAACGCAGAAAGTCGGTGTGGGGTGCTGAGCTCTTTCTCTCATGGACAGAAGCGACGTGAGAAGGGCTTTGAAAGAACAAGTAGGAATCTCTCAGGCAGATGAGCAATGAAAAGCGGCCCTTGGCAGAGGCACCCGGGAAGATGGGGCTGGCACAAGTGGGAAGGTAAGAAGTGAGACGGAAGGGAGGCCAGGCCTTCATCTTGTGCAGATGATGGAGAGCCACTAGGAAGGTTACACAGGCAAGCAGTGTCCAGTTTTTTTGAAAGGTGGCTCTGGTGGCATTGTGGAAGGTTATTAGAAGGGACTCACAGTAGGGCAGGGAGACTGGCTGGAAATACTGTGTAGTGGTCCAGGCAAGTGACAACAGGACCAATAGAGACGGAGGAATGACAATAATTTGAAAGTTACTGGGGGAGAAATCAATAGAGGTTGGTAATTATTTTGATGTAGGGAACAGAGATTAAGGAGAAATCCAGATGTCAGGACAGACAGCAGCACCATTTACCAATGGAGAGAACAGGGCTTTGTGGGAAGAAGCATTCAGGTTTGGTCATGTTAAGTCTAAGGCATTGATGGGATGGTATAAACATGGGGCAAAACCAGATAGGCCGTGTGTAGATGAGTCCATCCCACAGACAAGCCTGGTCACAGATGTAGGTGTGGCAGTGGGCAGCATGTCAAGCCATCGTCCCGCTGAAGGGAGGCTATGAGAAAGAGGACAGAGCAAACCCTCAATACCAGCTTTTCAGGGAGCCCTTTCAGAAGCCAATAAAGAAGAATGGGTAATACCACTCTGTTCAACACTGGTTAATTCCATCCTGTCTTGCCAAATGTCCACCTCTCCCTCCACCTCCCTACCTGTTGCCTTAAACTAAATGTCTGTTGCACTCCCCAGGCTGGAAAGGGCAGTAAGATTTGCATCTCCAGGCCTTGCGGGCACTGGGAAAGGGCCAGGCCGTCACACATAGTGCTGTGCTGTCCTTCCAGGCTTCACATGGTTCATTGCGAAGCGCCTCCCAGTCTGGTTTTACAGTTAGCTGTCCAGGTTGAGATTATTATTACAAACGTAAATGCTCTCTAATGGCAAATTTCCCTCAAACATGCAGACCAGCTGCCATGAACGACACAGAAAACCAGGTTCTGTACTGAAACGAACTTTTGGGATGGAACTTTCCAGGTTGTGTCTGAGGAATCACTGGAAAGCTGTTTCCCCACAAAGGTCAGGCCTGTGTAACAATCACTGTGTGTTTCGACCTGCACCTGTGGTCTCAGGGGAGGGGAACTGGGCTCTGATTCTGGAAGCACCTCCCTCAGGTAGACCCCCCCCCCCACTCTAGTGGGGCTCTGCCCAGATTGCTGGGATGCCGTTGCCTGTGGCCTGGAGGTGCCGAGCGGTCATCCGATACTCGTCTGAGTGCTCAGTTGATACGTAGCAACATTTCTCCTTCCCCTTCTCTGTCCTCACTCATTTTAACTCAAACAAGCACCTGGTTTCCTCTCAAGCCTGTGTTTTTGTGACCATGCATTATCCACGTTGGTGGGTGTGTAACCCAATTTGGTGTCCTCTGGTGTCCTCTGGAGAAGGCGCTCAGGAAGGAAGGGTGGGTGCCTTGTGAGTAGGCATGTGGGCAAGGGTCACCGTGCCCAGAATGGGCATTTTTCCCGTGAAGAGTTCCCTTTGCATGAGTGTGGCATTGTCACCTTCTTGGAACCAAACACTTGTCCAGAAAGAGGACCCATGGCATATTTTACAAGATTCAACCTTCACCAGCCTACTTTTGTTCTCTTGCTACAGTTTACATGTAAATGATTCTTGGGTGTGGATATTGCAGCCCCCTCTAGTGGCCCTGTGGCTCAGGCTGTCACAGCGTTTTTCTTCCCATTCAGAAAATGTTGACAGTACAGAATCTGATCAAATTGGCAGCATTTTAAACAGGTTTTCATACATAGTCAAAACAAATATGAGGTGATTTTTCTCTTTCAAAAGGGGAATCTTACATGAAGATATGGGACCATTCCACCTCCAGTTTTGTTCCAATTTCAAAATTTTGGGGAGCCTAAGAAATCATTCTTCTTGAGAATTAGAATCTTTCTTTAGAGTCTTCCAGTTCAAGACAGCTACCCTTTCTAAGGAAGGAATGTGAATTCCTTTCAAGAAAGATAAATGAAAATGGGAGGCTAAGAAGTTACTTTGTTCCGGGGTAGAGAAAATATTGGGTAAAAGAAGAAGGAAAAAACACAACCAGCAGGAAGAACCCTGTCCATTTGTTCTGGAAAGAGTAGCCTGTTTTCTGAAATAACTTTTGGAACTAGAAATTTATCAACTGAAGTCAGGTGTGTTTTTTTTTAACTAAAGGAATCAAGTTATTAATAATTTGAAAAATGGCTGCTATGTAGTGCATAGAATAATACAATACCCTTACCTAAATCAATATCGTTGCACACTCCATAATAAAGATTTATGAGATCCACATCATGTGACATCCTATTATGGAAATCTACATACTGGGATTGTATTTTGCTTGTAACGTTTCATGATTATGTACCAATTAAAAGTCCTAGTATTTTGTTTCCCTCTTTCACGCTCCAGTCTTCTCCCTTTTTCCTTTGCCCTTAAAACTAGAGTGACCATTATTCTTCAGCCTTTCTACATATCGTAAGATGAAGAGATAAGGAAGTGTCACCTACTCAAGCTATCTAGGTGGACCATTTTTCTTTAGAGCATCCAAAATGCCTGAACAATTTATCATTTCTTCTTCATAAATCACTTTGAACCTTTATCTCAAGTTGATCTGTGAAGCTAAAAACAAATTCTTGTTGTAGTATCCGTGTTCTTATCCACTCACAAACTCTGGGGAATCTTATAAGTGTGTGTGTGTGTGTGTGTGTGTGTGTGTGTGTGTGTGTACAATTAGAACATCGCAGAAAAATAACTACAATTAAAATATCTTCTTACTTTATTAATTTATTTGGGTGATGTTCGTTAGTAAAATTATATAGCTTTCAAGTGTACATTTCTATACCATCTCTGTATCCCATTGTGTGCTCACCACCCAGAGTCAGTTCTCCTTTTGTCACCATATATTTGACCCCGTGTACCCTGTTCTACCACACACACCCCCTTTCCCTCTGATAACCACTAAACTGTTGAGTTTTTACTTGTTTGTTTGTCTTATTCGTTTGTTGCTTTCAATTTTGTACCCCACATATGAATGAAATCATATGGCTCTTGACTTTTCTGTCTGACTTATTTCGCTTAGCATAATAATCTCAGGATCCATCCATGTTGTCACAAATGGCACTATTTCATCTTTTCTTATGGCAGAATAGTATTCCATTGTGTATATATACCACAACTTCTTTATCCAGTCATCTATAGAAGGACACTTTGGTTGTTTCCATGTCTTGGCCACCGCAAACAAAGCTGCAGTGAACATCAGAGCACACATGTCTTTACAAATAAATGTTTTCATATTCTTTGGGTGGATACCCAGGACAGGATTGCTGGGTCATATGATAATTATATTCTTAATTTTTTGAGGAACCTCCACACTGCCTTCCTTAGCGGCTGCACCAGTCTGCATTCCCACCAACAGTGGATGAGAGTTCCTTTTTCCCCACAGCCTCTCCAACACTTGTTGCTATTTGTCTTGTTGATGATAGCCATTCTGACCGGGGTGAGGTGATATCTCATTGTGGTTTTTATTTGTACTTCTCTGCTTCTAAAGTCAAACCAGAAGGTGGCAAGTTTTTTTTTCAGTGCAACCTGACATAGTGGAAACTATAGATTGGCCAAATAGTTCTCTCTCTCTGAACTTTAGGCTGGTCAGTGTTGGATCAGAACACACTGCTGGTCATAACTTGTTGTCAGGGCTGGCCTGGCATGGAAGTATTGAACTTTAGCTTCGCTCTACCAGGGTCAGAGAGCCTCACTACTGGGACAAGTGGCTCTCAGGAGTCAAAAGAAATATACATTTTTCTGCCTTGCTCTCTTTCTTTGAAAAAATATAAGGATTCTATGATTTTGCATCACTTTTAACATTTGCAAGTTGTTACTTGTTTTAGTCAGTATGCATGTTACATTTGTGCAGCTTTGAGAGTTACGGATAACTCTACATACTTAATCTCATTTAATCCTCACCACTGCCCTAGGAAGTAGGTTTCAATATTCCTTATGTTGTGTCCTTTATTAGGGAGACTGAGACCCTGAGAAATGAAGTGAAATGCTCAAGGTTACGCAGCTGTTGGCAAGGCTGACTCCCAGGCCTCCCGTGTCCTTTCCGTAACGTGATTGCTAGAGTGAACTACACAGTCTCACTCAGTCAGACTCAGTGGTGTTTGACTGCCTTTCCAAAGACTGAGGAGCGGGCACCTTCGAACTTGAACTGCAGCAGGCAGTGTGATCACTGAGCAAGTTATTAAAACTAGAAATGCGGTCAGTGGTCCCGTGTCCTGGATCTAACTCCACACAACTAAATGATGACTAGTATGGGCTTTTTAATACCTGGGAACACATAAAGATGAAGTACGGTCAACAGTACAGTATAGAAAGACTTTATGTTGTGATTTCTGAGCATTGAAGACTACATCTTATACAGCATGTGCTGACACTTGGAGAGTTTTCCAAAGATAATGTTTTCTGAAAAATATGTCTTTGAACTTGAACCCAGCCTGGGGTTGTTTATTTCAAGACCAGAAGTTTGCTTAAAGAAGAAATGTTTATTATGCCCTCAAACTTATATACATGGTAGAAGACTTGCAGAAACTCGTTTTCAGAAAGAGAGAGAGATTCTTGTGGCATTGATCAAGTCTCTATCTGTAATAAATATGTATAAGTACAGTAATTAAGAGAGGGGTCCTCTCCTCCCAAAGACCTTTGCCTTTGGTCTTTTATTTGTTTATTCTTTTTAATACCTGTTTGAATGAAAATCAGAGCATGCTGCTTCTCACAACTGGGGACCCATCAGCACCCTCCCAAGAATATGTGCATTTTTCTCTTTAAATGAAAATGACTAGACAGTCCTTTCTAAAATGTGGTTCTTTTCTGAACCACTGCAGTAAGTGGGCTGCCCATGCAAGCGTGTGCGGCAGAGTGCCTGTGGCTGCGCTGACTGTGAGACACGCAGGTGCCTCCTCCCAGGAAGGAGAGTGCAGTGTGTGTCCATCTGAAATGACATTAGAACTAATACTGCTGAATACCACTTACTCACATCTTTATTGTTTTTCCCTTTTCTCTTTTTTTGTTTAATTTTTTAAATTAAATTTATTGGGGTGACAGTAGTCTAACAGGAATATATTTCTTTTATATACATGTTCAATGCAGTCATTTTTATTTTAAAATGTCATTGACCACACAGATGAGACCTCAAATTACCTCTAGAACCTGTGAAAACATGTAACTTCCATTTTAAAAAGCTTAGGGGCTATGCAATATTGGAAAGCTTAGTTTCGTTTGACACCGGAAAGTAGAGAGAACAGTGTGTGATAAGACTAAGGAAGAAGGGTAATTGCTTACTATGGATTTAAGTTGGAGAATTCCAGAGTAATAGAGGTGGATAAGGTTAGTGGTAGGAAAAAAAAAGAAAAAGAAAGAAAAAAATTAGGAAATGTGTCCCTCAGTTAACACGGTTGTGGGGAAGCTGTCCAGACCAGGTTCTTTCGGTCTGGGAATGAGTATAGGAGGCTGGGTCTTCTGTTGTCAGCTTCTCCAGACCATATCAGGATAATCCATTTAGGGGTGATTTTTTTTTTTTTTAAGCTTTCCTAACCCTTTAAGAAATACAGTAAGTGTTTTAGTATATAGAACTCTTGGCTAATGTTTTTGATCAAAAGCTTCCTTTTTCCAAAACCACTTTATAAAGTTTTTTCAAAGAAAGGCCTTATTGACTGAATATTGGACCTTAAATGAGGTCTGTGAAGAGAAAACATAAACTCAGAATCTTGCCATTGAAATGTTGGTTTTGCTCTGATAGGTCAGATCAGCGATTGTCTCAGACTTTTATTTCCACCTTGCCAGGGAACCAGAGTGCCTGACTTGTAACCTTTACAGTGACATTCATTGAAATCTCATAGACACAGACAATAGTTTAGTGGTTACCAGAGAGTAAGGGGGGTGGGGGGAGGGAGATGAGGGTAAGGGGGATCAAATATATGGTGATGGAAGGAGAACTGACTCTGGGTGGTGAACACACAATGGGATTTATAGATGATGCAATACAGAATTGTACACCTGAAATCTATGTGATTTCACTAACAATTGTCACCCCAATAAATTTAATTAAAAAAAAAAAGATTAGGAAAACCCACAGTCTGACCAGTCATGTGTCACTGTCCTGACCGGTGATAAAACAAGGAATCTTGGCCTACTTTCTGAGCCATTTATTGAGCTGCTGTGTTAAGTGTTAGCTGTATACCTCCACAGAAAGGAGGTGAAAAGATAATTTTTGTTCTGTTTTCTAGGTGATGTTTAAGCAGGATCGTGGAAAGAGCTTTGATGTTGGATAGACTTAGGTTTGCAAACTGGTGGCTCTAGCTGCATTTTTTTTTTTTTTTTGATTCTTAGATCCCCAGCCTCATCTGAAGGGGTATGTGAGCACTGGGAATCATGACCACAGAGTGCTAGCCTGTGGGTGGCCTGAGAAATGGTGCTGCCGCTGTGCCTGCCGCTCAGCACAGCCTCCCCAGCCCCTGAGATCTCACTGTCGTGCTGTCTGTCCCTAAGCAGGCCTCCCCAGGAACCCCTCCGTTAGACATGAGAAGCCCACTCCTGAAGGTGTGCAACTTCAGCTGTGTTCCATGCTTTCTTCTTTCAGATCTGTAAGAGCAAAGCCAAAGAATCGCAGCGGTACTATCACAGCTTGGCTGTTCGGCAGAGTCTGGCTGTCCATTTTAACATCCAGCAGGACTGTGGTCATTTCCTTGCCGAAGTCCCAAAGCGTCTGCTGCCCTGGGAGGGTCCTGATGCGCAGGAACAGGAGGAGCATGAAAGTCAGGAGAAGGAAGAGGGCGTGAGAGGAGACACTGATGGGGAAAGCGCACAGCCCTGCTCTGCAGCACAGTCACCCCAGGAGGAGAGCCCAGCAGCCCTCGGCAGGACGCAGAGGAGCCATGTTGTGGTCATCACCAGGGAAGTCCCCCGCCTCACCGTGGCTGATTTTGTGCGGGACTCCCTGGCCCAACATGGGAGGAGCCCCGACTTATACGAGAGGCAAGTGTGTCTGCTGCTCTTACAGCTGTGCTCTGGCCTTGAGCACCTGAAGCCCTACCACGTCACTCACTGCGATCTCCGTCTGGAGAACCTACTGCTGGTCCACTACCAGCCCAGGGGTGCTGGCCAGGGCCTCGGGCCTGCAGAGCCCTGCCCTGCCTCCTCTCGCCCCACGAGGCTCATCGTAAGCAACTTCTCTCAGGCCAAGCAGAAGAGCCACCTGCTGGAGACTGACATCCTCCGGGACCAGTCCCGCCTCGCCCCCGAAATCGTCACAGCGACCCAGTACAGGAAGTGTGACGAGTTCCAGACGGGCATCCTTATCTACGAGCTGCTGCACCTGCCCAACCCCTTTGACGAGAGCCCAGAGCTGAAGGAGAAGGAGTACACGCGAGCAGACCTGCCTCGCATCCCACTCCGCTCCCCCTACTCCTGGGGCCTGCAGCAGCTGGCTGGCTGCCTCCTGAACCCCAACCCCTCCGAGAGGATCCTCATCTCCGAGGCCAGAGGCGTCCTGCAGTGTCTCCTCTGGGGCCCCCGGGAAGACCTCTTCCAGACGTTGAGCACTGCCCCCAGCCCAGGGCAGAGGAATGCCCTGCTGCAGAACTGGCTGGACATCAGGCGGACACTGCTCATGATCAAGTTTGCAGAGAAGTCCTTGGACAGGGAAGGTGGGGTCAGCCTTGAGGACTGGCTCTGTGCTCAGTATTTGGCTTTTGCCACTCCAGACTCCCTCAGCTGTGTCGTGAAGATCCTGCAACACCGTTAATGCATCCTGGTCACGGCTTTTCCTTCACTGTCATCGTATTCAAATTACCCACACGCTTCCCCAGCCTCGAAGCCACAGAATTCAAGGAAAGGAGAGTCAGACCGTCCATCCATGTCCACGAACCAAGGAGCCCACTCAGAAAGGTATCCACAGCTCCAAATCAAGTGACCAGCTGAGTGTCTTATCTTTACAGAAACTCAACTGCACAAGCGTCCAGATGCCTTCCACTGGAGCACCTTTCACCCTGATTGTCCCACAAATGCAGATTAAACAAAAAAAGAACATTTTTGAAGGGATTGCTCCTTTGGTATGAACTTAGTGTCCAGTTCCTCCATAATTCTGAATTCCACCTGCCTTTTTAACACCAAGTATTTATTCTCACTAGCAATAGATAGATTTAACCAATTCTTACCATCATCCACTAAGCTCTCACAACAGACTTTCTCCCTCCGTTACCAGGCAGAACTGCCATCCTTAGTGTCAGCCCACTTTGGGTTCCAGGGATGATATTCTCAGTTGCAGCAGATAGTAGAAGGACAAGGAGCCACCCATCCCTTGGTTGCGGACCCCTTTTCCTTTCTGTTATCAATAAGTGGGTGGCTGCATGAGAATGGCCCTAACTGTCCCCTCTGCTGCCACTGCCCAGTTCTCCTTCACCTCCACTCTGTCCCCACTTGCCAATGAAGTTTGACTTTATCGGCCACTGTGGCCTCTTACAGAGCTGACCCATAGGGTATGTATCACCAATGCCTCAGCAGGCTGAACTGCAGTTCAGATCTTATAAATAGCTGCCAGTCTACAGGAGATGACTTTCCTGCATGTGCAATTCTCTAGGAACCACGATGGCAACAGTTTAAAGTACAGTTCTTTGATTTCTGTCAGAGTTGGCAGCCAGGGCTGGTGGTGCCCAGATCACAGTTTTTCCCCAAGCTGTCACTGGCCAGCTTCCTTCTATCAGCGCCCAGTTAACTAGTCTGCCAAGTGTGTCAACAGCGGCCCTGAATGATCTCCTTAGAGGGCATGGCACAGATGGGTATTAGAGTGGCTGGAGGCAGGCAAGGGGGAGGCCACTGACGAGGCTGCTGAGCTTGAGGGAGAGACGCTTCCCACGGCACTGGCAGTGCTCCCCGTGACTCTGAAGTGGCCCTGAGGACAGTTCCCAGGGGATCTGGGATGCTAAACTGAGTGGCTGAGGACTGCTCACCATGTGTGAGGTCTGTGCTCTAGTCCTGTGGGTATATGTGCAATCTTTATGTACTTTTAGCTGTGTATTACAGTGTTTTATGTTGCAACTTCACCTGAAGCAAGGTCCCCAGAAGTCCTCCCCTCTTCCCTTGGCACATATTTGCTCTAAGAGACAAGTGTTCCTTCCACTGGGGTGTGTGAGTATATGCGTGCTTGTTTTGTTCAAAGCTGTGAGTATCTGTTTGTTTACTTCAACATTGAAATCCCAAGAGTCACTCGGACAGTATGAGTGTGTGTCCACGAGTGTGCTCATGTGTGTGCATGTGTGTGCTGGAGGTGGAGGCCAGGCCTCAGAGGAACAACGTGCGGCAGGATCGATAGAATGTTGTCTGCAGCTGGCTGGGGAGGGAGCCCTGGGCCCTCTGTCTACAGCACAGAGGTTCTTAGCCAAGACTGACGGTGCAGTGTGGCTTAATCCGCACATTAGTGGCCTTTGGAAATTTCTAAACTTTTAACATTTTTAACAGCCTTTCATGTGATTCACCTGTACAAAGAGGATCAAGAAAGGAAAAGAATGTATTTTATTGTGCTTTTTCTTTTGTTTTAAAGAGACTGGCCAGCAGTCCAAGACTCCCAAGGGAGAGAGTTGTGTGGGCCACAAAGCGGGTTACCTCCCCTGGCCAGAGTCCAGGGCTCTGCCCCTCGGAATGCCACACAGCAGCCCGCGTCCTCTCTCAGTGTCCCGGGCAGGGCTGCACCTCGCCTGACGGACTGGGGTGTGGCCCCCAGCCAGCCCCGTGCTCACAGCTCCTCGCCTGCTTGTAACTGAAGCGGCACACGCACCCTGACTGGTCGGCCACGCACCCGCGCAGCTCTGCCGCACTCCCCGACGGCGCTGCCTCAGTGTCACTGCGTGCCTCGCCCATGTGAATTTGTTGACTAATGAGGTTTCATATTTAATGAAGAAAGTTCCCTAGTCCCTCTGTTTGTTCTCTAAGTATTGTTTTTCTTTCTTTATTTTTCTTCTGTTTTGACTTGGATCTAGTCTCCTTCATTTTAACTCTAGTACTGTAACCAGATACCCTCTACTACCGTTATCTTACAGCACTGGTAACCAAGCCCCTCTTCTGATATGGTCAGTGCCATTTTTACTTTCAGATTTGTGAAGGGCAAAAGACAAATGCCAACTAGTAGTAGAAGGGCCTCAGGCTTCCCAGAGACAGGGCTAGATTAATATTTCCTGAGTGTTGCTGAAAAATGTGAGGCAGAAAGGGAGAGGGTGTTACAGGTTAGAGCAGAACGGATGAAACAATTGTGTCTAGGCAAGAGGACTACATCACATGGTCCTTAGACTTTTTCCAAAATAATGGAATTCAGTTAATCTCATAGTATCACAAATATATATATATATGTACATGATATGCATATATATGTACATGAATTTTGGATTGTCACTGGTATGGCACTTTAAGTTTTCTCAAGTAACTTTAAGTTACTGTCTTTAATATTGATTGGAAGTTTTTTCTTTTCTATTGAAGTCTGTACTATAGATTCTTCCATATTGAGAATCTGAACAATTAAGCCGCTATTGGAACTTTTCCTTAAGCCACATGAGCAAGAACAATCTCTCTGGCATATCCGGGTGCTGGAGAAATGGGACAATGGCTGGAGTAGCCAAGACTGAGACTGAATATACAGCAGAGTGCCTTGGCAGAGTGACCACCTGGTCTCAGGGGGAAAAGAATCATGTGCTCCACAGCGGCCCAGCGCTGGGAGGGGCCTCTATGCTAGCCTGTGGGGACCCCCTTTCGTATGTGTATGCTGATTGGTGCTCAGAAACCTGTTCACGAGGAGTAACCTCAGGATGGGAAAGAGCACTTGTAGCCTGTGGAGTCCGCAATGGAAGAATGAGGAATGGAGCCCACAACCCCAGGCCGGGTTAGAATTGGAGCCAGGAGTGTGGTAGTGGGTCTTCAGTTTCGCCCTTTGATGAACTGGTTGAGGTATAGAGGGGGGCACAAGAACCCACAGTACTGAACTGGTGACTAAAAGGAAAATGTATTTGTTAGGATTTTAAGAGTCTGAGTAAATTTCAAGGTCAGGTTACGTGAGGGCCAGTTTTGCTTCCAAACTCAGAATAAATTTGTGAACATGGAAAACTAAGCCAAGAGATTTAAACCTCTAGAAATATTAATGATATTCCTGGGAGTAAAACTACCTAAAAGTGTGTTTTAAAGTTTCCAGCATAGAATTTCCATGAAAGATCTTTGGGACCTACTAAATAGGGCATAGAAAGATTGAACTCACCTTCCATAATTTGTATTAAAAATATTTTGGTGCTGGGAAGTAATCTGACACGGTTTTGCTGGTAACCTGCAACTAGGATTTTCCCCTAGATTTTACCAGCAGTGATCTGAAAAAATACAGGCAATCCTGGAAACGGGGGGTGGATTTAGAATACTGCACTATATTCCAAATGATTCTAGATGTATAAATACAGTATGAACATATGTGGGGATGGGGAGAGGAATTTGACTCTCTAGACCAACTCTGACATTTTTTATTCCCCTGACTGATTGCTAAGGATTGAAAATCCTGGATCAGCCTCCTGAGTAAACAGGCTGCCCACGAAAGCAGGTTGTCAGTCTCAGCTCCCGGAAACGCATGCTGTCAGGCCCACCATGCGCAGCTGGCTGGGCGGCACCAGTAGTGGGATTCCGTGGCCCAGAGTGAGGCTGTGGGGAGCTGAAGACCTGCATGACCTAGGCAGAGGTTACACCACAGAAGACAAGCCCTCTGTCCCGGTGCTTCTAAGGTGACGAGGTTGTGGCAGGTGCCATGGGAGGAGTACTCATATACATTCCACATCAACTATTTGGCTAAGAAGACAGTGCATCCTCAAAACATATATATATATGATATATATATATAAACAAGTCCATTTTGTGTTTTAGGGGAAAAAAAGATGATGATGATGACGACGACGATTAAAATCTTAGCAGGTTGTAAAGTTCTCCAGGATTTAAGGAGAACAATCTATTCCCTCTCCCCTTGTCATGACTTCAGCTTGCGAGCATCATGTCCATAGGATACTGAGGGCTGAGGGTTATTGTTTTTTTTAAGAGATGTGGGAGTTTCAGATTTGTTTGAAGAACTCTTGGGAAATTTCTTAACAAAATGTAATCATTTTGATAAATCTTCCCACACAGGTGTTTACACTCATCATCACCATCATTTAATGTTTTAAGTGCCCAGAATGTACAAGGTGCTGTACAGCTGCTAAGCACACCCTTGCAGCTGTTTGAAACTAGAGTATGTTTCTGTATCAGGTGTTTTAGGAGCTGCCCCGCCGTGGGACCCCAGTGCCTGCGCTGCAGACAGCCCCGTCACAGGCTGCCTGCCTCCCTCACCACTATGTTTTCTTTAAGTCAAGAAAGCTTCAGGGAATCAAAAGAGGTCGGAAATTTTTTTAACCTAGCAGAAGTACAGAGTCCTATATTTTGCTACGAATATTATTGTATTATGGAAAATTCATGTTGCCTTTCCAGTGTGTGGAAAGTGCGTGTGTCTGTACTTATGGTAACTTGAATGTTGAACCAGCCCTAGGCTTCAGGGTAGCATTTTCGAAAGATAAACCGCACTGCTTCAGAAAACTTGCTCCAAATACTACTTGGTTATCCCTCCCCTTACCAGGGTTAAAAGGTGTGTGTGTGGACAGGCCCGGGTGGGATTTTCTGTGGATACGCAGGGCATTTTGGTGTGGGATCAGGGCAGAAGTAGATGTTATCCTTCCTGGCGATGTGAACCGTGGCAGTCCTCATTCCCATCTCTCTAATTCCCCGTGGCTCTGCTCACACTTTATAGTTGAAATGTTTCTCTTGCTCATTCCTGAAGCTTCACCTCTGTACCTACATATTTTAGCATTGTAAATCTACCCGTGAAAGGTCCCCTCTGTCACCAGGCGGCACCACCCTTTGGTTTGCTGTGGTACTTTGCTGTGTTCTCCGTGGCATCATGTTACTGTGTAAATAAATTCATTTTAAAATACACGACAAGCAGACAAGCGCTGTCCTTTGGGTGCCGCTCCCGTACGGACATGCAGGGGAGGGTTCGGGTGCAGAGAGGTCCTCCCCCGGACACAGGTCCTCTCAGGTCCTCGTCCACTGCTGACCTGGACGTACTTTCTGTTCATCCCCTCCCTCCTCTGAGAAAGGCAGGCCTGCCCTGGGAAGCGGAGGCCGCCCGCGTTCCCGAGAGCGCAGAGGCTGCAGGTCCGTCGTGTAGGGTTTCCTTCCTACGTGTGAAGCTTTCCTTCCTGTGTGTGCCAGGCTCCAGGAGTTGGCTCTGGCTGACACCCAGAGGAAAGCTCAGAGCTGTGCAGGCTGCGGGAGCAGGGGCAGGCCTTGTTAGAACATCATCTGCTACAGAATCCACGTGCCTTTTGTCTGTTCCTTAAGGGACAGTCACTCACAGGGTCCTTACAAAGGCACACAAGCCAATTAATGTGGACACTTGAGTAACAGAGAGGAGGCCACCTGGCTTAGGCAGAAAGAGTCAACAGTTGGCAGTGGTGGCAGCAGCTGCCACATTATTAAGAGTAGAATGGATAAAAGTGCAAACGTGTCAGCTCTAAATTTAGACCAGGTTTTAGAGCCCTAAGCCCCTTATATTGGATGTTGTCTCCAGCCCTGCGTTTGCTCCTCCCCATTGGCAAGCACTCTGGATTTTGCAGACGTGGTATTTAAGACGTGTTCAAGGAAAGTGATTGCCAGACTCGAGTTTTGTGTTGTTGAGGCAAGACCGACGTTTGTGGGCCTCCGAGCTCTCTGTGTGTTGCCTGAGCCTGGGAGGAAAGGTCACCAGGGGAACCCAAGAGATAGGCCCCGAGGGACACAGGCTCTGGTGCTCGCGGGAGAAGAGCCTGGGAACCTGCCCTTCCTGGTGTGAGCACAGCACCCTGGCTTCTGGGGGAAGGGATCGAAGAAAGGCAGGCCGTCGGGGCTGAGAGGTTACAAGGGCTGAGGTGGGGAACACTGGACTTGGGTTGCTGGCACGCTCTGCTGGCATGAGTGGCCAACCCGAGCCCTGAAGGGGCACAGGCCTGAAGGATGGGACCAGTCCCGGGTCAGACTCCTGGTCAGTCAGACTCCTAGTTAGTCAGACTCCTGGTCAGTCAGACTCCTGGTCAGTCAGACTCCTGGTCAGTCAGACTCCTGGTCAGTCAGACGCCTGGTCAGTCTGACTCCTGGTCAGTCTGACTCCTAGTTAGTCAGACTCCTGGTCAGTCTGACTCCAGAGAAAAACCACGCCTGTTCTTCCAATGGGATCCCCTTGTCTTTTGGTATGACTGGAGAGAAATCATCCTATTTCCCCTCTATCACTTTGTCCAGCGTGGGATCCATTCCTGGGAATTCCATCAGAGGGTCCTTAGCCAGACGACTCTTCTCTGTGACTCTGGCTTGTGCAGAACCTATGGACCCTGACATTTGGATAAGTCCTTTGGCTTCCGCATGACTTCTTTAAACCCAGGCCACAGAAAATGTGGGTCTTCCCTCCCTGAGTGAACTGGTAAGAAGAGCTCGTGCATGCCTGCTGCTCTGAGTGTGTGCCATCTGCTCCAGGAGCTCTACTTGTTCTCCGAGGCCTAGCAAATGCTGCTTCCTTTTAAGTGAGCCAGACTTCATTAGTGTCTTAGGAGCCAAGAGCTGCAGTTGGCAGATCGCAAGTTGTCATTAAGAGCAGCGCAAGGCAATTACAGCTGAAATTTAAATATTGGATTCATGCTGGGTGGGGGGCAGGAGGGAGTCAGTTGCCAAGATCCGATTCTCTCAAATTTGCAAACCTCTGAGTGGAAACAGGCTGCCTGGGCACAACTCTTGACTTTCTGAATATCC
Source organism: Rhinolophus hipposideros (assembly GCF_964194185.1). Lineage (NCBI taxonomy): Eukaryota > Metazoa > Chordata > Mammalia > Chiroptera > Rhinolophidae > Rhinolophus > Rhinolophus hipposideros. Next base: position 1,017,924 of record NC_138051.1, on the reverse strand, counting down.
CAGATAAGAATCTAGGCACATACTCTGGAAGGCACATGGAAGCAACAAGAAGGTAGAGCGGGGCTGGGAGAGATGCTGGACTCCTGGGGAATCTTTAAGGGGGGTTGGAAGTAGAGGCACTCTGCATCTGTCAAGGGGGCATGGCTCTCAGCTCTCTGCAGGTCAGTCACCTCTACCGCCATCACCCACCAGCCCATACCTGAACAGGAGTCCTGCAAGCAGGGATCGGAGGTCCAAGACCCTGAAAACCTCCAAGCCTGTGGCTCATCTTCCATTCTCCCTCTAAGCCCAAATGCCTTTCCTCCCTGCACCACACTCTATCAGGGACCTGGGGCATGTTTGAAATCACCCCAACCCCTCTGCCACAGCTTTCCAGGCCCCAGGCCCCCGGCCCCACAGATGCCACCTAGTGGTGGGGACGGAACCCCACCTGAAGCACCGGGCTCTGCAGGCCGACCTCCCTCGGGGACTGAGGCTTGGAGCTGCTCAGCTTCTCCCACCTGCCCCTGGTCCTGCTCCAGAAGGTGAGGGCAGCTGGCCTTTTCCCAGCACCTGTGTGCAGCTGGCCTGGGCACCGCACAGGGAGTCCCAACCTCCAGCCAAATGAGTGCTAGCACTAACTGGATGGAGCACACTTCCCCAGTCTCACTCACCTTCACCAAAATCCCACAAAGGGCTCCATTCTGCCCACTTCTCACTCAAGTAATTTGAGCCCGAGTTTGAGCCGAGATCTGTGTGACTTCTAGCCTGCTCTTTCCTCCACCCCAACCTGCCACCTGTGTGTGTCCAGGACACTGGAAGCCCTTTGGGTGCTCAGGAGAGAGCTTCCTGGGGGTAGTGGTGGAGTCTCAAAAGAGACTGCATGTGTTCTTTTCTTCTCAAATGCCATGTGCTGAAGATCCAGTGGTGGGCAAAGCCAGCAGGAGCCCTGTCCCAGGTGTGGTAGGCAGAGAGTACACAGAGGATGCCCCCTGAAAGGGAGCAAGGGGCAAAGGTGCCGGCTCTGTGCCATGTGCCTGGGGGATAGCTTAGTGAAATGGGACCAGGGTCTGGAAACAAACACTTATCTTGCAGACAAAGGCCTGTGGGAAGCTCAGCCTGGGCTCAGGGGTACCGTAGAGCACTACATAGCCTGAAACCCTGACAGATCAGGGCCAGACAGGCCACCTGTGTCCCTCAGCACAACCCTGGGCTAGCCACATCCACTCCTTGTCTCCAGGAAGCCATAAACCTGGATTGAAGGGACCTTGAGCAGATTTCCTAACCTCTGAACTCCACTCATCTGTGGGATGGGGCCTTGTCTGCCACCCCCTTCTAGGCAGGTATCTGGGTGGATGATCGCTGAGGTAACATTTGTGCAAATGTTAAAAAGCAGAGCACACCTGGAAGAAGCTGGGGAAGGGAGAACAGTGTTTGCAGGTTTAGGTGAAACTGGTCATTGTCTGAGCAGAGTAACCTGAAGGAAAGGCTGTTGTCTGCACCCCTGGTTTGGCCCACTCGACCTCCAACTAACTTCAGGCCATTCATTCTGCCTTGCAAAGTTGGCAAGAGTCCTAGCCTGAGCACTTGGAAACGGGGTCCCCTCAGAATGCCTGTGTCCCAGTGAGGCCATCTCATCAGGCCTTAGTCTGAATGAGGCATCAAGGGACCTGCTGGAGGAACCAGGGAAGGGGCAACAACGTTGGATGCATTGGAGAAATGAGGGTGAAGGGGTAGGTTTTCTCTAAAAAACAGCTTAATTTTCTCTTGAACCAGTTTAATTTTATCTTTACAACAATCCTGTCAGGTGCATTCTAGAATTATCCCCATTTTACTGATGAGAAAACAAGCCAGACAGGTTTTGTGTGCCCTATGGTGAAATCAATCCTTTGATTCATGTTCATGCAAATATACACAAAACATATGCATATACCTATAAATATGTACCATACTCTGCAAAACTGCTTTTCTCACTTAACTCACTTAAGAGCTGACATCATGGCCATAGTACTTTTTAAAGGGCAGCTTCTCTCACTAAAAATGATAGTATTATATAACACACACATACATAAATTTATTGTTCTTATTAGTTCTACTTCTCTAGGGACCCAGTCACATATTTGTAGAGGTGGCTAAACAATGAAATAGGAGAAACAAATGCTCCCAAAAACTTTACAAGGATTTGCACAGATAGAGAGATGAGCCATCAGGTTGAGAAGAAAGACCACGTTGTCTTCTCAAATATCTTAATGAAATTTGAATTAAAAATCTCAATGGTCTTTTGTTTGTTTGTTTGACCTTTACAAAATGGTTCTCAGAGTCACTTGGAAGAATGAATAGGTGAAAGAACCCCAGAAATTGTTGAAATTGAGAGGTTATTCAAGCATATGAGAAAGCTGTAATCGGTAAAACAGTGTGATACAGGTATAAGAAAAAAAAAAAGATCAATATAGCAGAATAGGTAACTGTCAACAAGAGTTTGCTGCCACCAATCCAATTCCAACAGGAGTCCCCATCTGGGGTGCCATAAAAAGAGAAACTTTATTCAAGAGAAGGTTTGAAAACTGGGGAAGTGCAGCTTCCAGTGGAAACTGAAAATGTGCTCCCCCGAGGCAAAGGGGAGGCCTGGTTTTATACACAAAGTTCCCACCCCTCTATCTCCATGCAACTGAGGAATCCAAATAGCACTGTCCTGATTGGTCAGAATTGCACATTCTGATTGGTGGTTATGGAGCTGCTTTGATTAGTCAGTAAAGATGTAAATGAGTATATAGCTGTGCAGTTCCAATTGGACAAAGCAGGTCTCACCCCATTGGTCAAAATATGAATGCTTTACAAGGGTGGGCTCTGAGGAAGCACAATGCACAATGCTCTGGGTATGATTGGGGCCCAGTTAACCACAAGGAGACCTTTTTGGCAGGTATAGTCCTTCTTGAGATCAACATAACCTAAAAACAAAACTTAATATCTAGAAAAGTGTCTATAAAAATAGTACAAGACATCATTATATGGAAAGGAAAGAAAGTCTTATCCAATAAAATGTGCTGGTACAATTGGTGAGCTATTTGGAAAGTAATCTGCACACTGTAAACCCAAATATTAATAAATCCAAACAAGATCAAACAAAGAATTACATGCCACAAAGGAAAGAAAAAAGATCAGAAACCCTAAGAACTAAAAAGAAAGTGCTAAGTCAATATCTATCTTATCACTTGTTGATAAAGGACTTTTTAAGTTAAAAAGCAATGGAAAGCACCGGAAAGGGAAAGATCAATAAATTTGAGTACGTAAAGATGATAAACCTTTGTCCACTGAAAACATTAAAAACAAAAATGAAAAGTAAATAACCAGCGAGGAAAGCTATTTCAACAAATACAGCAGACATAGGGTTAAAATCCTTAGTTACAAAGAACTTATACAAGTCATTAAGGATCTAAAATGCCAGTAAGAGAGAGATGAGGAAACAAGTCACAAAATAATCCAAATATTTAAAGTTTCTAGAAAGAAGAGAAATGAAAAACTGAGATGGCTTATCTAAAAACCATTTTAATAGCTTTTTCTGATTATAAAGGTAATGCACATTTATGGCAGAAAATCTGGGAAATAAAATGGCCCCACTAAGTCACTGTCTGGAAATGACCACCACTAACACTTGCTGTATAGCCTGCAAGTATTTCTTTTTCTTTAATTATCATCATACGTTGGCATCCCATTTTCTGCCTATCAAATTAACAAAGAACTTTTTAAAGCTTACACTGAATGCTGGTGACAGTGGCTACAGCTCAGAAAGTGTAGGAGCGATTGAATTGGATGGGAAGGGGCTTAATTCATCCTGTCCTTTTACTGAGGCCACAGCTGAGCGAGGTGTGGGGCAGAGTGTGACCCTAGTAGACAGGGTGGGTGTAGGGATTTCAGATCTCCAAGGTCAGAGCACCGGACTCACCAGGAAGCTTTTCAGAAGGACAGACTCTGGGACCCGACCCAAGTCCAGTGAATCAGCCCCCCCCCCCAGAGCCCCCAGTTACTCTGAGCTAGCCAGTGGCCTCTCTGCCTGAGTCTGGCTGCCCAGGTGTGGGTCCAGGGTCTACCTCCAGGTAACTGTGTGTCCTCAGGCACTCTAAGCCTTGGTTTCAATGGACTGTCCTAGCCATGTGTTTAGCCCATTCCTGGCAACAGTGCATGTTCAAATATTGTTAGTTCGAATGGACAAACTCTGAGTATTTGCTTTCTGTTTTACAACTAAGGACCCATTAAGGGATTTTTGCTCAACAAAGGCACTGTGAATTCAAATACCTACCTTGAGAGAGCCAGAAAACTGCTTGTAGCTTTTAAATGGCTGTTTCTCTAGCTTTCCAAATGTCTCCTGGCTGACTGTCAGAAAGCCCTGCTAACAGTCCTTTCTCTGAACACTTCCTACCTGCCAAGGTGACACAGCACGTCAGGGGCAGAAATGAGCCCATGCCCCCAAATCCGAGCCTGCCCCTTAAATCCCTACTCAATCTTGATCCTTCAATGGAGATATACCAGGCCCAGTAATGAGCTGATGAAAGGGAAGGGGGGGCTGTGGTGGGCAGTGGGCCGTAACATGAAGGCGGCTATGGGTGGCACCTGCAGCTCTGGCAGGACCTGCTTGCTCATTAGAGGGTCACTGTGTCCTCCCTTGACACAGGCTTGGCCCTGAGCCTCACCTGCTCTGTCCTTGCCCCTCCTCCAACCAGCCTGTCAGCTCCCCTCATGACACTGTGCCTTGGCAAAATAAATACTCCAGTCAAATGAACTTTATTTTGGGGAAAGTCATTAAACTACTGTTGTGGAAACATTTTAATTGAATTAGATTGTTTTCTGATTGTAATAAATGTTAATTAATTGAGTAGGCCCGGTGTCCTTGGATATAACTGACTTCTCTTGGTGTAATTAGGTGGAGAATAGGGACTTTTTTTTTTTTTTTTTTTTTTTTTTTTGCCCTATGTCCATGGTTTAAATTTCTCCTTCGTGCTAGTAAAGTGATCAGGCGAATGCAAGGAGCAGATAATTTCTTATATCTGAAATTGAACTGCCTGTTTCATGCATAGAGCCAAGCGGCAGGCCCTGCTGGGCATCACTGGGGCATGACCCAGTTCTCTCATCTTGGCTTCATGAGGACTCTCCATTTTTCTTGGGAAAAGAAAGAAGTTTTAAGTTGCAAGTATTCCTTTGTTTTCTGAGAATACTAGTCAGCAGTGGCTGATTCCTGTTGCACAGTTGACCAGAGAGGTAGCTGGTCTGCAGGCAGCTGAGACCCCTGAACCTAGTGCTGACACCTGGAGCCGGCAGGCAGGCAGTTACAGACACTCAGAAAAGCTAAGGTCCTGACAGCTTCCTTGTTGTAGAGATGTGGAAACTTCAGCCTGAGGGGGAAGGGGCATGCCCAAGGCAACAACGTGGTCCTGGTGCCGTCACATCTACAGCCCCAGGAGCCTTGACTAGTAACAAATTCAGTTTGATTCAACCAAAACTGACATGAACCAGCTCCTGGGTTAGGTGTGAAGGTGGACATAGATCGAGGGCAACATAAAAGGCAATGTGAGGGTCCAGGAGTGTTACTGTGGAGAAGGACAGTCTGGGAAGCCTTCAAGAGGAGGTGTCTCTACACTGGGTTTTGAAGGACAGATAGGAGTTCACCAGGTAGACAAAGTGTGGAGAAGGGCACTCCGGACAGAGGCAACAGTATGTGCGAAGCCAAGTTTGTTCTGGCAAACATAAGAGCCACAGGAGGCTCTCAGAGGAGGACATGTTCAGATTTGTACAATAGAAAAGATCCCTTTGGCTGCTGCTCCTGTAGAGAGGATCCAGAGTGGGAATCTGGAGGTAGAGAGAGCCACGTGAGGGAGGCTGGGAGCGCCCCAGGTCAGCTCATTGCCATGGAGATGGAGCAGGGCCAGATCCCAGGAATATTCAGGAGATAGAATCAACAGTTCCCTGGCTTGGGCAGCTGCCCAGGAGTTCGGGTTTCCCAAGGAGGCCCAGGGAGGGAGCAGGTGAAGAGAAAGGGGAGGTGACACCCTCCGTTTTGGATGAGTTCCTTGGCAAGTGAATTGTTTGTTCTTCCTCTGAATTGCGCTGGCAAGTGATGAGAGTTACATAGCAGCTTCCTTCACCCGGACATCGTCACAGTTGCTTCACCTGTGTGATGCTCTCACTCTCACGACAAGCCTGTGAGGCAGCCCTGATGTTATCCCATGTCACCAATGAGGAACTCCAGGCATGGCGATGGTTAGGGACTTGCCCATGGTCACTAGGCTTAGGCAGTGGGAGAGTGGCAGCTCTCAGGCTGAGCCAGGGCTCCGACCCACCCCAATTATATGTGCACTCCACAGTCAGATGGCACTTAATTGACTCTTTACCAAAATTATCCACTGTAACAGGCAACAAGAGTCTAGGTTTTTCTTTGAGAAATGAAAAGATCTTCGTAGCACCAAACAGCCTTCCCCAACGGCACAGGGCCCCTGACCTCGGCATCTCGTTCCCGCCTGCACCAGTGCCAGGCCCCTCCTGCTTGGTGGGAGGAGGTAAGGAGTCCAGGCCCCACAGTGTGGCTACAAGGCCTGTGCTCCAGCACACCTCCGCCCTGTGTGTCCCTGGTAAGTCCCTGTCCTCGCCGAGCCTCAGCACCTGACAGACTGAGCGTCAGCCCCTCTCAGCTGCCCGCAGTCCCTAAGGTTCTGGCACACTGTTCTTGATGGCTGCTATGATTAAGGATGGCCTGGCCTTCTCCTGGCTCTCTCCAAGCTGAGGTGGTCTGAGGACAGAGGGCCACCGTGGGAAAATGTCCTCACAGAGGCAGCCAGTAACTCCTGAAACTGGGCCCCAGGCCGGCCCCGGGGAGTCCAGCTCAACTAAGGGAGCCTCTTTCTCTAGTAGGCCCCGCCCTCCACAAACCCCTGGGCAGCTTGTTCGCCAGCAGCCTCAGCAGCACACCCCTCCCCATTTACACACTCGAGAACCTCTACCTGTGAGGACTCTGTTCACCCTTCCAGGCCTCAATCTGTCCACTTCCTCACCAACCCCATGGAGCATCTCCTCACCAACCCCTGCCCCTGGGCATTTGGATGCCGACAAACTCCCAGGGCAGACCCACAGCTCCAAAGAGTACCCAAGGCCCGTCAGAGACATCCCCATGGCAGCTCCAGGTTGTAGATGGATGCAGATAGTGAATTTGCTGCATGAAATTCTACCTGCCCTCCCATCTCTTTCTCCCTCTTCTCTCCCTTTTCTCTTCCTCTCTATCTCTCTCTCTCTCTCTCTCACACACACACACACACACACACACACTCACACATACACACGCGCTGTCCAGGCCACCTCCTCACTTTGTGGCCACACTGGCCCTCCCTCTAGCTATGCCCCGTCTGACTCTGGGGCTTGTCCCCACTCTGCCCTGCTCCCCACTAGGCTATTCCAGAGGTGTACCTGGCTCCTGGTAAGCGTTCCTACCCCACTTTGCTCACTGGGACATACCCTGACTTTGGGGCAGAGGCTGGCACTAGGCAAGATGCCACTATATACCTCAGTGGCCTTGTCCCTGGAAAAATAAGAGGAACATGTCTTGGGAGCTGCTCATTTACTGGCTCCATTTTCCGTAAAATCCAGGGAAAAAGCAAACATAGGTCCTTCCCAAAGAGGCCGGGGAAGTGGGCCTGGAAAGCAAAATCGAGCAGCTTTCACCTGTCTCTCCCCACTTGCTAGAGAGCAAAGCAGCAGGGTCAACTGCTTCCAATTGATGGGTTTCCTGTCACACCTTCTCCTGCAAAATAGACCAACTGTTGATGCCAGATTAATGGCCACAATTAAAAGCACAGTGCCCTGACTGTAGCCACTGTCCTCCTACACCTGAGTCTGGAGGCTGAACTCTAAGCCTGGGAATGGACAATTTGTAATGAAATCAGACAGGCCTCTTAACTGCCGATGGTATCAGGGGAGATGTAGACTTATTTCCTAATCTGCCACCAAGCATCTGTCAGCCCCACCACACAGCAATGGCGTTCTGGTGTGCAACAAGGTCCTTTCATGGGACAAACTGTCACCTGCCTTCCTGACAGCCCGCTGCCCACCTTCTCCAGCCCCTTTTTCAGCCCCTTCCCCTTGCTTGGTTCAGGCTGCACAGATTCTCTCTCTCTCTCTCTCTCTCTCTCTCTCTCTCTCTCTCTCTCTCTCTCTCTCACACACACACACACACACACACACACACACACACTCACATACACATCATTCATATATTACCTGTTCTGCACCGTTTACATAGAAAAAAGGAAAAAAGAATGTCTCTTTAGCAGTATTGGAATACATCAAAGGGTACCATTGCAGAGTAATTATCTGAGGGATTTCTAGAAGCTATGTAGCAGATGAGAATAAGCAAAATGAGAAATTCATGGGTATTGCACAGCCTGTGACCCACCCAGACATTCTGGAGGCCAATTTCCCCACCAAAGCCCAGGGATCCCCCAACTCTGGGCAGCAGGGCTGGGCAACAGGGCCCTTCGGAAGAGGCCTCCGGAGCTGCAGCCAGCCTGGCCTCTGTGCCTGGGCTTTCATGGGTTATGACTTTGCTGAGTCAGTGAGGGGTCTGGAAGGCCTGTGCAGGACAGAAGGAAAGTGTGAGGGGGTCTGGACCCAGCAGCGGCCGCTCCTCTATTGCTCTTGGCTATTACAGCCCAGTCCCTCATGGGGACCCCGAGCTGTGGGAGAAGCTGGGTGGGGAGCCAGTGCCATGGCTGCCCCCAGCCCGCCCCCAACCCCAGGCTCTCATGCAGAGAGTAGTCTGAGGGGCACAAGAACTCCGGTGGCTGCTGCCTCCAACTGGCCACCTGTTCCCAGTTCATGCACTTGGAACGGGACACTTCCGGCCTACACTGCTCCAAAAGGCTCAGATTAAGTCGGGAAATCCTATGTGCTACATCCCCATCTTGACATTCATAACATTAAAGGTCTGAGAAGTCTTGCAGTATCTGTTATTGTATGACTTGTGTCAGGTGAGGTGTCACACAGAGTCTCTGGTCCCACTCCCCACATAAGAACGCAGGACATGGTGAGGCCAAAAAGGAACACCCACGGAGCCATAGGTAGGGGAGTCACACCACTGTATTCTCTCTGGAGGCTGGGTTGTAGACACAGGAAGCAGGAGTCACACGTTCTGCAATCCACACTCTGCCCTGCTAGCAGCAATCCGAGCTTGAAGGCTCAGCCACTATCTTCTTGCTAGCCCCCATTTTCTGCTAGCGTAGCCACAGCAACTATATTAGTGGCCAATGGCTCACTGGTTACAGCTGACGGCCAACAAGCCACAGCTGATGGCCATTTACTACCCGAGCCAGCACCTTTCCACGTGAGGCCGAGAGTCTGGACACTGCACTCCTGGCTCTGTCCCCACAATTTGTATTCAGTACAGTTACAGATCTTAAGTGTGCAGGGCAATGAATTTTGACACACAAGAGATCACACTCACATAATCCAAAGTCCTATCAAGATTGAGAATGTTTTCATCCCCCCAGACAGCTCCCTCACGTCCCTACCCCATCACCCTGTCCCACTTTGTGACTTCTATAACAATAGATTAGAATAATTTAGAACAATCGCCTGTTCTAAAGCTTCATGTAAATGATTTTTATACAATATGTGCTCTTTTGTGTCTGGCTTCTTTCACTCAGCATAATATCTGCAAAATTTATTCATGTTGTTGCATGTATCAGTAGTTCATTATTTTTAATTGTTTAGGAGCATTCCATTGTAAGAATATATTTATTACAGTTTATTTATTTTCCTTCTGGTAACTATTTAGGGTTTTCCAGTTTTTGCTTCAACAGACCTGCTATGAATACTTCTGTACAAGACTTGTGAACATATTTAGCATTTTTCATGGGTATTTACACCTAGCAACGGAATGTGCTGGTGTGTACATGCTGCCAAACTGTTTTCTAAAGTTCCAGTTTATATTTGCTATCCCCCGCCCCCGTTCCCGAAATGTATAAGAATTTCTGTTGCTCCACATCTTCACCATTATTTGGTGTTTCTGCTGTAACTTTTAAGATCATTTCCCACACTTATTAAAACGCTGAACTTTTCACCTTATAATCCTTTTAAATAGCCCATGGAAATAGTGTGCTGTAGAATTCATTTTGGTGAGTGAGGATCTAGACCTTCATTTTAATAGAAGAAATCAACACACTAGCTACACAAATATAAGGAGAAAGAGAAGCTCAAAAGAGGAGATGATGATGAGAAATCCGAAGAAAAAGCCTGCAGTGAGCTCAGCAAATAACTTTGTAAAAATTCTGAGCCTCATTTTCTGAGAGATTCAAGAGAATGCAGCAGAGATGACACCAGAGCAGGCTACCATGAAAGAGAAAAAGAATTCGGAAATTACAAACATGACTGCCAACATGAAAGTCACTTTAGAGCATCCAAAAGGAGAATGCTGAAAATGCAAAAAGGGACAAGGAGAAGACAAAGAGTTCAAGAAAGTTAGAAGAAAACATTCTCAAAAGAAGGGGACCATTGAATTCACAGCTTTGAAAAGCCTACTACATCCAGGGGAAACTTGATAAAGAACAATCAGGACCGGCTTTTGGCCTTGGCAGATAAACAGACTAATTAAAGGAATAAAATCAAGACCTCAGAAATGGACAGAAATAATATCAGAATTACGTTTAAGATAAAGGTAGTGTTTTTAAATTAGAAGGGGAAAACTATCATTCATTTTTTGGTATAACTGACAATGTATCTAGAAAAAAGATGGCTTTCCATGTTACTTCTTATTCTAAAACAAACTCCAGATAGACTTTCATTGTAAAAATGAAATTATAAAAACAATAGAGAAGAAAATATGCATATTAGTTATGGTACAATAATAAGTAAACTCCAAAAATATCAGTGGCTTAGCACAATAGTTTATTTTTTGCTCATATGGGGTCCAGTTGGAGCATGTAGAATGAGGTGGGGATCTTGCTGCCCACCATCTTCCAAAGACCCAGGATGAAAGAAGCTCTGTCATCTTCAACAAGTGATCACTGAGGTTACCTTGAGTTTTGACAGACAACGAGAGTGAGAGACTCGTGCATGAGAAAGCACACATATCCAAAACAACAAAGACAAGTGGGAATAATCTTTGAAATTATAAGAGGTTTAAATTTTAAAAATTATAAGAGATTTCTCTGCATAATTCCATGTAAGTAAATTTTTAAAATCTAGTTGCAATTGTGATTTTGTAGGAATATATTATTTATCAAAACTGACCCCAGAAGAGATAGAAAGTCTAAACAGATAAATCTTAAAGAAATGAGAAAGTTGTTAAAGAGCCACTCCTTAAAACCAATTTCAGAAGGGAATTCCACAAAGCTGAAAGAACAGATATTCTCAATGCTCATTACTCCAGGGAATAGAAAACAATCAGGACATGAAGAGACAAAATGTGGACGCTCAGGTTGCCCAGTAACAAGCTGATTGCTCCCCTAAGGTGACCCTTACCAAAGAGGGCAAAGGTCAGTGTTCCACAAGGCCCGCAGGTGCTAGACGGTAGTGTGCCTAGACAGCTCTCTGAGAGGCTGGTATCCAAACTTAGATTGGCCCCGTGGACAACTCAGTTATGAAAATCACTTTTCCTGAGCCAGTTTGAGGTGGGTACCTATTCTTACAACTGGAAAACCTGGTCAATCTGTCTCTTCCAACAGACTTGTCTTATTCAGTGAATAAATCATATCTTATTTAATTCTTAATATGACTAGAAAATGATATGTTTAATTTAAAGATAAGCATTAATACTATGGACATGGGATATGGAACTTAAAAAACCCGTAGAAGAAAACAAGGTACAAACAATACTCTGTCAACCCAACAATTAAGAAAAGGGAAAAAATACTGAGAAAGAATAATAAATAGAAAACATGAAATAAAATGGTGGGAAGACCAAATATTTCATTGTTACAGTATCATTATGACTTAGTTACATATCATTATTAAAGATAAAGACCATAATATTAGGCCTGCACACATATCCTGGTACACGCCCACACACACATATCCAGTTATATATCAATTATAAAATACTCAATACAAAATAACAACGATTAACCTTAAAGGTCTGGGAAAGATGTCCCAGGCAAATGTTGACCAAAAAACAAAGCCATGTAGGATGTAGTCATATCAAAGTAGAATTCAAGACATGATGCATTAAACAGGTAAAGAGCATAATGTTTTTTAAATAAAAGATGCAAAATAGAAAGGGATTTTAACCAAACCATAATCATGGTGGAGAATTCATTATAACCCAGAATCAAATTGAGTAGAGGAAAGAGAAGGTTTGAATATCAAATTTAAAAGCATCATGTGTAGCCCAAATGCAAACTGTTTTCTTTTCAAATCCTCATGGAACAATAACAAAAACTGACCATGTACCATGCCGCAAAGATCTCAGTAAATATAGAAATAAACAACAAAAAGATAATGCTTTCATGTCAAGTCTAAGCACTTAGAAATTTTCAAACATTCTTCTAAATGGCTGAAGTTGAATTGAAAAATAAAAATTATAATTACAAAATGTCTGAAATTATTAACAATGAGAATATTTTATATTAAAACCTAAATAATCTGACTGAAAATTTCCTCAGAGCAATGGTCATAGTCTTAAACTCTTTTGTGTAAAGTCAATAACTCATTTATTCAATTCACAGATATTTTCAGAGTGCCAATTATAGGTCAGCACTACTCTCAGTGCTGGGGATAGAGCAGTGACCAAAAGAGCGAAAGTTTCTCTTTGTGGAACTTATGAGGTCTGCCAATTAAGTTCATAAATTTGTTGCAATAATGTTACTCACCTTATTTTATATCAGTGAGGATTATTCATTATGAATTTGTAGCAACTGGACAGTTAACCAAGTTTACTCTTTGGAAGTGCTGAAAAGGCTGCGTGAAAAAGTTAGATGACCTGCACTTTTTGCCAACAATTCATGGCTCTTGCATCACGACAATGCACCAGCTCACACTCTTCACTCTGTGAGGGAGTTTTTAGCCAGTAAACAAATAACTGTATTGGAACACCCTCCCCACTCACCTAATCTGGCCCCCAATGACTTATTTCTTTACCCGAAGATAAAGGAAATATTAAAAGGAAGACATTTTGATGACATTCAAGACATCAAGGGTAATATGATGACAACTCTGATGGCTATTCCAGAAAAAGTTCCAAAATTGCTCTGAAGGGTGAACTAGATGCTGGCGTCAGTACATAGCTTCCTAAGAGGAGTACTCTGAAGGTGACTGTAGTGATATTCAGCAATGAGGTATGTAGCATTTTTTCCTAGGATGAGTTTGCTAACTTAATTGTCAGACCTCGTATGTAATACAGAAAGATGGAAAGAGACTCTTGCAAGACTGGCATACAGAAATCGAATGCATAAAATAAACACTGGACTTATAATTACAAGAACAGATGCAGGAAGGCTGGGGCACTAACTGTCCTGGGAGGCACTGTGTGTGTTCACTTGAGCACACTGTCTCCCAAACACATCTCATATACTGTGGTTCTGCCATCCCCTCACTCTCCATCCCAATCTACATGTATAATTTTGTGGGGTGCTCCCTACAGCCAGTTGACAGGGGAGGAAAGGAATTGAGCAGGGTTTACACACAACTGGTCCACTGGAAGTGATCTGCCTTGCTGCTTTTGTCCCCCAAAAGATGGCAGGGAAGAGAAATCCTCTCCAGGGCAGAAGCTAGGACATTGCATCTTGTTGATCACTTTCCCTGATGGCAAAATGGCTTGAGATATAGACCTACATTGGTTCATGGGAGGTAGTTAATGGTCTGGTTTGAGGATCAACGGCTTGGAAAGAACAAGGTTGGAGATTGGTGACAAGGTAGTGTGGGGAAGAGAATATGGTTGAATCTGTCAGAACTAACCTAGAGACAGAGACTGCTTGTGTCCCAAGGGGATGCTCTCCAAAATGTCCCCACTGTGGAGGAAGTTCTCAAAAAACAGGTAGACAAGATGTTCCATCCAGTGGATGAGTAGATATCTATCACCTTCCTTCCTCAGCTGCTTCTGGGCCCACTCAGGAATTAAGTGGTTTTGGAAGCAGGAACAGAAGTCACCTCTCCAAGTAAGGACTTACCAGCCACTCCAAAGCAGAAGCAGCCAGCCACTGGTGAGGGTCTGATTTCCAGCAAACGAGACCAGTTCTTCAAATCTGATGTCATAGAGGGGAGAGGACCAGTCAACTATTTGATAGCAAGTTAGTTATGCTGGACTCCTTCCATCATAGAGGGGCAGTGATTTGTCCTCATTGGAATAAATATTTACATTAGAGTTGAATATACATTTTCTCTCCTTCATGCTTCAATTGGTACCACCGTCAGTGGACTTAATAAATGCCATCAGAGCAACCCACACCACACTGTTTCTGGATGGGGAACTCATTTCACAAAGAAGTGAACAAAGGGCCAGTGGTCACGGGACTTACTGGTCTTACCACACACAGGACAGCTGACCTGACAGGAGGACAGAACTGACTCTTGAGGACTGGTTACGGCATCCTGGTAAACAACACTGTGTGAGTTTGGAAAACTGCCCTCCAGGATGTGGACACCGCTCAGCCAGCAACCAACTCATAGTGACCAATTTTCACGATCTTGGCACCAAGGCATAGATATGGAATGGTGCTTGTCGTTACTTAGAAAATTTGCTTTTCACTCCCACAACTCTACACCTGCTGGTTTAGAGATTTTGATATCCAAGGGAGGAAAGCTTCTGTCTGGGGATCATAATGGTTCCACTGAATAAATGCTAACACTGCTAACCAGCCATCACAGGCTTTCCATGCCACTGAATAAACAGGCCCAAAAGGAGGTCTGAATGGTATGAGCTGGAATAATTGATTTAGATCTGTGCTTTCCAGTATTGTAGCCACCAGCCACTTGTAGCTATTATAGGTAAATTAAACAAAATGAGAAATTCAGTTCCTCGGCCACACTAGCCACATTTCAAGTGATCTGTGTCCACGTATGGCTACCAGCTACCAAGTCAGGCAGTGCAGGTGTGGAACATTTCCACCATTGCAGAAAGTTCTACTGGACAGTGTCGACTTAGACTAGCAAAGGGTAATGGGAGGTCAGTGCAATGGGAGCATGAAGAAATGACTCTGGGAACCCTGGGCTCTGCCTGCTAGCCCTGCTATGTTAGGGCCAGTGTGGGAGGAAGACTACAACACAGGTATTTAGACAAGACCACCAGGGCTCAGATCCCTCAGGAGTCCTGGTCTAGGCCATCCCAGCAGGGGAAGAACCCCTGCCAGCTGAGGTGTTGGCTGAAGGCAAGGTCAATGTCATCATGGAATAAGCAGTAGAAGAGGGAGGTCATACATCCTGGCCCAGGCAGAGGGTCCCATATTCTCCACCCATATGTTCTTCCTTGCTCTGCCATGTATACATTTATATATCTGAATGAATTTTTCTTGTATTTCCCTTTAATCCACTATTGTACGTATTTGCAGAATATTTAAAAAAGACTCAAACAGAATTAGAGAAGGAATGGACCTTGCCCAGAAATCCTTGACAACTGTTAAAAGAGTGAAGGTATTTCCAGTTTGTTAGGCTGGAACTGGTTTTTTGTTTTGTTTTTGTTTTATCCTTGGCACTGTAAAGATGGAAGAAGCCAGAACTGCAGTAGGACTTAATTGGTTGTTTTGGCTGCCCAGAGTTTGAATCTCCCAGTATCAGTTTAAGTAGAGTTGGTTTTTGTTGCTGGCAAACAAAATTTCTCACTGATATAGAAGTATACATATTGGCAAAGAATCGCATACATGGCTATTTGCAGATGACGCGCTTGTCTTCCTAGAAATTCCTAGAGAATCAACAGGAAAAAAAAAAAGGAAAACATTAAGAATGCACTGTGATGACCATATACAGAATTGCTTTCTTATCTATCAGCTTTATTCTGCAAGAAAATTTAATTTTTACAATCCCATTTTCAACGTAAAGTAAAACCAGATCCAGAAGGACCTTGAATGCCAGACTATTTTGTCTTAAAGGTGCCAAGGAGCTGGAGACAGTGTGAAGCATGGAGGCCCATGTGAGGAAGCTGAATGCAGGAGTGTGCAGGGGTCGGAGCTCCCCCAGCAGGCTGCTTCTTTCTGGGAAGTGGCTAGGGCAGCTCTGGCTCAGACCAGAGCCTTGTCAACTACAGTGAGCTCTGGTGGAGTGTGCAAGGTCAGCCCTCCGGAGGCTGAAGTGGCTGCAAAAGCAGGAGGAACTGGGTTGCAGGGGCCCTCTTGTGGGGTGTGTCAGTGCAGCCCCTCAGGCAGCAGATCCAAGTTTTGTAGGACCTCAAGCTTGTACAATCTGGAAGCCTTCAGTAAGGAAAATAACAAAAACTATAAATAGAAAATTGGGTAGAAACACAAATAGTTACTCAGAGTGAGACAATAAATCAAAACAACCAACGACTAAGAAAAGCTGATATACTACAAATATCATAAAATGCCCCCAAAGAGCATAATATGTTAAGTGCCTATACACCTTTGTAATACCTTTTCTTCCTTGATTTTTTTGGCTACATACCTTTTGTTTGCCTCTTCACGTAACAATACTATGAAGTATAGTATATGACTTCCTGTACAGAGGATAGAAAGGTAATTCAGTGTTTCCTTGCTCTGTTAGCCAATTTGTTATTTTATTGATAGTTTAAGAGAGTTTCTTTCAGCTTCACCACTTGTTGGTAAAGTTGTAAATTTTTAGGATTGTTGTCAAATTGGGGAAAACCGCTCTCAAATTTCTTTATAAATGAGCTGTAAGATTGCAGAGTAGAATTGATGGCTCATTAACCAGAGCAATTCAGGTGCATTCTTAAATGGCTACATAATTGTGTGGTAAAATTACTGCTAGGCAACAGTGTGCTTGTTGATGAGTGTGTGTAGGAGTTTTGTCACCGGAACAGTTTGTCCAGGCCACCTTGCCGTGCCGCTGGCTATTTCACCTGGGACTGCCAGACCTCTCCAGGACAAGTGCATCAGTTACACCAAGATGCAATTCATATATTGGGGTGCATAAAACATGCAATTCCCACACAAAGTACCCGCTGCTTGTGGGATGGTTATAGTACTCAAGCCCTACAGACAATGGAATTCTGATAAATTTTATTTTGTATGAATCCCATTAAAGAAACAAAATGTGTGGTGCCTTAGTTGTATATGCAGCATTATTGAGTATATTCTTTGACAGAAGTATATTCTTTGAGAGGAGAGAATTTCCATTTTGACTAGGCATCTATGAGAAATGAGTCCAGTGTTCTGATGGTGGAAGGATTTTCCATAGACTAGCTTCTGGTTCTGTCAATCCTTCTTTCTCCTCCACAGCCTGCCAGTGCTGGGTGCTGACATATTCATATTTCAATATGGCCTCAGGTCTGCACGTTCGTGTCATGGTGATGGTGAGTTGGCATGCTGGGTATTATTGCCAGACGGCCAACAATGACATATCGAAGTGACTATAAACAACATAAATATATCCCATTAAACCAAAAAAATGTATCTTCAACTCACCTTACCCTTAGCCAAGTCCCAAAGATGCCCATGGCCATCCAACACCATCCATTGTGAGTGGAAATAGGACTGAGAACGAGACGATGGTCTTCACTGAAACATTTTCATTTTGTAAGTTTAACAGAAACGTTGCCCATGTTAATGCACGGCTCGGACCCCTCCCAGGGCTTTGGAGGAGGCATGTGTGAGAAAGCTTCATTAACCTCATAGTATGTCCCCTCTGGCTGGGGCTGTCAGAGCAGGAGCTGGGCAACCAGGAACAGTCCATTAATCACTGCTCTCGCTGAAAATCACCATACCGTTCACACAACACCTCTCATCTATCCTCTCTACAACCTGTCAGGCAGGCATTATCATAGCCAGGCCACAGACGATAGGTCAGTGGCAGCCAGAGAGAGGGACCTTAGGCCACGATCACAGTCAGCATGCGGTAAAGCTCGGCTCTGTGTCCTGGTCCAGGGCTGTCACTGTACCAGGGCTGCACTGTCTCATTCGCCCTCACAGTCATCCTGACAGGTACAAGGAAGGGGTTGTGCCTTCATTCTGTAGAGGCAGCACCTCTCCCACCTGCACCTCAGGACAGTCAACAAGCACTTTTATGCACATGAGTTTATTTAACTCTTGCAGCAATCTGCAGGGAGTATTATCCCCATTTTCTGGTAGAGGAAACTGAGGCTCACAGAGGTCACATGGCCTGATAAGGGCCAATAGCAAGGACATGGGAGCAGAGGTGCTTGAAACCAAGTCTCCCCATTCTGAGTTCAATGCTTGTTCTCACTGAACTTTCCTTTTTTCCCATTACGAGACCAAAGGTAACTTGGAGTGTCATCTGGTCCAATCCCCTTGTCTCTCAAATGAGAAACTGAAGCTCAGAGAGGCGCGGGGACTTGCCCACGTCACACAGGAAGTGAGGACAGGCTCTTGACCCAACTGTCGAGTTTGTCTCTTTGCCTCTCTCCTTCAGGCACCCAAGAGCGTTCATCTGCTCCCCCACATCCCGGGGACCTGCTGCAGGCTGGATCTTTGCTCTGCCTGGCCTCCGAGTAGCTTGTCCAGCAAAAGCCTGTACCAAGCAAGTTGATCCTTGTCCTCCTGCCCAAACCCCTCTTCTCTGAAACTGTCTCCAACCACAGCCCCAACTGAAGAGAGAAAAGAGTCTTAAGCAGCTGTCTGTGCTGAGTAACCACACCCCCGTGACCACAGCTGATTGGCTGACACCAGGGCCAATCCAGTCTGAGCAAAGTGAGAAGGAATCTGGGGAGGGGGGGAGCAGGAGTAGGTGGCAAGATTAAGTCCTGGAGAAGCCCAGACAGATGCAAAAGCAGAGCACAGCAGACAAAGGCAGAGCGGGGACAAGAGACCAGGGGCTGAGAGAGAGCTGCTGTCCTGTAAATTACCAAATCCCATGATTCCTAGCAGTACCTGGCTGCAGGTGATTTTTCTGTGATACATTCGCACATTCCCCAAATTGAGTACAATGAGTTTTTGTACCTTGAAATTTAGACATCATAGAATTTTTATTTTTAACAAGTTTAATAGGTAATTGTCATGCCAGGTGACAGGTGGGGTCTCTTCTGGGGTCTCTAGTCCTGCTCCCTGCAAAAGAACGCAGGATATGGTGAGGCCAAAAAGGAACACCCACGGAGCCATAGGTAGGGGAGTCACATCACTATATTCTCGCTGGCGGCTGGGTTGGAGACACAGGAGGCAGGAGCCACAAGATCCGCAACCCACCATCCACTTCTCTCTGCCAACCAACCTCACTTGCTAGCTGCAATCTGCCATGCTAACTGCAATCCGTAATCCACATTCCGCCACGCCACGCCTTGCCACACCACACCAGGACGCCACACTTTGCTAGCTTAGCCACGGCAGTTACATCAATGGCTAATGGCTAACCGGTAACAGCCGATGGCCAACTAGTCACAGCTGATGGCCGTCTGCTACCTGAGCCAGCACCTTTCGACGTGAGGCTGAGAGCCTGAAAACTGCTCTCTGGTACTCTGTCCCCACAGTAATACATCCATGTGGTTCACAAATCAAATAAAAATGAAAATGGATACATTTTTAAGTCTCTCTCCCACCCCTCTCCCTTTACAGTCTGTACTTTAGTCCCCAGAGGTAACCACTTTTATTCATTTCTGCTGTATCATTTCCAGCATTTATTTATTTATTTATTTATTTATTTATTTATTTATTTTTATTTTTTTAAACATTTTATTGGGGAAGGGCAACAGGACTTTATTGGGGAACACTGTGTACTTCCAGGACTTTTTCCAAGTCAAGTTGTTGTCTTTTCAGTCTTAGTTGTGGAGGGCACAGCTCAGCTCCAGGTCCAGTTGCCGTTATTATTTGCAGGGGGCGCAGCCCACCATCCCTTGCAGGAGTCGAGGAGTTGAGCCGGCAATCTTGTGGTTGAGAGCCCACGCTCCAACCAATCGAGCCATCTGGCACTGACCCATGTGGGAATGGAACTGTCAGTCTTCAGCATTAGGAACACGGAGCTCCTGGACTGAGCCACTGGGCTGGCCCCTCCTGTATTTCTTTATGCAAGTATTAGCAAACGGGAATATATACATTTTTACTCCCCCACCCCTTCCTTACACTAAAGTAGCAAATGTTGTACTATATACATTGTTCAGTCTCTTGCTTTTTTCACTCAACAGTCCTGGAAATCATTCCATTCCATAAAGTGATGCTTTTTTTTTTTTCCAACCAAAGTCCATAGTTTACGTTGGGGTTCACTCTTTGTGCCACATATTCTGTTGGTTCTGACAAATGTATGACATGTACCCACCAGTATAACATCATACAGAATGTTATGCAAAAATTTTCTGCAAAAAAAAAAAAATTTTTCTGCAAAAATTCTCTCTGCTCTACCTGTTCATCCCTCCTTCACCCAGAGACCCTGGCAACCACTAATCTTTATACTGTCTCCATAGTTTTATCTTTTCTAGAATGTCATATAGTTGGAATCACACAGTATGCAGCCTTTTAAGATTGCCTCATTTCACTTAACAATATGCATTTAGATTCCTCCATGTCTTTTTGTGGCTTGATAGCTTGCTAAATAATATCTCATTGTCTGGATGGACCATAGTTTTTTTCTCCATTCATGTACTGAAGGGCACCTTGGTTGTTTCCAAGTTTTGACAATTATGAATAAAACTGCTATAAACATTCATGTGCAGGTGTCTTGTGGACCTCAGTTATCAACTTATTTGGATAAATACCAAGGAACACAAAGATCATATAGTAAGAGTATATTTAGTTTTTTAAGAAATTGCCAAGCTGTTGGGTGACGCATTTTTAATTCCACTTAAATAATGATGTGCGGGGCTCCCTATAATAGAGATTCTTATAGGCTAAAGAACGAGGTTTTTCTGGGAAACTTCAGTATTTCCAAAATTCTAAAAGCCTCCTTTTCCTATTATTAACATAAGAAATGTCCAAACCTATGGAAAATTCTTAGGAGTTTACTTGAGCCAAACTGATGGAAATTGTCAGGAAGAAAAATCTCAACATATTGAGAAAATGGTCCAGAGAATGGCAGTTTTGCAGCTCATTTTATACGTTAGACTCAAAGGAGAAGGGTTACATGAAATCCATTGGTGGTAGGTTAAGGGGGTGGGAGAAAGCAAAGCAGGGAAATCTCTGGGATTAGATACAAATTAATTGGAGAGACATTTTATTGGATTATTAACTAACATTTACAGCACATAGAGGTGGTATTGGGGAACAAGATTACAGTGAGGGGTTCTGCAGTCTGGGGCTCCCACTACACCGTGGGAGGTTGTACCCTGACGGGTCTGGAAAAAGGGGATTACTCTGACGTTTCAAAGGTCTGTTATCTTAGATGTAAAAAGACAATAGACAGCCTCACTTAAGGTGAAGATTGACCTTTGTCAAGGAAGCTATAGGCCAAGGATGTGACTACCGGCCATGATCCGCTTTTAGGAATTTTTATGTTCAGACCATCCTGCGTGGTTACGTTCGGTCTCTGAGTTTGTAGGGCCTAAAATGCTGGCTCCCCTGAGCTCGTCAGCTTCAGTCTGTGGCCCCTTCTTCGACCACACTATCAACAGCCATGCTTAGTCATTTGAAGTCATGTCTGCTATGAGCCACATGTTATAGGGAGGAGCAGGGACGCTCCTGGGCTGGGAGGTAGAACAGAGGGAGACATGAGAATGAGCCTGTGCTCAGATAGGGCAAAAACCAAATGCCAGGAGCCTTATTTCTTCACGGAGCTGCAACCCTGAAGAAAGAAAAGGGCCTACACTGTATAAACCCCACACAGGTGAGGGGGAGCCCAAAACAGAAGACTGTCTTTCGGGGAACCCTTGGGCCTAACGACTCCAGGTCAATTAACTAGAAGTCAGCTGACCCTGCCCAGGGTCACAACGCCGGGCACAATGCCTGGCACATAACCTGTTATGTTTAGGATTTTAGCATCTGTATTCATCAGAGATATTGGTCTGTAGTTTTCTTTTTTTGTGTTGTCCTTACCAGGTTTTGGTATCAGGGTAATGTTGGCCTCATAAAATGAGTTAGGGAGTACTGTCTCTTCTTCAATTTTTTGGAAGAGTTTGAGCAGGATTGGTATTAGATCCTGTTTGAAGGTTTGGTAGAATTCACTAGTGAAGTCATCTGGTCCAGGACTTTTGCTTTTGGGAAGGTTTTGGATGCCTGATTCAATTTCGTTACTGGTGATCGGCCTGTTTAGATTTTCCAGTTCTTCATGATTCAGCCTTGGAAGGCTATATGTTTCTAAGAACTTGTCCATTTCTTCTAGGTTATTGAATTTGGTGGCATATAGTCCTTCATAGTATTCTTGGATAATCCTTTGTATTTCTGTGGTGTCCGTGATAACTTCTCCCTTTTCATTTCTGATTTTGTTTATTAGTGTCTTCTCTCTTTTTATCTTAGTGAGTCTAGCCAAGGGTTTGTGAATTTTGTTAATCTTTTCAAAGAACCAGCTCTTTGTCACATTAATTTTTTTCTATTGTCTTTTTGTTCTCTATTTAATTTAGTTCTGCTCTGATTTTTGTTATCTCCTTTCTTCTGCTGATCTTGGGTTTCGCTTGTTCTTCTTTTTCTAGTTCTTTAAGATGTAACATGAGGTTATTTATTTGGGATTTTTCTTGTTTCTTGGATAGGCCTGTAATGATATAAATTTCCCTCTTAAAACTGCTTTCGCGGCATCCCAAAAATTTTGGTAGGATGTATTTTCATTGTAATTTGTTTCTATGTATCTTTTGATCTTTTGTCTAATTTCTTTTTTGACCCAGTCGTTCTTTAAAAGTATGTTGTTTAATCTCCATGTATTTGTGTTTTTTCCTGCTTTCTTTTTGCAGTTGATGTCCAATTTCAAAGCCTTGTGATCAGAGAATATGCTTGGTATGATTTCAATCTTCTTAAATTTGCTGAGGCTGATTTTATGTCCCAATATATGGTCTATCCTTGAGAATGTTCCATGTACACTAGAAAAGAATGTAAAGTCTGATGTTTTAGGATGAAGTGCTCTATATATGTCAATTATGTCCATTTCATCTAATGTGTCATTTAGGGCTGCGATTTCGTTATTTATCTTCTGTTTGGATGATCTATCCATAGCTGTCAATGATGTATTTAAGTCCCCTAGTATAATTGTGTTTGGTCAATTTCTCCCTTTAGTTCTGTTAGTAGTTGCTTGGTATATTTCGGTGCTCCCTGATTGGGGGCATAAATATTAATGACTGTTATGTCTTCTTGGTGTACAGTCCCCTTTACCATTATGAAATGTCCATCTTTGTCTCTTGCTATGTTTTTCACCCTGAACTCTGTTTCATCTGATATCATTATGGCTACACCTGATTTTCTCTGGGTACCATTTCCTTGGAGTGTCAATTTCCACCCTTTCACTTTGAGTCTATGCTTGTCGCTGAGATGCATCTCTTGGAGACAGCATATGGTTGGGTTTAGTTTTTTGATATAATCTGCTACTTTGCGTCTTTTTATTGGTGAGTTCAGTCCATTTACATTTAGGGTGATTATTGATATGTGAGGATTTCCTGTCATTCTATCTATAGTTTTCTGGTAAGGCTGTGTCTCCATTGTTTCTTTGCCTTTTTGTTGTTGTCTATTATTTCTGTGTGGTGGTATTGTATGATGTTTACCTCTGTTTCTTCTTTTATTACAGTATATATTTCAGTTCTGGATGTTTTTTGAGTGGTTACCCTTAAGTTTATGTAAAAGAAAGTTTGATATTTAGAGTATTCCGTTTTCTTCAGCACGCTTACTTTCTCCATTCCCATATTCCGGTTCAGGCCTTTACTCTCCCCCTTTGTATGTTTCGGTTGCCACAAGTTGTCCCTGTTGATGGTGGTCTAATAGCCTCCTTTAGTATTTCTTGTAGTGCAGGTCGTGTATTAGAAAATTCCCTCAGCTTCTGGATGTCTGGAAAGGTGTTTATTCCTCCTTCATATCTAAAGAATATCTTTGCTGGATATATTATTCTTGGCTCATAATTTCTCTCTTTCAATAGTTTGAATATTTGGTTCCATTCCCTCCTAGCTTGTAGAGTTCCTGCTGAAAAATCTGATGATAATCTAATGGGCTTTCCTTTGTAAGTTACCGTCTTCTTTTCCCTGGCTGCCTTGGGGATTCTTTCTTTGTCATTGATTTTAGACAGCTTCAATACAATGTGCCTTGGTGAAGGCCTGTTGGGATTGAGGTAATTAGGTATTCTATTTGCTTCTTGGATTGGAGGATCCAGTTCTTTCCACAAGTTTGGGAAGTTCTCATCGACGATTTGTTTCAATATATTCTCTGTTCCCTTCTCTCTTTCTTCACCTTCTGGTATGCCCATTATTCTTATGTTGCTCTTTCTGATGGAGTCAGAAAGTTGTTATAGAGTTCTTTCATTTCTTTTAAATCTCAAGTCTCTTTTTTCTTCCATCTGTGTAAATTCCACGTTCCTATCCTCGATGTCACTGATTCTTTCCTCCATCTGGTCAACTCTACTACCTAAGCTGGATATTTTATTGTTAATTTCTTCTATTGAGTTCTTAATCTCCAGAAATTCTATTTGGTTCTTTTTCAAAATTTCAATCTCTTTTGTAAAATGCTCATGGTGTTCTTGATTGTGTTTCTGAGTTCATTAAACTGCCTTTCTGTGTTTTCTTGCATCTTGTTCAGTTTTTTTCAGAATTGCAATCTTGAATTCTCTGTCATTTAGATCACATACTTCCATATCGCTAAGTTCCTTTTCTGGAGACTTTTCACTTTCTTTCTGAGCTATCTTGTTGGCTTGGTTATTCATGGCAATCACTGATTTACTATTTCTCTTCCTAGATATCTACAGGAGTTGCTTCTGCAACAGGTCGATAGGTATGCGAAGAGCTTTTGAAGTTCCAAAGCTCTTTCTGCACCAGATTCAGAGCCCATGTGTTTCAGCAGTTCTGTTTACTCCTGCAGGGATCCGCCCAGATAGGTGGGGCAGGGGAGGGGTGAGTTGTGAGTGGTGGCCCAGAGCAATGGTGGCGACCACCACCACAGCTAGTCTTGCTTCCACAGCTCCCTTCCCTTTGCCGGAACTAGTTGAGCTGCGAATCTGTGTCTGCGGTCCACAGTTCTCAGAGCAGCAAATATTCTGTCCTTTGTACTGACACTGATACTTTATCGCTTTTAGCACCGGGCAGGTGGGGGCGGGGTGAGCTCTGGGAGGGTAGGGAGGGGGCGGCTAGTCTCCGTGCCTAAGGCTTCCATTCTCCGCTCAGCAGTGAGGGCTTAAACCACCGATTTCAGCCCTCTTCCCTCAGTCTTTGCTCGGTGAGGTCTCTGCCGTGAGTGTTGGGTTCAGCCATGTTATATGCTGCCCCCTCAGCCCTGTGGGCCGTAAGCGGAGCCCTAGCAGTCTGAGTCCTTCCCTCTCCCGCAGCTGCGGAAGATCCGGGAGCAGCGGGCTCCGAGCACTGAGCTAGGTCTGTGTCCTGCGCCCGAGCGGCTCCGTCTCCGCACTTCTCCTCTCCCTCCTCCCCCGCTCGTGCGATTCACCCACCTGGAGGTGAATTCAGTAGTGGGCCTCTTCGTCTTGTCTGTCTGCTGTGCAGGGAGTCCTTTGTGGAGTTATTGTTGTCCGATTAATTGTAAATTCCAGGGGAGTGCTACAGAGGCTCCCCTCACGCTGCCATTTTTTTCAACTCTCCTATCCATTTCTTTTAGATTGTTCAATTTGTTGGCATATAATTGTTCATAGTATTTTTTATGATCCTTTGTATTTCTGTGGTGTCAGTTGTAATCTCTCCTCTTTTATTTCCAATTTTATTTATTTTTGTTCTTTCTTTTTTCTTGATGAGTCTTGCTAAAGGCTTGTAATTTTACTTATCTTTTCAAAGAACCAGTTCTTAGTTTCATTGGTCTTACTTATTGTTTTTCTATTTCGTTTATTTCTGCTCTGATCTTTATTATTTTCTTCCTTCTACTTACTTTGGGTTTTTTGGTTCTTTTATTTCTAATTCCTTTAGGTGTAAATTTAGATTGTTTATTTGGGATTTTTTTCTGCTTCTTGAGACCTGTATAGTTATGAACTTGCCTCTTATAACTGCTTTTGCTGTACCTATAAGTTTTGTAAATTTGTGTTTTCACTTCATTTGTCTCAAGGTAATTTTTTCTTTCATGTTTGATTTCTTCTTTGATCCATCAGCTGTATAAAAGCACGGTGTTTAATCTCCACGTATTTGGGTTTGTTCTTTTTCCAGTTTTCTTCCTATAGTTGATTTCTATTTTCATGCCATTGTAGTTGGAAAAGATGCTTGATATAATTCCAATGCTCTTTAATTTATGAGGCTTCTTTTGTGGCCTAGTATGTGATCTATCCTGGAGAATGTTCTATGTGCACTTGAGAAAAATGTATAATCTTCAGTTTTTGAATGAAATGCTCAAAAAATATCGATTAAGTCAAAATGTTCTAATGTGATTTTAAGGCAATTATTTCCTTACTATTTTTTTGTTTGGATGATCTATCCATTGAGGTAGGTGGAGTATTAAGGTCCTCAACTATTATTGTCCTACTGTTAATTTTGGCCTTTATGTCCATTAATATTTGCTTTATATATTTGGATGCTTTTATGTTGGGTGTGTAGATATTTACAATTGTTATGTCCTATGTCCTCTTCTTGTATTGACCCCTTTTAAATTATGTACTTTTCTTCTTTGTCTCTGTTTACATTCTTAGTCTGTTTTGTCTGATATGAATATTGCTACCCCAGCTTTCTTTTCATTTTTATTTGCATGGAAATCTTTTTCCATCCCTTCACTTTCAATCTGTGTATACCTTTTGATCAGAAGTGAGTCTCTTATAGGCACTGTACAGGTGGGTCGTTGTTGGTTTTTTTCCTTCCATTCAGCCACCCTATGTCTTTTGATTGTAGCATTTAGTCCATTTACATTTATATATTTGGTATAATTGACATGTAAAACCATTTCATCCTGGGCTTTTGTTTTTCCTTTTGATTTGTTTCTATTCAGTGTTTTGATTGGGCTTCTCTCTCTCTCTCTCTCTCTCTCTCTCTCTCTCTCTCTCTTTCTCTCTCTCTCTCTTTCTCGTTTTTTGGTGTGCTTTTTGGTTATTGCTCACCATGAGGTTCACATACTGGGCGTGCCAAAAAATGTATACACATTTCAAGAGATGTTCACACTTTGGTCAACATTGCTAAAGCAGTAAATTGCCATAATCAGAAGTATCTGGACACTGGTGGTAACCACATTTGTATTTGCAGAAGTCAAACATGACTTGTATTCATCTTTTATTATCGCTATTAATGCAGTTTTTTTCTTTCTTAAAATGTGTATACTGATTACGTTATAAAAATGGCAGCATGAGGTGAGCCTCTTGAAATCAACCCTGGAATTTACAACAAATTGAATAACTATAACTCCACAAAGGACTCACTGCACAGCCAACAGGCAAGACTAAGAGATGCACAACTGAAATCAGCTAAAGGTGGGCAAATTGGGCGAGAGGAGGAGGAGGGAAGCAGGAAGTGCAGAGACGCAAGCCAAGCTGGAGAAGGACTCAGACTGGAGTTACGAGCTTGCTACATTCCGGAGCTACTGCAGTCTCCAAAGAGGGAAGAATTCGGACTGCTAGCGCTCCCCTTATAGCCCACAGTCCCGCCTGAGGGGTCAGCATATAACACGGCAGAACCCAATGCTCATGGCAGAGACCTTGGAGCAAAGACTGAGGGAAGAAGGGTGAAAATGGTGGTTTAAGCCCTCACCGCCGAGCAAAGAATGGAAGGCTTAGGCACAGAGCCTAGCTTCCCCTTCCCACCCTCCCAGAGTTCACCTCACCTCCACCCTCCCAGTGCTAGAAGCGGAAGGTAGCAGTGTCAGATCAAAAGAACAGAATAATTGCAGTTCTGAGCACTGTGGCCTGCAGCCATGGACTTCCAACCCAACTAGTTCCAGTGAAGGGGAGGGAGCCTTGGGTGCAACACTGGCTGTGTTGATGGTCTCTGCCATTGCTGAGAGCCACTTCTCACAACCCACCCCGCCCCTGCCTGCACCTATCTGGGCAGATCTGTGCAGGGGTAAACTGAGCTGCTGAAACACACAGGCTCTGAATCTGGTGCAGGAGGAGCTTTGTAACTTCAGAAGCTCTCCACATCCCCCCACAGAGGTGGTGCCCTGAGATCCAGGCAACCTACGCACAGAGGAGAAGCCCACCTTCCAGGGAATCCCCCTATTGTGTGAGAAGCCGGAACAGTGCAGAGAAAAATATAACACTACAGTGTGAGAGAGAATAAAAGGCTGCAGTCGGAGAGCAATAAAACATTCTACTAACGCATACAAAAAAAAGACCTCTTTCTATCAACCAGTTGCAGAATCAACTCCTGTAGATGCGTAGGAAGAAAAATAATAATTCATTAATTGCTGTGGATAGCCAAAGTAACAAGATGGCACAGAAAGAAAATTAAAAGTGTCCAGAAAATGAACTTGAAGACATGGAAATATGTGACTTAAATGAAAGAGAATTCAAAATTGCAATACTGAAAAAACTCAATGAGATGGAAGAAAACATAGACACGCAGTTTAATGAACTCAGAAACACAATCAAAGAACAAAATGAACATTGTACCAATGAGATTAAAATTTTAAAACAGAACTAAATAGAATTTCTGGAGATTAGGAACTCAATAAAAGAAATGAAGAATGAAATAGCCAGCTTAGGAAGTAGAGTTGACCAGATAGAGGAAAGAATCAGTGACATCAAAGATAGAAACTGGAAATGACACAGATAGAAGAAGAGAGAGACTAGAGACTTAAAAGAAATGAAAGAACTCTACAAGAACTTTCTGACTCCATTAGAAAGAGGAATATAAGAATAATGGCCATACCAGAAGGAAAAGAAAGGGAGAAAGGAACAGAAAAATATTCACACAGCCAACGAGAACTTCCCATACTTGTGGAAAGAACTGGATCCTCAAATGCAAGAAGTAAATATGACACCTAATTACCTCAATCCCAAGAGGCCTTCTCCAAGGCACATTGTATTGAAGCTGTCAAAAATTAATGACAAAGAAAGAAGACGGTAACCTACAAAGGAATGCCCATTACTTTATCATCAGATTTTGCAGCAGAAACTCTACAAGCCAGGAGAGAGTGGATACAAATATTCAAACTATTGAAAGAGAGAAATTATGAGCCAAGAATAATATACCCAGCAAAGATATCCTTTAAATATGAAGGAGGAGTAAAGACCTTTCCAGACATAGAGAAGCAGAGGAAATTTTCTGACACACTATCAGCACTTCAAGAAATACTGAAGGAGGCTATTCGACCAGCATAAGTAGGGATAATATGTGACAATAAAAACATAAAAGGGGAGAGAGTAAAGGCCTGAACCAGAATACAAGAATGGATAAACTAAGCATGCTGAAGAAAATCAATACTCTAAGTATAAACTTTTTTTTACGTAAACTTAATCATAACCACTCAAAAGAAAAATCCAGACTGAAATATATAACACAGTAAAAGAAGAAACACAGGGAAAATCACAGAATACCACCACACTGAAATAATAGCAACAAAAAGGCAAAGAAACAGTGGAGACAGACTTACCAGAAAACAAAAGATAGAATGATAGAAAATTCTCATATATCAATAATCACCCTAAATGTAAATGGACTGAACTCACCAATAAAAAGGCACAGAGTAGCAGATTAGATCAAAAAACTAAATCTAACCATATGCTGTCTCCAAGAGATGTATCTCAACTACAAGGACAAGCATAGACTCAAAGTAAAAGAGTGGAAATTGACACTCCAAGCAAATGGTACCCAGAGAAAATCAGGTGTAGCCATAATGATATCAGATGAAACAGACTTTAGGATAAAAAAGGTAAAGAGACAAAGATGAACATTTCATAATGATAAAAAGGACTGCACAACAAGAAGACATAACAGTCATCAATATTTATGCCCCCAATCAGGGAGCACCGAAATATACCAAGCAACTATTAACAGAACTAAAGGGAGAAACTGACCAAAACACAATTATACTAGGGCACTTAAATACATCATTGACAGCTATGGATAGGTCATCCAAACAGAAAAGAAATAAAGTAATAGCAGCCCCAAATGACACATTAGATGAAATGGACATAATTGACGTTTATAGAGCACTTCATCCAGGAACATCAAACTATACATTCTTTTCTAGAGTACATGGAACATTCTCAAAGATAGACCATATTTGAGACATAAAACTAGCCTCAGCAAATTTAAGAAGATTGAAATCATACCAAGCATATTCTCTGATAACAAGTCTTTGAAATTGGATAGCAACTGTACAAAGAAAGCAGGAAAACCACCAATATGTGGAGCTTAAACAACATACTTTTAAAGAATGACTGGTCAAAGAAGAAATAAGAGGAGAGATCGAAAGATACATAGAAAGAAATGACAACGAAAATAGATACTACCAAAATATTTGGGATGCAGTGAAAGCAGTCTTAAGAGGGAAATTTATATTATTACAGGCCTCAAGAAATAAGAAAAATCCCAGATAAATAACCTCACGTTACACCCTAAAGAACTAGAAAAAGAAGAACAAATGAAACCCAAAGTCAGCACAAGGAAAAAAAATAATAAAAATCAGAGCAGAACTAATTGAAATAGAGAACAAAAAGACAATAGAAAAAATTAATGCGACAAAGAGCTGGTTCTTTGAAAAGATTAATAAAATTGACAAACCCTTGGCTAGACTCACTAAGATAAAAAAAAGAAAAGACAAAAATAAACAAAATCAGAAATGAAAGAGGGGACACCATGGATGTGATAGAAATCCAAAAACATCTAAGGATACTATGAAGGACTATATGTGACTAAATTCAATAACTTAGAAGAAATGGACAAGTTCTTAGAAACATATAGCCTTCCTAGGTTGAATCACAAAGAATTGGAAAAACTAAATATACTGATCACCAGTAAGGAAATTGAATCAGTCACACAAAACTTTCCCAAGAGCAAAAGTCTGGGACCAGATGGTTTCACTAGTGAATTCTACTAAACATTGAAAGAGGATCTAATACCTGCCCTACTCAAACTCTTGCGAAAAATTGAAGAAGAGTGAATACTCCCTAACTCATTTTATAAGGCCAACATTACTCCGATACCAAAACCTGGTAGGGGTAACACAAAAAAAGAAAATTAAAGACCAATATCTCTGATGAATATAGATGTAAAACTCCTAAACAAAATTCTAGCAGATCGGAATGCAACAAAGCATTAAAATGATTATACATCACGACCAAGTGGAGTTAATCCTGGGACAGAAGGATGGTTCCACATATGCAAACCCATCAATGTGATACATCACATAAACAAAATAATAGACTAAAATCAGATGATTATGTCAATAAATGCAGAAAAAGCATTTGACAAGATACAACACCAATTTATGATTAAAACACTTAATAAAATAGGTATAGAAGGAAAATATCTTAACATAATAAAGGTCATGTATAAGAAACCCTCAGCCAATATCATAATTAACAGGGGAAAACTGAAACCCTTTGCTATACATTCAGGAACACAACAGGGCTGTGCCCTATCACCTCTGGTTTTCAACGTAGCATTAGAAGTCCTAGCCAGAGCAATCAGGCAAGAGAAAGAAATAAAAGACATCCAAATTGGGACTGAAGAAGTTAAATTGTCACTCTTTGCAGATGACATGATGCTATATATATAGAAAACCCTAAAGAATCCACCAATAAACTCTTAGAAACAATAAACGAAAAGAGTCAAGCTGCTGGCCACAAAATCAACGTATAAAAGTCCATTGCATTCCTATATACTAACAATGAAATCTCAGAAAAAAAATTTTTTAAAAAGAAATTCATTTTGCAATTGCAACAAAAAGAATATAATACCTAGAAATAAACTTAACCAAGGATGTGAAAGACCTATATACTGAAAACTATAAGACATTTTTTTAAAAAATTGAAGAAGACACTAAGAAATGGAAAGACATTCCATGTTCATGGATTGGAAGAATCAACATAGTTAAAATGGCCATATTACCCAAAACAATATACAGATTTAATGCAGTCCCTATCAAAATCCCAACGGTATTTTTTAAAGAAATAGAACAAAAAATCATCAGATTTGTTTGGAACCACAAAAGACCCCGAATAGCCAGAGAATCCTAAGAAAAAAAAACAATACTGGAGTATTGCCCTCCCTGACTTCAGCTTGTACTCCAGCGCAAAAATAATCAAACCAGTATGGTATTGGGAGAAAAACAGACACACAGACCAATGGAATAGAATTGAGAACCCAGAAATAGACCCACATACATATGGACAGATAATAATTGACAAATAAGCCAAAAACATGCAATGGGAAAAAGACAGCTTCTTCAATACATGGTGCTGGCAGAATTGGAAAGCCACGTGCAAAAGAATGAAACTAAACTGGTATCTGTCACCATGTACCAAAATTAACTCAAAATGGATCAAAGACCTAAACATAATACCTGAAAGAATAAACTGCATAGAAGAAAATATAGGTACTAAAATTATGGACCTTGGCTTGAAAGAGGGTTTATGAATTTGACTCCAAAGGCAAGGGAAGTTGTGGGAAACTGTGCCGAAGTGCTCACTGGTATTTTGTGAAATGTTGAACCTTTGACTTCCGTGAGCGGTTTGTGCTCCCCGCAAGGCGAAACTTGCTATCTTGAGAACACAGAACCAGACAAGGTCAGGGAGTGCTGAGCTGGCCAAAACGCATGTCCTTGTGTATCCAAACATATAACTACCAGATTGCAGACAGTTCTGTTACTTCCTGATACCCAGTGTATAAAAACTGCAAAAATAAACTTGGGGTGCTGCAGTCTACTTAAAACTGTCTGCCCTCTCGATCCCATCTTTGTCTCTCTTCTTTTCTCTCAAATCCTCACTCCCCACTTCAGGGACTGTTCGTCTCGTTGGCAGGCACCGACAAGTGGCGCCCGAACAGGGACCTGAATACTGGGGATAAAGTGAAGGACACCGCACGGAGCTGAGACGCGTCGCCTAAGGTAAGGGGTGCGGTGAGATACCACAGACGGGAGTAAAAATTCATGGGACAGGGTAACAGCAAAATGTTGTTTACTCAGATGTTAAAAAGTATGCTAAAAGCTAGAGGAGTAAAAACCAGTGAGGCTCAGTTGCTTAGGTTTCTTGATTTTGTAGAAAAAGTTTGCCCTTGGACGGTGGGCTGCGCCCCCTGCAACTAGCAACTGTAACTGGACCTGGAGCTGAGCTGCGCCCTCCACAACTAAGATTGAAAGGACAACTTGACTTGGAAAAAAGTCCTGGAAGTACACACTGTTCCCCAATAAAGTCCTGTTCCCCTTCCCCAATAAATAAATAAATAAATAAATAAATAAATAAATAAATAAATAAATAAATAAAATATCTTCTAAAAAAAAAAAAAAGAGTGCCCTGAAGGAGTTAATCCCCAAGGACTAGTTCCTAATGCTATCTGGCAAATGGATGTAACTCATGTCCCTTCCTTTGGACGCTTATTTTTTTTTGTTCATGTCACAGTTGATACATCCTCTGGTTTCATCTCGGCCACTGCTCAAAGCGGCAAAAATGCTAGCCATTGTTGCAGACATTTACTTATCTGCTTCTCCATTATGGGCCTCCCTCAAGCCATTAAAACAGACAGCGGCCCAGCTTACACTAGTAACAAGTTCAAAAAATTTTTGTGAACAGTACAAAATTAATCATACCACAAGGATTCCTTATAATCCCCAAGGACAAGCTATTGTAAAACGTGCTGATTGTACTCTCAAAAAACAACTTCAAAAACAAAAGTGGGGAGACAATCCTCCACAAGTACAACTGGCCAAAGCCATGTTTACTTCAAATGTTTTAAATTCTTCTGGCTCTAGCAGTAATACAGAGCCACATCTTGGGTGCACAGCTTTAGAAAGACATTTTAACAATCTCCATAGTCCTAAGGCTTTGGAGAATATACCCATTTGATGGAAAGACATTCAGACTAATCAATGACATTTAAAAACTTTATTAACATGGGAAAGAGGCTTTACTTGTATTTCTCCAGGTCCTGAAGAAAAACCTTTGTGGATTCCTGGTGGGTGTGTCAAACCATACCATGAGCGACACCCAAAGAGAAAAAAAGACGTCTATGGATTCCTGTCCAAGCCCCTCGAGTGTGGGAAGGCTCTCTCACTGTTCATATTGTTCTTCAATTGCTTCATAAGATTTTACATAGAACTAAAAGATTTGCAGGATTGCTGATTACTGCTGTTAGGGGTATTATTGCTATAACCACTGTCGCTGCTGTTTCTGGTGGTGCTCTACATCAAACTGTTCAAACTACAGAATTTGTACAAAAATGGCATGAAAATGCTAGTAAATCTTGGAATCAACAAATCAAGGTAGATCAAAAAATAATGTTAGATTAACAGATTTAAAAACCACTGTTGTATTTCTTGGCGATCAAGTAAAAAATCTTCACACTATGATTACCTTAAAACGTGGTTGGAATGTATCCACTTATTGTGTTACCCCTAAAATGTATAATCAATCGGATGTCTCCTGGGACAGGGTTAAACACCATCTCCAGGGAATATGGCATAAAGAAAATATGTCGCTGGACCTCGTCCAATTTCACCAAGAGATATTGGCTCTCAGAGAAGCCAGACCACTGGATGCAGATGTATCTGCCGTGGTGCAACAATTTATACACGGCCTCAGAGAATTCCCCTCCTTTCTAGCTCTGTTCCATTTGCTACTGCCTTTTGTAATAATCTTTGTTGGTGTTCTATTCATATGTTTTACTCCGTTGCTCATAAAGGTAATACTCAAGGGCTTCATCGATCTCCAAACAAAGGTTCATGAGTTGAGATTATCTGCCCAGGTCCACCGTGTCACTGACACCCGTGTATAAAGCCCCTACAATGGGTCGGCAGCCAAAGACAAGTAAGGATTTGGTAAGAATGTACATAACCTAAGACAGGAACCGTTCGCTAAAGGGATGGTCTCCTATGACGGGTAAATGAACATATCTGTACCAACCACCTAAGCCAAGCGCGACCCTTGTGTTAATATTATATAAAAAAGGGAGACCTGTGGGAAACCGTGCCGAAGTGCTCACTGGTATTTTGTGAAATGTTGAACCTTTGACTTCCGTGAGCGGTTTGTGCTCCCCGCAAGGCGAAACTTGCTATCTTGAGAACACAGAACCAGACAAGGTCAGGGAGTGCTGTGCTGGCCAAAACGCATGTCCTTGTGTATCCAAACATATAACTACCAGATTGCAGACAGTTCTGTTACTTCCTGATACCCAGTGTATAAAAACTGCAAAAATAAACTTGGGGTGCTGCAGTCTACTTAAAACTGTCTGCCCTCTCGATCCCATCTTTGTCTCTCTTCTTTTCTCTCAAATCCTCACTCCCCACTTCAGGGACTGTTCCTCTCGTTGGCAGGCACCTACAGGAAGTAAAAGCTAAAATAAATGAACAGGACTCTATCAAACTATTAAAGCTTCTGTGCAGCAAAAGAAACCATTAACAAAATAAAGAGGCAATAGGGGCGGCCCGGTGTCTCAGGCGGTTGGAGATCCATGCTCCTAACTCTGAAGGCTGCCAGTTCGATTCCCACATGGGCCAGTGGGCTCTCAACCACAAGGTTGCCAGTTCAATTCCTTGAGTCCCACAATGGATGGTGGACTCTGCCCCCTGCAACTAAGATTGAACATTGTACCTTGAGCTGAGCTGCCACTGAGCTCCCGGATGGCTCAGTTGGTTGGAGCTGACTCAATTGGTTGGAGTGCATCCTCTTAACCACAAGGTTGCCGGTTTGACTCCCACAAGGGATGGTGAGCTGTGTCCCCTGCAATCACCAACAGCAACTGGACCGGGAGCTGAGCTGCACCCTCCACAACTAAGACTGAAAGGACAACAACTTGAAGCTGAACGGCACCCTCCATAACTCAGATTGAAACAACTTGACTTGGAAAAATGTCCTGTCAGTATACACTGTTCCCCAATAAAGTCCTGTTCCCCTTCCCCAATTAAAAAATAAAATAAAATAATAATAAAAAAAAGAGGCAACAAACCAAATGGGAGAAGATTTTTGCAAACAATGCTTCCAATAAGTGGCTAATATCCAAAATATATAAATATTAGATGATATTATAGAACTATTATTATTAGATTTGATCACAATAATTATGATAATGTAAGAAAATATCTTTCTTTTTACATGGATTATGAATGATTTAGGGGTGAATCAACATGATGTCTGGGATTGTTTTAAATACTAAAGCAAAATAAAGGGACTTGAATACAATAACAAACAATTATGGCAAAACAAAGATGATTTGAGTAGTTGATAATAATAAGTCCATTGATATTGCATTATCTATTTTATAAATATTTCAAATACTCGTTTTTAAAATTTTTAAATTAAAAAGAACATTTAAAAAATTTTACAGTAAAAAAAATAACAAAAAACGAAAAAACCCCTCCTGTGCAATAATCAGTTTAGAAGTTTAGAGCCTACGCCAGCTCAGCCTGTAGCAGTGCCGACAAAATCTTGGCTGGGGAGGAGGAGGGCCTCATACAGGAAACTTTGTGGCCTGGCTGGTTTCATGTGGTGTTGATGGCCTCTGCCTCAGGAATTGTCTCCGTGGAGGTGGTGTGTTGTGTGTGATTTGGGGGTGGGAGGGCACTATTCAACCTCGAGGGTAAATGGAGTCAAATATATGGTGATGGAAGGAGAACTGACTCTGGGTGGTGAAAACATAATGTGTGATATAGATGATGGATTACAGAATTGTATACATGAAATCTAAGTAAATTTACTAAAAATTGTCACCTCAATAAACTTTAATTAAAAAAAGAATAAAATAAAAGATTGTCTATACATTTTTTGGCACCCTCTGTATATCCATCTATATCTATAGCAGTCTGTTTTAAGCTGATAGATATTTAAGTTCAATGGCATTCTAAAATAATTATTTTTACTCCCCCCTCCACTCTTTGTTTTTGACTTCATGTTTTGTACTTTTTTGTTTTGTGTATCCCCTGATTATTTCAGTTATAGTTAATTTTGCTGCTTTTGTCTTTTAACCTTCATATTAGCTTTTTAAGCAGTTGATTCACTGTGTTTATTGTATATTTGCCTTAACCAATGATTTTTTTTTCCTTTCCTATATTTTCTTGTTTCTGGCTATGGTCGTTTCTTTTCTGTGTAAAGAAGACCCTTTAACATTGTTGTAAGTCTGGTTTAGTGGTTGTGAATTCCTTTAGTTTTTGCTTGTCTTGGAAACACTTTATCTCTCCTTTAATTTTGAATGATAACTTTGCTTGATATAGTACTATAAGTACTATAGATTGTAGATTCCCTTCTTTCAGCACTTTACCTATCTCCTGCCACTCCATTCCGGCCTGTAAAGTTGCTTCTGAGAAATCAGCTGATAGCTTTATGGGGTTTGTCTTGTACGTGACTTGCTGTCTGAGTCTTGCTGCCTTCAAGATTGTCTCTTTATATTTAACTTTTACCATTTTAATTACAATATGTTTTGGTGTGGGTCTCTTTGGGTTCATCTTATTTGAGTTCTCTGTGCTTCCTGGACCTGGATGTCTGTTTCTTTCCCCAACTTAGGATAGTTTTTAGTCATTATTCTTCCAAATATTCTTTCTGCCCTTTCTCCTTCTCTTCTCCTTCTGGAATTCCTATAATGTAAATGTTATGGAGCATGATATTAGCCCAGCAATTTCTTATACTATCCTCATTTTTTAAAATTCTTTTTTCATTTTGCTGTTTTGCTTGGATGATTTCCACTATTCTGTCTTCCAGGTTGCTCATCTGTTCTTCTGTATTAACTAACCTGCTGTTGATTCCTTCTAATGTTTTCTTCAATTCAGTTACTGTATTCTTCATCTCTGATTGGTTCTTTATTACATTCTCTGTCTCTGGCTGAAGTTCTTCCTGAGCTCCTCTCCTCTCCTCTTGAGTTTGTTGAGCATCCTTATGATCATTTCTTTGAATTCTTATCAGATGAATTACTTATCTCCATTTCATTAGGGTTTTTCTCTGTGGTTGTTGTGGTTGTTGTTTTTTCTTGTCCCTTCATTTGGGTAACATTCTTCTGTTTGACTTTCTGTGTCTGTTCCTATGAGTTAAATGGAATAGCTATCTCTCCCAGTCTTGAAAAAGTGGCCTATGTAGACTGTGTGTTGGACAGTGTTAGCAGGCACGTTACAGTCAGGGCAGGCAAATGCAGTGTCTGGTGTGTTGCCTCACCTGAAAGAATGGGTTCCAGGTATGGCAGCCTTGTGTGCACACGTTTTTGTTTTTGTTTTCCCTTCTGATGTGGATGAGACTGCCTGATGTGGACAAGGCTGCATGAGTGTGTGCTTGGCATGCCCTGTTGCTTTAATTGCTTGTTGCCACAGCAAAGTATGGGCAGGGATGCTCTGTGTGCTTGCTCTTCAATGTCCTACTAGCTCTGCTCTTTCTCTGGGTAGAGCAGCCTTGTGTGGGGGTGCTACAATGTTTTGCTAGCTCCACACTTTCTCTGGACAGGGTAACCCTGTGTTCATGTCTCTCAGCATTTTGCTAGCTCTGCACTCTCCCCAGGCCAGGGAGCCCCATGTATATGCTCAGCCCAGTGGGTGTGTGAAACAGCACTCTGTCCATCTCCTGGTGGAGGTGCCCCTTCTCTGCACACTGTGGATCCTTCCTTCTCCTTCTGGCTCTAGCTCCAGGAGGAGTGGCTGGGGACATGCTACAGTGGCCCTACAGGTTGGCTAGAGAACCTGGATGGAGTTCCCACCCATTATCCAAGTGCAAGGAAAACATAAACAATGCTGCTTACCAATTCCTCTGGTCCTAGATTGCCCCCTCAGCTCCCAGAGAGCTCTTGTGGTTCCCCAAACTTCTCTATGTCTTGCTTGTTATGCAAAAGCTGCTCAATTGGTTCTCAGTTGTCTCTCAAAAGGAATTGCTCAAAATACAGGTGTACATTCAATATATACTTGGGAGGGGGCAAACTCAGTGTCTACCTATGCCGCCATCTTGGACTTGCGTCCATTAAGGCTTTTTAATTGGTATTGTGTGATACACCATGTGAAAGACAGTATCATCCATATCCATCCCTTAGCACCTCTTCATATCGTCTTTTATCTAGGAACGTTAAAAGTTTCTCAGTTTGCATACGCATTTGGAATAATCAGTATATTCTCAGCTTTGTAAAAATGCAAAGATAAGTTTTTTAGGAAATAGACCAAATTATTAACAGTAGTTTTTTCTGGGCTATAGTTTTATTAAAAAATGTTTTTGTATTCTCAAATTTTCTACAATGAATATCTGTCATGTTTTAAATTATATAATTTAAAAATCAGCTTAGAGCATATAATTTTTTGTATAATCATATAATTGCAATTATGTCAAAATATGCTTATAGTAGAAGAGTAGAAGAAATTGTTAATAGTTTTATCCTCTGTGGATGTAGAGAAATGAAGTTTCTCCCCCTTCTACTTTTTGAAATTTTCCAATTTTTTTGTGATGATAATTGTTATCAGTGAAGATTCTCGATTATAAATAATGGAAGTTGACTTTAGCTACCTTGAGCAGAAAAGATTTATTGTAAGAATATTAGGTAGTTCCCAGCATCTTTAGGAATCCTGGAAGCTAAAGAAAACTTAGTGGGAGAGAAAGAGAAAAAAAATAGCCAAGGTCAAGCCAAGGTCAGTGGTTTGATTAGGAGGCTGCTGCTGGCACTGCTACCTGAGTACTCACAGACATTGCTGCTGCTGTATTCCTGATGCCTGCACTGCCACCACAAACATTCTCTCTAACCAACCCTGTGTCTTTGTGTCATTTTCTGAAGGTTCAGATATCTGGGCAGGATCATCTGATTTTCCAACATCAATCACGTTTTAGCTTTCTGGAAAGCAGGGAGAAAGACTGCCTGGCTCTTGGCTGGGATCCCCCCAAGATTCATGTAGTGGAGATCCTTCCAGATAGGTAGGATGCTCAAATGTGGGATAGCTAAAAAAAAAGACAAATGTCCACTCCAAGCAGATTTTGTCATAATAATTATTACTACTACAATTTCCCAAAATAGGCTGCAGAGGTAGTCTAGGAAGACACTAATCACCACAATTAGGCATTGATTTTACAATGGAAAGAAAAGTAAACTTTTTGGGGGGGCAAAATACAGACATTTTGTGTCATACAATGTGGACTAGAGTACATTTTGCTTCACACAGTACAGATTAAATCAGGGTTTATTGGAGAAAGTTATGAGCCTCGGGTCAGTAACAGAAGGCAGGAGTGCCCCATCCTACCATCATCTCCCAGACAGGTGTGCAGCAGGACACACAGTGCGAGGGACCTTGCCCGCTCATTTGCCCTTTTTCTTACAGG
This sequence comes from Rhinolophus hipposideros, assembly GCF_964194185.1. Taxonomy (NCBI): domain Eukaryota; kingdom Metazoa; phylum Chordata; class Mammalia; order Chiroptera; family Rhinolophidae; genus Rhinolophus; species Rhinolophus hipposideros. Next base: position 977,448 of record NC_138051.1, on the reverse strand, counting down.
TCCAACTTTTCCAGTCAGAGTAAAGTGAGACTCCTTGAAACTGAGCAGTAAGTATTGAGAGTGCCAGGAGTTAACCCAGGGAAGCTAGCTTTCCAGTGGATGGAAGGGGTTGATGAGGGAGAGTGAAGTTCATGAAACCCAGGGAAATCAGCAGGTGTGCTGCTCTAGGAGCAGAGTAGTGGCAGGTTTGGTGGAATTGATGAGTTCAGTTCAGAACAGGCTGAGTCCTGAGCACATATGAGTCATCCCAATCAAGGTCAGGATCTCAGCTGCACATTCTCACAGCAGCCTGTACCTTTCATTTGTATTGCTTAACCCAATTGCAATGAAATCAACAATCACATAATTAGTGATGAATCTCTGCTCTGAATCGCATGCTCCCTGAGGCTGTGACCCAGGTCTATCCACTTCACTACTATATGCCCAGCACCTAGCACAGGGTCAGGCATGACACAGGTGACAGAAAATGTGTTTGGAATGAATTAATGAATGTGGACCTGTGCCACACGTATTTGGATACATGGATAGAAAACTGAGAGAAAGGCCTGGAACGAAGCTCTAGACTTAGGAGAATTCTGCACTTACATAGTAACTGACTCCCAGTCACTGGGTTAGCGGGGTTACCTGCTGAGCCCAGGTGGGTTAAGAAAAATCAAAGTCCAAGCCAAACCCCTGGGGAACACCATCACCCAAGGGGGGCAAGAAAAAGGAGTGTTGTGAGGGGCGTCCGGCGGGGCGGCCTGCGGGGTCTCTGCTCCCACTCTCCACATAAGAACGCAGGACATGGTGAGGCCAAAAAGGAACACCCACGGAGCCATAGGTAGGGAAGTCATACCACTATGGTCTCACTGGAGGCTGGGTTTACACGACGTGCGACCTGCTGTCCGCTTTGCTGCCAACTGACCAACTCTCCTTCACTCTCCTTCACTCTCCTTCAGTCTCCTTCTTCACTCTCCTCGGCTCCCTTCCGTAGCTGCGGCAGTTATATCAGTGGCCAATGGATTAATGGCTACAGCTGATGGCCAACCAGCCACAGCTGACGGCCATCCACTATCCAAGCCAGCACCTCTCCACGTGAGGCCAAGATCCTGGAAACTGCTTTCTGGGGCTCTGTCCCCACAAGGAGCAGCCAGAGAGGTCAGCAGAGAACTAAGAGAGGATTGTGTCCTGGTAAGGTAAGGAGGAGAGAGTTTTAAGCCTCAGAAGTCAGTGAAGTCAAATGCTCCTGAGAGTTTTGTAAGATGAAAAGCACCAAAACTTACAAAGCACTAGTGTGCCAGGCATTGTTCTGACAGCTTGTATATTAACTCAATTCTCATGACAACCATGTCGGGCAGGTGTTATCATCATTGTCCCCTCAGTATGAAGATACTGAGGCACAGAGGAGTCACCAGCTAGTAAGGGGGGAGGAGGCTGTGTTGTTGCGTGTTTTTGTGTGCTGTCGCGAGAATGTCTGAGTTTGAATTAGAGCAACAAACAAACATTAAATTTCCTTTTAAACTTGGTGTGGTGACAGAGCCCCAGAGAGCAGTTTCCAGGTTCTTGGCCTCACGTGTAGAGGTGCTGGCTCGGGTAGTAGATGGCTGTAGTCACACAGCAACCTAGCAATCTGTCCCCTCCATCTTTCCTTGGGGAAAGCTGACTCTGTGGGATTGTCCCTCATTGGGGTTGAGTTTATGCTACTCTAAGTCTCCATGTTTGGTCCTTGTAAGCAGGGTCTGCAGTCAAAGACGGGTAAGATTTCTCACAGGGGAAACAACCTAAGCCAGATGGGACCCCTCCTAGGACCCCCATGAGCTAATGTAAAGTTAGGAGGTAACTGTGCCCCTCCTCTTCTGAGAAGCTGCTGATGCATGCCTCAACTATTGTCCTTTACCCTCAGGTGTAATGGACCCATTAGAACAATAGCATCTCGCCCCTCCTGTTTGGCTCATGGGATAATCTTATTTTGTGAGACTTGTTCCCCCAGGGATTGTATGCACCACACCTTGGTCATTTGGGGGATGGTGTGCATCGGTTGCTTTGGGATGATTATGGGATTTGGAATGAATGATTATTGTGTGGTGTAAGAGTTTCACAGACCCTGCCCCTAATCATGTGATCTCTATTGTGAAAAATCAATAAATACCCATGGTGACCCGATTCGGGGCTCCAGTCCCTTGAGGCTGTGAGTCCCTTGGTCCTCTGTGATTTAACTATATTTGAGTCTCTGTCTCTTTATGAGAGTTTAACCCTCGCCGCCTCCCTCGCCTTCCCACGGCTTGTGTTGTGCAGGATTCAACAGATGGCCGTCAGCTGTAGCTGGTTAGCCAATTGACCACTGATATAACTGCCGCAACTGTGGTGGAGAGGGAGAGTCGGTTGGTTAGCAGAAAAGCGGACAGCAGGTCACACGTCGTGTGAATCCAGCCTCCAGTGAGACTATAGTGGTGTGACTCCCCTATCTATGGCTCCATGGGTGTTCCTTTTTGGCCTCACCATGTCCTGTGTTCTTGTGTGGGGAGTGGGATCTGAGACCGTGCAGGCCACCCCACATGACACTTGGCAAGAGTGGAAGTGAAATCAGGGACATGTTAGTCCAAGTTTATGGGGATAATACCATGAAGAAAACGGCAGTGTGCAAATGGATTAAATGTTTTTCTGAGGGGAGAGAATGCATCACTGATGAAGAGAGGTCAGGGTGGCCAGTAACGAGCAGAACTGACGAAAACATTGCAAAAATTTGTCGAATTGTGCATCAAAATCATGAGTTGACTGTGAGAAGCATAACAGACCAAGTAAACATTGATAGAGAAACAGTTAGGAAAATCTTAACTGAAAATCTTGGCATGAGAAAGGTGTGTGCAAAAATGGTCCTCAAGGAGCTCACGGATGAACAAAAGCACAGGAGAGTCAAAGTTTGCCAAGACTTTTTGGAGAGGCAAGACAATGTCTTGGGCCATGTTATCACTGTTGATGAAACATGGGTGTACCAAGTCGACCCTGAAACAAAGCGTCAAAATGAACAATGAAAGTCAGCCAATTCTCCATGATCAAAAAAGTTCTGTCAGTCTAAATTGAGAGTCGTTACTAACCTTTTTTGATATCAGAGGGATTATTGATTATAAATTTGTACCAACTGGACAGTTAACCAAGTTTACTATTTGGAAGTGCTGAAAAGGTTGCATAAAAAAGTTAGACGACATGAACTTTTCGCCAACAATTCATGGCTCTTGCATCATGACAATGCACCAGCTCACACAGCACTGTCTGTGAGGGAGTTTTTAGCCAGTAGACAAATAACTGTATTGGAACACCTTCCCTACTCATCTGATCTGGACCCAAAAACTCCTTTCTTTTTACGAAGATAAAGGAAATATTTAAAGGAAGACATTTTGATGACATTCAGGACATCAAAAGTAATACGATGACAGCTCTGATGGCCATTCCAGAAAAAGAGTTCCAAAATTGCTTTGAAGGGGGACTAGGAACTGGCGTCAGTGCACAGCTTCCCAAGGAGAATGCTTCAAAGGTGACCGTAGTGATATTCAACAATGAGATATGGAGCACCTTTTCTAGGATGAGTTCGTGAACTTAATTGATTGACCCCGTATGCAGCGTCAGAGAAGGGTAACAGATGAGTCATTGGCAGGAGCAATTAAAGTGTGCGGAAGAAACCACATGGAAGTGAGTAAAAAAATGAGTTGGAAGGAAGAGGATCAAGGCCAGAAGTCCAGCCCTTCACTGCAAAGAGTTGTCCACTTCGCTCGGGCCCAGCCCAATCTTCTCAAGCAAACTCTACATTTTCACAAGGTGTGTCATGTGCCCAGTGATATCTGAGAAGTGTAAGACTAGATGATCTTTCAGGAACTTTGGCTGAGGGGAAAGAGAGAGGGAGAGAGAGAGATAGTGTTGAGAGGTTTCTTTTTAGGATGGAGAGACTTAAGCATATTTATAAACTTAGAACAGTGATTTTCAACCCTGCAACACACTAGAAGCACCTGGGGTGGTTTAAAAATGACTGAATCCCCGAGTGACATCATAGGGACGGCGGCAGCGGGGTGCACTTTCTGAGTTCTCCTCCGGATCTTATTACAAACGGAACATATAACCCATCAAATAACTGTTTGCTCATCACACAGAACAGCTAAAAGACTCCTAAGAGACTCGTGGAAGGATTGCTTGAAGGTGCGCAAATTGGGCGAGCAGGGGAAGAAGGAAGGGAGCGGAGTGGAAACGCGTGGTCCCGCGGTGGAATCGCCGTCAGCCGCGGCTGCAGCGGTGGCTGCAGCGGCTGAGGTGGTAACCCACAGCTCTAAAGACACAGAGGTCCCCAGGGGGGAACAGAGAATACAAAAGCCAGGAGGTGGGCTCTTTCCCTGCGTCCCACAGATGATCACTCCCGCAAGGGGGGCAGCTTGGTGGGCCCTAGGGCGGACAAAGAACACAGACTCCATACCTGGGCCCCTCTCCCGGCTCTTCCAATCCTACACCAGCCCTTCCAGAGACTTAGAGCCCCTGAACTGAGGAATAGTGTCAGATTACTGAGGGGCCATAGTGCTCAGGCTCTGGGAAGACCGGCAGGCAGCTCTGACCGAGGGAAGAGGCTGGGAAGAGTGTGATTTTGGCTGGGTTAGGAGAGAAGAGACTCCTCCACCCCCAGTCACCACCCTTTCTGGCCTGCGGGAAGAGTGTGATGAGGCTGGGCTGGGAGAGAGAAGACTCCTCCATCCCCAGCCCCCACCCTTTCTGGCCTGCCTATGGCGGGGCAAGTACAACTGCGGAGGCACTCCCCGGGATCAGCAGTAAGCGGCAGCTGCAGCTCCCGGCTTTCAGCAGTTCAGAAATCTCCCGCCTACCCCCCTCACACACAGAAGTGCCCTAAGACGCAGGAGTACTGGACACAGGGCTGGTGGTGCTACTCTCAGCACCTGTGCAGGCAAGGGCAGAAACTGCACTGACTTTGTAAAAACTATCATCCAGACCCCTCAGCTCCACGCATTTAAATCTACAGTCCCAAAGTCACCCTGGGCACCAGGTGACCAGTTCTGCCAGCACAATAGGCAGGGGACTCTCTGGTACAGCAGAGGACAACCTGGAGATTACTTGGTGGGCTTAAGCCAAGACTGGCACTGCTTTTTGTTTTGCTTTGTTTTGTTTTGTTTTGTCTTTATATCTTTGATATCTTTGCCTGTGTTGAGTGGGGGTTATTGGGTGTTTTTTCATGTGAATTATTTGATTTTTTTCTTTGTTGTTGCTGTGCTTGGTGATTTGCTTTGTTCTGAAATTGCCCTACCAGGGCCCAGCTTAAGAGGCACAAGATCCAACATATCCAGAGGCCAACTCCAGGCCAAATCAGAATACTACTGTGTTTGACCTACAAGTCACACACCCAGAGGGAATTCTCTGCAGGCACAAGAGCCAATAGAGGCCAAACCACATTTAAGTGGTCAATCCTCACTCAGCAGAACACCCTGCGGTGGGCAGAGCCAAGTCTCACTACTAGTCAGCCTAGGAGTTAACCCCACCTACTCACAAGAAAAAGCAATTAAAGATCTTCTTTAACAGGACAATATACACAACACAAGAGTCACCTTTGGAGCACACGCAGAGAAGAACGAAGTAATGCAAGTCAAATATAAAGGACACATACTACATAAGATAACCCAGCAAGAACTAAGAACTCTAGGGGATCTACCTAAAACATCAAAGCAAATACAGACAGTCAGCCAGAATGGGGAAACAAAGAAACATGTCCCAAATAAAAGAACAGAAGAAACCTCCACAATTGGAACCAAATGAAGCAGAGGTAACCAACCTATCAGAGACAGAGTTCAGAACACTGGTGATAAGAATGTTTAAGGAGCTTAGAGACGACAAAGAAGGATGTAGAAATCATAACGAACAACCAGTTAGAACTAAAGAACACAATTACCGAAATTAAGAACTCAGTTGAAGGAATTACCAGCAGGTTAGATGAAGCAGAGGATCGAATCAGCCACTTAGAAGACAAGTTAGCAGAGATCACCCAAACAGAACAACGGAAAGAAAAAAGAATAAAAAACAATGAAGATGGTTAAAGAGACCTCTGGAATAACATCAAGCACAACAACATGCGCATCATAAGAATACCAGAGGTAAAGAGAGGAAGCAAGAGATTGAGAACATATTTGAAGTAATAATGTCCGAAAACTTCCCTAACCTGATGAAGGAAACCAACATACAAGCCCAGGAAGCGCAGAGAGTTCCAACCAGGATAAACCCAAACAGGTCCACACCAAGACACATTGTGGGGACAAAGCCCCAAAAAACTGTTTCCAGGCTCTCGGCCTCACATAGAAAGGTGCTGGCTCGGGTAGTAAATGGCCATCAACTCTGATCAGATGGCCATCAGCTGTGGCTAGTTGGCCGTCAGCTGTAACCCGTAAGCCATTGGCCACTAATATAACGGCTGTGGCTACGCTAGCAAAAATGAAATGGGGCCTAGCAAGAAGATGGTGGCTGGCAAGCGTGGACTGCTGTTAGGCAGATTATGTAGATTCTGCTTCCTGTGTCTCCAGTCCAGCCGCCAGCGAGAATATATTGGTTTGACTCCCCTATCTATGGCTCCATGGGTGTTCCTTTTTGGCCTTACTGTGTCCTGCGCTCTTATGTGGGGAGCGGGAGCTGAGACCCCGCCGGACGCCCCGCATAACACACATTATAGTTAAAATGGCAAAGCTTAAAGACAAAGAGAGAATCCTAAAAGCAGCAAGAGAAAGACAGAGGGTTACAAACAAGGGAACTCCCATAAGATTATCAAATGACTTTTCTACAGAAACATTGAAGGCCAGGAGGGAGTGGCAGGAGATACTCAAAGTGATGGAAAACAAAGGCCTACAACCTAGATTGCTTTATCCAGCAAGGCTATCATTTAAAGTTGATGGAGAGATAAAGAGCTTCCCAGAAAAGAATAAGCTAAAGGAATTTATTACCACCAACCCAGCATTGCAAGAAATACTAAAAGGACTTCTGTAAATAAAAGAAAGATGAAAACAATCTAACTACAAATTTAAAAATGGCAATAACTATGTACCTATCAATAATCACTTTAAAGATAAATGGATTAAATGCTCCAATCAAGAGACATAGGGTGGCTGAGTGGATAAGGAACCAAGACCCTTGTGTATGCTGTATACAAGAGACTCACCTCAGATCAAAAGACAACACACAGGCTGAAGGTGAAAGGTTGGAGTAAGATATTTCATGCAAATGGAAATGAGAAAAAAGCTGCAGTTGCAATACTTATATCTGACAAAACAGACTTTAAAATGAAGAAATTATTAAAAGACAAAGACGGGTACTATATAATAATAAAGGGATCGATCCGACAAGAGGACATAACCCTAGTAAACATCTATGCACCTAACATAGGCGCACCTAAATATATAAAACAGGTACTGATGGACATAAAGACAGAGATCAACAGTAACACTATCATAGTAGGGGACTTCAACACACCTCTGACAACAAGGGACAGGTCTTCCAGACAGAAAATCAATATGGAAACAACAGCCTTAAATGATACATTGGACCACTTGTATTTAATTGATATTTTCAGAGCATTTCACCCCACTGCTGCAGAATACACGTTTTTCTCAAGCACACATGGAACATTTCCCAAGATAGACCATATGATAGGCCACAAAACAAGTCTTGATAAATTTTAAAAAATTGAAATTGTACCAATTTTCTTCTCTGATCACAGTGCTATGAAATTAGAAATGAACTACAGGAAAAAATCTGGAAGACACACCAATTCATGGAGGCTGAATAACTTATTACTAAATAATGAATGGGTCAAGCAGAAGATCAAGGAAGAAATCAAAAGACATCTTGAGACAAACAAAAATGAAAACATGATGACCCAAAATCTATGGGATGCCACGAAAGCAGTCCTAAGAGGGAAATTCATAGCACTGCAGGCCTACCTAAAGAAACAAGAAACATCACTAATCAAGTTTATCTTCACACTTAAGGGATCTGGAGAAAGAACAGCAAAAGAAGCCCAAAGGGAGCACAAGGAAGGAGATAATAAAGATCAGAGCAGAAATAAATGAAATAGAAACCAGAAAAACAATACAAAAGATCAATGAATCCAGGGGTTGCTTCTTAGAGAAAATAAACAAAATTGACAAATCTTTGCTAGACTCATTAAAAAAAAGAGAGAGAGGACCCAGATTAATAAAACCAGAAATGAAAGAGGAGAAGTGACAACAGACACCGCAGAAATACAAAAAATTTTAAGAAATTACTATGAGCAACTATGTGCCAACAAATTTGACAATCTGGAAGAAATGGATAATTTTCTAGAGGTGTACAACCTTCCAAGTCTAACTCAAGAAGAAACAGAAAACCTGAATAGACTGATTACCATCAGGGAAATTGAATCAGTAATGAACAATTTCCCAACAAACAAAAGCCCTGGACCAGATGGCTTTACAGGTGAATTTTACAAAACGTTCAAAAAAGAATCATCACCTATTCTCCTCAAGGTCTTCCAAAAAATCCAGAAGGAGGGAAGACTCCCAAACACTTTTTACGAAGCCACTATCACCCTAAGTCCAAAATCAGACAAAGACACCACAAAAAAAGAAAACCACAGGCCAATATCTCTAATGAACATAGATGCAAAAATCCTCAACAAAATATTAGCGAACAGAATTCAGCAATACATTAAAAAGGTCATTCACCATGATCAAGTGGGATTCATCCCTGGTATGCAGGGGTGGTTCAACATCGGCAAATCAATTAATGTGATACACCACATTAACAAAATGAAAAATAAAAAAATCACATGATCATATCAATAGATGCAGAAAAAGCATTTGATAAAATCCAGCAGCCATTTATTATAAAACCCTTAAGAAAGTGGGACTAGAGGGATCATATCTCAACATAATAAAGGCCATGTATGACAAACCCACAGCTAACATCATACTCAATGGGGAAAAGCTAAAACCATTCCCCGTAAGATCAGGAACAAGGCAAGGTTGCCCACTATCTCCACTTCTATTCAACATAGTGCTGGAAGTTCTAGCCACAGCAATCAGACAAGAAAAAGAAATAAAACGCATCCAAATTGGTAAGGAAGAAGTAAAATTATCATTATATGCAGATGATATGATACTATATATAGAGAACCCTAAAGACTCCACCAAGAAACTATTAGAGCTGATAGATGAATTTAGTAAAGTAGCAGGATACAAAATTAATATTCAGAAATCAGTTGCATTTGTATATACCAATAATAAAACATCAGAAGAAGAAATTTAAAAAACAATCCCATTTACAATTGCTCCAAAGACTATAAAATACCTGGGAATAAATTTAACCAAAGAAGTAAAAGATCTGTACTCAGAAAATTATAAGACACTGAAGAAAGAAATGAAAGAAGACACAAATAGATGGAAACACATGTCATGTTCATGGATAGGAAGAATTAATATAGTTAAAATGTCCATACTGCCTAAGGCAATATACATATTCAACGCAATTCCTATCAAACTACCAAAGACGTTTTTCACAGAAATAGAACATATAATCCTAAAATTTATATGGGACCATAAAAGACCCCAGATAGCCTCAGCAATCTTGAGAAATAAGAACAAAGTGGGAGGTATAACAATACCTGACTTCAAATTATACTACAAGGCTACAGTAATCAAAACAGCATGGTACTGGCATAAAAACAGACCCATAGGTCAATGGAACAGAATAGAGAGTCCAGAAATAAATCCATGCCTATATGGCCATTTAATCTACGACAATGGAAGCAACAATGTATGATGGGGTAAAGACAGTCTATTCAATAAATGGTGCTGGGAAACCTGGACAGACACATGCAAAAAAATGAAGCTGGACCACCTCCTTACACCATATACAAAAATTAATTCAAAATGGCTTAAAGACTTAAATGTAAGATCTAAAACCATAAAATACCTAGAAGAAAATACAGGAAGAAACTTCACAGACATTACCCGGAGTAAGATTTTGACTGATATATCCCCTCACGCAAGGGAAGTAAGAGAAAACATAAACGTGGGATTACATCAAACTAAAAAGTTTTTTCACAGCAAAGGAAACCATCAATAAAACAAAAAGGGATCCTACTGAATGGGAAAAGATATTTGCCAATGATACATCTGACAAGGGGTTAATATCACAAATCTATAAAAAACGCACTCAACTCAACTCCAAAAAAACAAACAACCCAATTAAAAAATGGGCAGAGGACATGAAGAGACATTTTTCTAAAAAGGACAATACAGATGGCAAACAGACATATGAAGAAATCCTCAACCTCACTAACCATCAGAGAAATGCAAATAAAAACCACAATGAGATATGACCTCACCCCAGTCAAAATGGCTGTCATCAACAAATCAACAAACAACAAGTGCTGGCGAGGATGTGGAGATAAGGGAACCCTTGTGCACTGTTGGTGGGATTTCAGATTGGTGCAGCCAGTATGGAAAACAGTATGGAGGTATCTCAAAAATCTGAAAATGGAACTACCCTATGATCCAGCAATTCCACTTCTAGGTATCTATCTGGAGAAACCCCAAACTCCAATTCAAAAATTAGTATGCACTCCTATGTTTACTGCAGCACTTTACACAATAGCCAAGACATGGAAACAATCCAAATGCCCATCGGTAGACAACTGGATTAAGAAACTGTGGCACATTTATACAATGGAGTATTACGCAGCCATAAAGAAGAAAGAAATCTTACCATTTGCAACAACATGGATGGACCTCGAGAACATTATGTTAAGTGAAATAAGTCAGAAAGAGAAAGACAAGTACCATATGATCTCACTTATATGCGGAATCTAAAGAAGAGAATGAATGAATGAACTAATCAGAAACAGTTTTGAAGACAAAGAGGAAAAACTGAGGGTTGTTAGATGGGCGGGGGCGGGAGGGGTTAAGGGGTAAGGTGAAGGGATTAGGAAACAGTCGGTAACCACAAGATGGCCAAGGGGTTTTGAAAATTAATTTGGGGAACGTAATCAATAATGTTGTAAAGATTTTGTAGGGTATTCGATGAGACCACCTCAGGGAAGATATAGATGCCTGATCACTGCAATGTACACCTGAAGCTGAACAATAATGAACGCCAACTACTATTTTATATATATATGTATACATATGTATGTATATACTTACAAAAGGCGGAGTACAGCATTGGGAGTGGAGACAGTGGAAATGTGATAGCTCGGTGCGATGTCAGAGAGATAATGGATGGGGGTAGGGAGGCCCACAGTGTGAGGGATATAAATGATAAATGTCTAAGTATTACTTTGTCTTGTGCACCTGAAACTAATAATAATAAAAAAAAAAAGACTGAATCCCTGAGGCCTATCCCCAGAAAATCTGTCTGTGTGACCCAAGTGATTCTAATGTGGGGATGGGGGTGGGGTGAAGACCCATCCAAGGGAAAGGCACAAGTTAGGACGGACAGGAGGGTGGTGTAGGGAATGACAGATTAATGAAGACCTCCTGAGGGAAATGGAAAGGGATGGGATGAGGATGGGAAATGCGAAGAAGATGTTTGGGGAAGGAGGAAAATTGGTAACAGTGAAGCAGAGAGATACATTTGTAGAGGGTGGGGAGAGAGACACTCGAAGGGAATCATACCTGAGAGCCATGATTGATCGATTTAAATTTTAACTTGGACATGAACGGTGTGGCAAGCGTGGTACTTTAGAAACTTAAGTCACATGGTGTTTGTGGGGACAGAGTCAGGAGAGCAGTTTCCAGGCACTCAGCCTCGTGTGGAAAGGTGCTGGCTTGGGTAGTAGATGGCCGTCGGCTGTAACCAGTGAGCCAATTAGCCACTGATATAACTGCTGTGGCTACGTTGGTTGGTTGGTTGGCAGAGAAGCAGATGGCAGGTTGCGGATCGTTTCTCCTGCTTCCTGTGTCTACAACCCAGCCACCAGCGAGAATATAGTGGCGTGACTCCCCTATCTATGGCTCTGTGGGTGTTCCTATTTGGCCTCACCGTGTCCTGCCTTCTTATGTGGGGAGCGGGAACTGAGACCCTGCATGCCACCCCACGTGACACACGGCTCAACGAGCAGGGTATGGCACCAGCCAGAATGCCCAGAAGGGTAATGGAGCAGTTCATACATGTGAAAGTTCAGCTTCCAGAGGCCCATGAGTAGCCATGCTGGGAACGGGAGTCTGGGAGACTCAAGCCTTCAGATGGCACACCACCCTCTTGGCTATAGAAGGCGTCACCTTCCTTTTGGTAAACTGCTGCTGCTGTAGGCTCTGAGGATTGTGGACATCTTGCACCAAAGCCACCACCCACTCAGACACCTGGCACGGGCGAGCAGGATTCCGACCAGGTATGAATGGCGTCTGACTCTGGGCAGGAGGACGTGTGGCCCCCACACAGTGTGTGGTGCCCGGTGGCCACTGTTCTCAGGAGTTGGACCCCCAAGGAGGGGTGGGAGCACATGGACGGCTCTCCGGCCAGCATGGAGAGGGCCCTGCAGGTTCTAGCTGAGCGGTTGCCAGAGGAGGCTAAGGGTACAGCCGGCTGTGTGAGCTGGATGGTCCTCACGGCCTTGAGTTGTAACGTGGAAAATGCGCTTCATGAAAGAGCCCAGGTGCCGGTCCAGGTGTCCCGGTTGGAGGCACGGGAAGCCTGGGACCGCCTGTTAGAAGAAGGGCCCCACAGTGGAGACTCTGAGGCAGAGACGGAGGAAGCGAGTGGAGACAATGTAGCTCCCAACCTCCAAGCTGGGCCCATCTTGAAGCAAAGGGTAAACCGTGAGCAACCTTTGGGCCCCGGGGGCATTGCTGCAGGCAACCCAGCTGTGACTGAGTTCATGACCTACACCCCTTACACTCCCACTGAGTTGCAGGAGCTGGGGAGGTGGTGCCGACAGCGCCCTGGAGAGCCAGTCTCGGCTTGGCTATTACGTTTATGGGATGAGGGAGCAGACAACATTCTCTGCACCCCAGGCAAGATGGAAAAGCTAGCCTTCGTGACAGTGCATCCATCCGTGCAACAGATGTTACAGAACTGTCATAGGTTGGCCCAAGACCAGGGCAACCAAACTGTAATGGAGTGGCTCACTGCTGGGGTACGCACAGTATGGGGACAGGCTGGCGAGCTGCCAGACACTGTGAGTCAATGGCAGTCATATACGGAACTTACGCAAATCATCCATGAAATGGGTATGAGACATGCTATGTTCACCTCTAATATGCAGGGGCCGAATGACGAACTTTTTACAGCCAGCATGAGATCTGGTTTTGGATACTGCACCTGCGAGTGCTTTTGGATCCTTGGTTGCCATTCTTATGCCCTATGTGTGGCGGCGGATCTATGAAGTTACAATTGCCATGGCCACCCTTGGGGATGTTGAAAGCCGGAGGCAAAGGAAGTTAAGACAGGAGGTTCAAGAAGTTAAGACCTGGAAGCCCAAACCAAAGTAAAGGGGCGAGGTCGCGAGCCTCAGAGAGTAACACGTGCACAGATGTGGTGTGATCTTGTGGCAGCAGGGGTCGATCGGGAGAAAATAGACCGACAACCCAATGCACTCCTGCTGGAACTTTGGAAACAGTTGTGTCCTGAACAGCAATTCCAGAGAAGCCTAAAGGAGAAGTCTGGGAAAGCGTGACCCGTGTCTCTCCAGGACTTCACGTGGATGCTTGAGGCCGACTTCCTGTGGATGCTTTCAGCGCAATTATGGGTGGGGCCAAGGTACCCCATCAGAGGGGACGACAGGGGATTGGAGGCCCCACATGGAACTGTCCAGACATTGGGTCCCTTCTAAAGTGCAGAGGGTTTTGGCTCTAGTTGACACTGGGGCAGACTGCAGTCTTGCTTATGGGAACCCAGAACTGTTCCCCGGACCAGAGATCTGCATTGATGGCTATGAGAGAAAGACTGGTGGTACCCTAAGAAGCCCAGGAAGTCTGGCTCTGTCCAGAAGGATGGGTGGTGCCCTGAGAAACCCTGGCTGTGCCCAGAGAGGTTGGCTGTGTCCAGGATATTGCATTCACTTCAGGCTCTTCGCACAGGGCCCCTCGCAGAAGAGTAGATTGTGAGGCGAGACCCTGTAGGGGTGGAGTGTGGGGACAGAGCCCCAGAGAGCAGTTTCCAGGCTCTCGGCCTCACGTGGAAAGGTGCTCATTCGGGTAGTAAATGGCCATCAACTGTGATTGGATGGCCATCAGCTGTGGATAGTTGGCTGTCAGCTGTAACCAGTGAGCCATCGGCCACTAATATAACTGCCGCGGCTACGCCAGCAGCAAATTGGGGCTAGCAAGAAGATGGTGGCTGGCAAGCGCGGATTACAGTTAGCATGGCGGATTGCAGCTAGCAAGTGAAGTTGGTTGGCAGAGAGAAGTGGACCGCAGGTTGCGGATAGTGTGGCTCCTGCTTCCTGTGTTTCCAACCCAGCCACCAGGGAGAATATAGTGGTATGATTCCCCTATCTATAGCTCCGTGGGTGTTCCTTTTTGGCCTCACCAAGTCCTGCGTTCTTATGTGGGGAGCGGGAGCTGAGACCCCACGTGCCAGCTTGCATGACACTGTTTCTGTCATCTGAGCCAGCCCTTATAAAGGAGTTGCTGGAATTGTATTACAACCAATAGGACTGGGACTTTCCCCATTCAATTGGAGAAGTGTAAGTGTTTCCTTATTAGCATCTCCACTTACACATTAGAGCAGCCACACCACAGAGCAGATCACACCACATCAGAGCAGCTCCATTCTGACCAAAGGACAGTGCTTTTTGGACCAATCAAGCTGCGAGTATTTGGAGTCCTCATTTGCATGAGAATAGACCAATCAGGGATCAGGAACCGGACTTCTCTCTACGTAAGGTTCCACTGCTTAGGAGGGTGTGCTTTCCGCTTCCACTGAAGATCAAAGATTGAGGCTAAAGCACCAAAGACCTCTTGCCAGAGCAGGGGAGAGCTAAGCGGATTGAAGCATCCTGGAGCAGAGCAGACCTGTCTAGTCAGATAGTGGCCTTGCCCATGACCGTTAGCCCCAGGACCACCTCACAGCTGTGCTGTTTCGCAGCTGTGCTGTATCAAGATTGAAGTCTTTGCACTGAATAAAGTTTCTTTCTTCACCGTCCTCCATACTGGGGATTTCTATTGCCCTTGAATTGGCACCAGTGACCATCAGTTGACGGGGAATGGGTTAGGTAGAAAGACAACATTCTTGGGGCTCTGAATCATGTATAAGGCTGGCATAGTAATTATGGTTCAATAGGAGGGGAATGGGTTTCCTCCTGTGGAATTTCCTTAATGTGCTATCTCCATCCAACGGTGGACAGAGGCCAAGAAAAGTTTGAACCACTCGTTTCTTTAAGAGGCGTGGCCTCGATGTAGCCGCTGAGGGGCTGATTGGCTGAAGCTGCCCGTCCAGGGGCGGGACTCGGTTGCTAGGGAGCGGCGTGGCGGTCGTGGGGGGACGGCAGCGGCTGCGCAGAGGAGCGAGGTGCCTGCTGGGGCCGGGGCTGCGCAGCGACGCCGGGGGCTGGGGGAGCGGCACGCAGAGGCTGCAGTTCCCAGCCGGCAGGCGTCGTCGCCATTGCGGCCTCGCTGGGTGGCCGCGTCTGCTCCCGAGCAGGGCCCCAGCGACCGCCGGCACCATGGGCCAGTGCGGCATCACCTCCTCCAAGACCGTGCTGGTGTTTCTTAACCTCATCTTCTGGGTGAGCGGGGGCCGGCGGGCGGGGAGGGCGAGCGGCGCGGGCGGCCCCGCCGGAGGTGCCCGCGGGGCCTGGCGGCGGCCAGCCGGGGTCGGGCGACGGAGTCCTGCGGAAGGGGCGTAGGGCGGTCCTCCGGGGCGGGCGGGGGCTGGGGCGTGGAGGGTGGTGGGGGCAGTCCTCGGGGCCTCAGGCGGCCTCCGCGTTCCGGGCCGGGCTCCGCGTTCCGGGCCGGGGCTCCGCGTTCCGGGCCGGGGCTCCGCGTTCCGGGCCGGGGCCCCGCGTTCCGGGCCGGGGGCTCCGCGTTCCGGGCCGGGGGCCCCGCGTTCCGGGCCGGGGCTCCGCGTTCCGGGCCGGGGGCTCCGCGTTCCGGGCCGGGGCTCCGCGTTCCGGGCCGGGGGCTCCGCGTTCCGGGCCGGGGGCTCCGCGTTCCGGGCCGGGGGCTCCGCGTTCCGGGCCGGGGCTCCGCGTTCCGGGCCGGGGCCCCGCGTTCCGGGCCGGGGGCTCCGCGTTCCGGGCCGGGGGCCCCGCGTTCCGGGCCGGGGCTCCGCGTTCCGGGCCGGGCTCCGCGTTCCGGGCCGGGGCTCCGCGTTCCGGGCCGGGGGCTCCGCGTTCCGGGCCGGGGGCTCCGCGTTCCGGGCCGGGGGCTCCGCGTTCCGGGCCGGGGGCTCCGCGTTCCGGGCCGGGGGCTCCGCGTTCCGGGCCGGGGCTCCGCGTTCCGGGCCGGGGCTCCGCGTTCCGGGCCGGGGCTCCGCGTTCCGGGCCGGGGCTCCGCGTTCCGGGCCGGGGCTCCGCGCGGAAGGCTGGGCCGAGCCCCCGTCTTCCTCCCCAGGAGCAGCCTCCTAGACTGGGAGCTCTCACTGCAGGTTTGCTCGGGACGTCAGACCCGAAAGAGGATGTTCCCCAAAGGGTCGGGCCCCGCTTTCTTTGTGGGCGCCCGGAGCCCCCGCAGCTCCAGGCCAGTCCTGGGCTTGTGAGCTGCTCCGGGAGGACTTGGACTTGGAGCTCTGTGTGTGTGGGGGGGCTGGTCGGCTGCTTACCAGCCCAGAAAGCCGAAAGGTTTCGACTTGATAAGCCAAATAATCCTTGGACCAAGAAAATCAAACTGTTTGGTCACGGGGGTAGGGAGCCTGCATTTATGAACTTTGGTTAAATATGATTCGATGTCACAAGATTTTAAGACCGATGAGTTCACTTTCAGTAAAAGATGGCTCATGAATTTTCTGGACACGCCCCCACAGAAAGGGGTGTTTATAACCACTTCATCTTAGTTCAGGTTCTCACTAGGGGCTTTTGTAGTAAACTGTGTTGCTCCTACCGTGTTTCTCCGAAAATAAGACCGGGTCTTATATTAATTTTTGCTCCAAAAGACGCATTAGGGCTAATGTTCAGGGGACAACATCCTTAAAGATCATGCCAGGGCTTATTTTCCAGTTAGGTCTTATTTTGGGGGAAGCACGGTATGAGTCTATCCTTTAGTCCAGCTGGACTTTGCACCCAGATAAATCCTTATTAAGCTTTGTTTTATTAAAAAACAACTCCCCCCAAAAAAGAAGAAACAAAACTTACTTTTCTTACTTTACTTTCAGCAGTAAAGTAGGGTTCAGCTTCCTTCTCCTGATATTGCAAGTGAAGCCCTCAGTCACCTTTCCTTCCTCATGACTGGCTATCTTCTTAAACACTGGCTGCCTTGGATAGACTTCTCTTTTCACAGTCAGTACACTCTTTCCCATACTTTTGTATGTCTCCATTCAACTTCTTCCCCCACACATACCTAATTTGGAAAGAATCCTTTTCTTCTTAAAACTCGCATCTCCCCCGCCCCACCAAAAAAGAATGACACTTTTATATCTCCGCTGCTGTAGCATAAAAGGATAATTACATATACTAAGGCACCTGTACACACATGCGTAGAGTCTTTTATGGTACTTATGGAAAGAGTCCTGACTGGTAATACCTATTCAAAATCTCCCACGGGACATTGGGGTTTCCATGATTTTTTCTTTTCCAATTAGAGTAGTACTTCTCATACTTTAGTTTGAGTTAAAAGCCTTTTTAAAAGGTAAAAGATTTTCCAGGATCCCCAAATAAGAAACACAGTGACTTGCTTTTCTACCCTTTATAGTGATTTTTATGGGCATAACTATTTGATTTTGAAGAATAATCTATCAGGTGAATTCTAGGCTATTCAAGCTCAGGGGGTTGTATTGCTAATGTAATAAAATATTGGAAATACAGGGACCATTTTCTTTAAATTTTAAAAATAATTAAATTTTCATTTAAAATATCAGTTAATGTTAAGTGATTGTGAATCTTTAGAAATTATGTAAGTATATGTACTATTGGTACTTTCTTCAGTGAAAAGGTTATGTTGAACACGTGTGCTTTTCATAGTGGGTTATTGCCAGACCTAGAGTCAAACTGTAGTAAAAGCATCTTTTATCTGGGTTAATAGGATGGTAAAGCTTTTATGAGCTGTGATACGGAAGTTAAGCAAATATGCAGGGAAAAAAATTGTGACATAGAGCAGATAAGTGCAATACAACTAATGAGGAAACAGTATTGTTAGATGTGTCTCCCACCAAACGATTAGTTTAGGGACAAAGTACTGGAATCTGATGAGGATGGTTAACTAACATTTGAGTCCTTAGCACACCTAGGCACTGTGCTGAACACTCGACATGGAATGTCCTCACGTCAGCTCCATCTGGCAGGGAATGTCATGCTTATTTTACAGATCAGGACATTGAAGTTTACTGAGTTAAAAGTGGAACACCCAAGGTGTGGCAGACCCTGTGTGCAAACTCAAGTTGTCCTCTACTTTAGAGCCTGTGGTGTTAGAGCAAAGTGTGATATCAAAAGATTTGGAAAGGGAAAGGAGCTCATTAGGCTATGTTGGAGTCACTTCCTGTAAAACATAATGATATTAGCCTTGTTTAGAACCTGTACCAGCATTTAAACTGCACTATTTAACTTGTCAGTTTAAAATATAAGGCTTTGTGAGAAAGTACATAAACCAGATGTTAACTGGTTCTCCCTGGAAATTTGTAATACGTTCTGCAGTTCTGTGTATTCTTACATGGGGGCCCCTCCCTCCTTTTAATGCCACAGTGTATGACGTGTTCCTTGCATACAGCATAGTAAAAGTTTAAGATCCCTTGGGCAACTTGTTAAGTCTGTGGCAGTGCACTGGCTCTTCACTATCAGATGGTAATGGCTGCTCGTAGGTAAGTGTTAGTTATAAAGCTTAATTGCTTTGGCAAGATCTTGGAACTATATCTTTGAATATCATGAGATCCTGGTTCAGTTGGCAGTTTGTTCAGTGAGCTGTGATATGGAAATAGACATGTATATGACATAAGTTGGGCACTAAATGATCTGTCAGCCAAAATTGTTAACGTTGACTTGGCCTGGATCATTGTGGACAGTGCAATAAGAAAGTAACTGGAAAGACACACTGAAAGGGGGACAGTTGTTTCTAGAACCTGAAGGTTGTCTTAATGAAAATGGAGTTTCTCCCCATCTTCCAGAATATTAAGGCTCGTGGCTTTAAAGGTAAACTTGGATCTCTTTGGGTTTTTTTTGTTTGTTTGTTTTAGATTTTTTGTTTTTTATTGGGGAAGGGGAACAGGACTTTATTGGGGAACAGTGTGTACTTCCAGGACTTTTTTTCCAAGTCAAGTTGTTGTCCTTTCAGTCTTAGTTGTGGAGGGCGCAGCTCAGCTCCAGGTTCAGTTGCCGTTGCTAGTTGCAGGGGGCAGAACCCACCATCCCTTGTGGGAGTCGAACTGGCACCTTGTGGTTGAGAGGACGTGCCTTGAGTCAGCTCCAACCAACTTAGCCATCCGGGAGCTCAGGGGCAGCTCAGCTCAAGGTGCTGTGTTCAATCTGAGTTTCAGGGGGCGCTGCCCACCATCCCTTGCGGGACTCGAGGAATTGAACTGGCAACCTTATGGTTGAGAGCCCACTGGCCCATGTGGGAATCAAACCGGCAGCCTTCGGAGTTAAGAGCATGGAGCTCCAACCGCTTGAGCTACCAGGCCGGCCCAGATCTCTTTGTTTTTATGGAGTGGCATAGCTTTAAACCTAAGTGTATTACTGCTAGGCCCGTCATAATTTATGGAAGATGGCTAGCAGTGTTTGAGGTACATGACTAAATTTGAAGGCGGTTGGGACAGTCACTAGCCTCTTCTATAAACTGCACCTTTGTACCAAGGTTAGACAGGACTCTTATTTGGGTGGGCAAATTTTACAAGGTAAAATCAGTACTTTCTAATTTTCAGGTTTTTATTCTGGTAAGTTATTTGAGTACTTAATCAAGTTCCATGTTACACAAATTACCTGTTTTTCCTTATGAGAAAAACCAATTGGCTGGTATTTATTTTGCTCATAAGTGTCTTAAGCATTATAGGGACTGTAAGAGAAAGCTTTGTCCATGCTTGTAGAGTTTATACCCTGGCACATCTATGTAAGGCTGTTGTTTTTCATCTGCATGAGAGGTGATAGTAACACTAAAGTAGGAACTACCACAAGAAGGTCAGACACCTTTGAATGCCTATCGAAACAACTGCACAATGTGACACCTCACTAGTCATTATTCACTCATGTGAAATACCCTATATGTACAAATAGTATTTGGAAGCCACATACCTTTAAGATTTATCTCATTTTAAAAAAGGTTTTCACATCACGCTTCCCTCTGAATACATATAATTAAGGAAAATTGCTTTGTTAAATATGATACAAATATTTGAGCTCCTAGTTTGTGCTTGTGTTATTGATAAAATGGTGAATCAGACATTGAAGATCTTGGATTTGTGGAACTTTCTGGTGGAGCAAGACAGACAATAAAAAATAAGCCAAAAAAATATCACATAGTGATGTGTTGTGCAGAGGATTAAAACAGGATGCTGTGATAGTGATGGGGTGGCTGCCAAAGAGATGAAATTTAACTTGGACCAGAAGAAGGGGCTGGTTTGGGGTGATGTGGAGGATGCGGTGGGCATTCAAGACAGGGAACAACCTATCGTTCCTAAGGCAAGAATATACTTAGTATGTTCACATTACCAAAAGAAGGTTTAAGTGTACCTTCATGCTTTTTTTTTTAAAAAAAGAATTTATAATGAAATGTTTCACAAATCTCCTTAGATATATTTCATGTTTCCAGCACGTGCAACACATTTGAATTGGAAATATGATACTTTAAACCAGAACCTTCATCTGACATCCTGGGATTTGTTTTTCTACCTCCTGTATTTCTATCATCATGAATGACTGCTGACAAAGACCAAGTTATTGGAACATATCTTCAGCTAACAGATTTCTTTTCGTAGTATTTCAGTTCACTAGAAGAAAAGCTAACTTTGTCACTAAGCAAGTTATGGTACACAGTAGAAGACCTGTTTCTCAACTTGTCATTGACAGTTAAGAAAATGAATGTTTCCAGTCTTATTACATTCTCAGTTACTTGTCCACTGACCAGGTGCCTGTGGCTCTGGATAATTGTTAACTGGAAGAACTCATAGCATTGGGAACATGGAATCAGCCAGCTGCCCATATGCAGAAAAGCTCTCTTTAGTTGCAGTTTAAGGAACATGTTGTTTATTAGCTTTAGGATATTTATCATGCTTTGAAATATTTCAGTGACGTTTATTCCATAAGATCCAATTCAGGTTAGGATTTTTGCAGAAAATTTATTCCATAAAATTTATACTTGCTTGAAACCTATGTAACTTTACTAACCATTGTCACCCCAATAAACTTAAAAAAAAAATTTATATTTTCACCAAATAAGTATACCCTAAGAATCATTCAATCAATTACTGCTTGTTGAGTATGGTTTACCTCTTTCTGAGAGATACAAAGAGCAAAAAAGGCAGTCCTGCTGTCTAACAGCTCATGCATGGGGAGAGGGGTGGACAGGCAAAATCATTTCATACTTCATCAAATTTGATCTCTATGTGCACCTTCCACCTCCCACCCCCCCATACTCATGGACAGTCTCAAAGTTTCCTTTAAAAATATCCTCTCCTCTTCTCCACCCCACCTACCCTTAATAGTTGCGTAGAGTCAGTAGATCAGAAAAATGATTTGCGTTTATATATTTGTTTTTGATTTACTAAATGGGGGTCCATAATAAATGATGACATATTGTATTGTTGCTTTTACTGATTGAACACTAAACCCATGCATGGACACCCTCAAATATTATGAAGCTTAAGTACCCCAGGTTCTTGTAGTAATAACTGTTTTTACAGTTAGAGTAGGGTATAGGGACAGAGGGTCTTGAAAAACAACAACAAAATATCCCCAAAACTGGATGTATGAATTCCATCCTTCTCAGATGAGCCCTGGAGCCCTGCAATCTGAAAATAGACAATTCCCATGCTGCTACCATCATTTGGCTGTGGCATTGGTTGATCCTCAACTTCATTGGCACCTGAACTTTTGGGTCTTTCACTTGGTAGGTATAAAGTGGACTAAAAAGAACAACTTTGTTAATCTGGATAAACAATGACTATAAAAAAAAACCAAATACAGAAAAAGTGAAGATAGGGCAGAATTAAAGAACATGACCTGTGGAATATCATCGGAATAACAGTGGTGTAAAAGGATGAATGTATCTCTTTGAGAAGAACGGCAATAATGACATGACATTGATAATGACGGCAGAAGTGGCTGTTGTCAAAACTTGACACCCCAAGTAGATGGTTGGTTTTTTTTAACTTGTCTCCATGAAAGGTGATGTTTCTGGGAGGAAAAAAGGAATAATGTATACTGAAAGAATCAGAATTGTATTAGATAATAAGAAAACATCTAAAGTGAGTCAAAGCCAGATAGACTCAAGAAAAGTGATGAGGTTGGCAGAGGTACCTAAAATGTTTGGGATTGAGGAGATGCCCATTTTATGTTGGTGTTTAAAGACAGACCTGGGAATTCATTTATGAGAACAACAAAATCTCAATTTCAGATATAATTTTAAATATTTGCTTTGCTGATTATGCAGGTAATATATTTGCTTTTCAAAGAAAACACTAAAAAGTTAACCAAAAACTTAACATCACTATAATTCCACTATCCAGAGATAAACAGTGTTGACATGGTGTGTTTTTAAAATGTATGTGGTATGTGCATGTTTTTCTTCTAACACACCACAAACGTTATCAAATTTTTCTTTAACAGAATATTTAAGAGCTATAATGTAACATACCTTGGATGCCAGGGTTTTTTCTTTTGTTTTTATTATAATTTTGTTATAACATTTTGATAAACATACCTTCTATACAAATCTTTGTTTGCATCTGACTTATTTTCTCAAGGATAGACTCCCAGAAGTGCAATTAGTAGATACAAAAGGCTGGTCTGTGTTACAGATTGCTTTCCAAAGATTATGCTGTATTCATCTGTATTCTGTCCTGAGGGCCCTTCCTTCTCTACTCTCACACCTCTTTGAATGCTGCTTGGCCTTATTACTGACCAGTTTGGTAGATACGTAGAAAATGATGTGATGATTTTAATAGCTTCGGAAATTCTTGGTAACAGTAGCTTTAATTTCTGAAAGAGAATTTGAAATCTTTGGATTGTAGTCTTTTTTTCCCCTTGCAAGTTGATAAGAAAGTAAATGAAATATTCAGGCATTGGCATTGGACTTGGTAAAGGAGTAATTGTGTCTAATGATACGACGTATTATATCAGAGTAAGAGTTGAAACAGAGCATGTTTGGACTGGAGAATATTAGGGTAAGAAGAATGCTGAAAGATGTAAGGTGATTTTAAGACACTTGTAATGGCACGAGGGTGGAGTTTAGGGGACCTTTCAGAAATGCACTCTACAGAATTACCAGTGGATTCCTTGCAGCAGGAGAGAAGTGAGGTACTTAAAAAAACTAATGTGGCTGTACAGAAAACTGAATTAAATGTTAAAAGATAGCACATAAGATGGATTTCCATTGGTATTTGCCCCTTTCTGCTTCCTTTTTGAAATCTGCTTTCTTACAAGGTCTAGAGTACAGTGGTTTTTGCCCAGTCTTTTCTTGACTATTTTTTGTCCCCCATTCCAATCACTTCTACTTCACCAGTTATTCTTTGAGGTAAAAATTACGCCAAAGGAGCAGTCTACAGAGAACTTGGCAGACACTGCTTTTGGTCTCGTCTTCGTGCTGTCCTGATTCTTGGCCAGTTATAGACATGAATCCATGACTGCTGCATACTACTATATACCAAGAAAAAGTGGTAAATACTTTATCTTCACCCCAACATTCTGTGGGATGCTTCTACCTTCACATTTCTAAAATTCCATATAGATACACTGTCACAACAGCTATTATATTTCCTAGCTCATACCAAATCTGTTTCGGTTTTAATGCCACACCCTAGTGGCATGTTTCACTGTGGTTGATGTGCCCCCTTTCACATCATATTCCTTCTTCCTTAGAAAATTAAATAATTTAGTAGTTTTGTGAATTTTAGCATTTCATCAGCTGTTTCTTTCACAGAGGATTTGAAAAATACAAAAAAAAAAAAGCACCAAAACAGTAGTTTCTAAACTATAGAAAAAGCAATCTTATGTAACAATGCCATTTGTTATTTTAAAAGTGACTTCACCTTTCTGTGTATGTAGTAGGGTAAAGGTAAAGGATAAGATGAAGTATCATACTTGTGAACTTTAATAACAGGATAGCTTTATTTTTCAGAGGAACAGCCTTCTGGGGTGGTGTGGTGTGGTGTGGTGTGGAAAAGCACTGTCCCTCCTGTTTTCAAATTTTGTGACTTAATTTAGAGCATGAGTGTATTAAAAGATAAAGAAGAATGCTTTTTAAGAAACGATTCTCTAGTTTCAGCTCTCAGCCTTTCCCCTCAGTTTCCCTTCACCTTGTACAAAGGCTATTTTTAGTACACCGCCCTGGCATGCATTCTCCTGACAGGCTCACGTTTTCTCAGCGGTGACTAAAGCAGTCTAGCTGCCCCTGAGCTCCACATTTCATCTCCTCTCCTGTTGCACCTCTCCCCACTCTGCAGCTGCTTTGTTGGCAGAGCCCAGCTCCTTTGCTAGATCCCAGGCCCAGCGTGACCCTTCTAAAGAAAGATGGAACCTGCTCCCCGTGTAGCCTTTCTGATCGCCACAACTCCTGTGCTAGGACCTGCGAAGGCAGAGTCCGCATTCATTCCAGTCGGCATCACTTAGAACCTCCCCGCCGAGGGCCGCAGAGCCCTGTTCTCAGACTGATGGTTGGATGTCGGTAAAGCAGTTGAGTATTGCTGTTTTTAGGTCTTCTGTTATTAGCACACTTACTCTGTATTTTTCAAAGAAACTGACGTCATTTGCATACATTTATTGTATAACTGAAGATATAAGCACTATATATAGATGTCATTAAAAGAAAAAAATTTTGAAGTTGTCTTCAATTTAGAAAATACAGCCTCTATTTACTAGTAATTTGGTTTATATAGTCTTATATCAACAGTCACTGCAGTTTATGCTTTGCTGTGTGCACCTAATAAGTTGCTTCCCACTGTTGTCAGATGAGAACTCTGTTTGGTTCTCAGCTCTGCTGTGGGAAGTGGATTTTGACTGGTTTGCAGCCTGGGAAGAGAAACTGCTCTGGAATCTATTAGAAAAAATCAGCAGCTTTACAAATGGCATCTCCTACTAGCCTCCCATCACCTGGTTACCTGCTGGTGTGTGTTTCTGCCTTCTCACAGTCTCAGCTTCACATGAGGGCTTCAGTCTGGCTGGCGGGTGGCGGCCCTGGGAACACTTCACTCGACACATTCCCAATTTCAGTGGGCTCTGTAGGTTGAAAATTCGTTGTTTTATATTTAAAACACAAGTAGTTCTTCAGTGTCCTATGTTTCAGATTAATTGTTGAGTGCATGTACCTTCCAGTTT
This sequence comes from Rhinolophus hipposideros, assembly GCF_964194185.1. Lineage (NCBI taxonomy): Eukaryota > Metazoa > Chordata > Mammalia > Chiroptera > Rhinolophidae > Rhinolophus > Rhinolophus hipposideros. The sequence goes on along the minus strand of NC_138051.1, from coordinate 951,851 downwards.
TGTCTTGTTTTCACTCAGATTTGTGTATGCTAAAATTTCATTTACTAGAAGCTCAAAAATGGAATTCATTTTAATTCAAGCGTTTTAAGAAATATTATATTTTAGAATTAAAAAAGCCAAGATTCCAAAGGATAGATAGAAAGATGACTAGTGAAGACAAACTGGACAAATATGATTGATTCATGTTTAGGATTTCTTCTATTTCAGTTTGAGGACTGAAAGTGTTTAGCAAAATATGTGTGTCTGTATATGTGTGTTTATATATCACTGGCACATAGTCAATAAAAAGTAGTATTTGGTAACAGTGTTAAGTAGTCCACACACTTCTGTAATTAATGTCCTCACACTATTAAGCTGTTTTTCCTCTGCCCTCTCCTATGGCTGCCTCCATCTATGTTAACATGCCCCAAAGTTGAGTGACCTCGGAGACCCTTGCAGCACGTGGCTGCTATGAGTGCAGCATTGTAAACTAATGTCTTCCAGACCTGCTGCCCATCAAGAACTCAGTAAGCTGGGTTAAGTTGCCAAATTAGGTTTGAATAGTGAACCAAAACTATAAACCGTGGACTGAAACAAAGCAAATACGAATCGAAGCTTATGGTGGAGCTGGGAGAGTACTTTCAGTGGAAGGGATGTGATGGAGTGTACCTAGTACATTGGTCCCTGCTGTGTGCTGAGCAGTTCTAGGTGATACGTGTCTGACAGGTGGGCAACACGTGTGCCCTGTAGACGTGCTGATTACAGGTATAGTTATGATTGTAGCAATCACAAATGCTCTTTTGGAGCTTTGGATGGGGGTGATAGCTCTGTGTACGAGGGTACCTAATTCGTCCCGAAATGATCAAGATTGTTTTCCAAAAGGAGGAGGTGATATTTAACCTGCATCTTAATGGATGACAGGGATTTTCCAGGCAGAGGCAGAGAGGACGTTCCAAGGAGTAGCATAGGTAAAGTGAGAGGATGTGGGGCATTTGGAAGTCACAATTTTCTGTTGCTCAGGGTGGATGAGGGGTAATGGAGTCTGAGGCTGAAAAACCAGAAGCAATAGCTTAGTTTATCCTGTTTTGATTTATTTATTCATTTGAGAATTTTTATAAGAATTCATTTGAGCTGAACTGAAGACATACACTGGGGAGCAAGATCTCAGATGCTCCCTAGTTCTTCCTGATTTTAAACAAGCTAATGGCTTGATCTGGTTTGTATTTTTAACAAAAATAACTGATCATGTAAAGAACCTATCAAGGGATGGGAGGGTCAGCAAGTGAGGATTAGGGTGAGGCCCAAATTAAGACAAGCACTGCAGTGGGAGTAAAGAGAAGTTCAGATAGTCGAGCAGTCTTTTTGGAAGCACTGAACGTGACGGAGTTGGTGTTTGATGGGATATAGAGGTAGGGCAAGGAAAGATGATAGAGTAACTCAGACATTTGACTAGAAAAATTCCATGCCTGGTGCCTGTTGCTATGACAGGAATATAAGGAAAGATTAGATGGGGTGGGCAGGAAGGCAGACAGCATTTGGGGTAGGTTGACGGTAAGGGGTCTAGTGGGACTTCCAGCTAAAAGCAAACTTGGCCTTGGTAGTGACTGGGGAAGCCAGGGGTAGGGAAACCTGAGGTTAGCCTACAAATGGAAAACGAACAGGGCTGACTGATCGACGCCTGGGAGAGAATGAGAGTGAGCAGTGAGAGAAGTAGAAGAAAACCAGTGGTGGGGCGGTGTTGCGTCCTGCACAACATAAGCCGTGGGAAGGCGAGGGAGGCGGCGAGGGTTAAACTCTCATAAAGAGACAGAGACTCAAATATAGTTAAATCACAGAGGACCAAGGGACTCACAGCCTCAAGGGACTGGAGCCCCTAATCGGGTCACCGTGGGTATTTATTGATTTTTCACAATAGAGATCACATGATTAGGGGCAGGGTCTGTGAAACTCTTACACCATACAATAATCATTTATTCCAAATCCCATAATCATCCCAAAGCAACCGATGCACACCATCCCCCAAATGACCAAGGTGTGGTGCATACAATCCCTGGGGGAACAAGTCTCACAAGATAAGATTATCCCATGAGCCAAACAGGAGGGGCGAGATGCTGTTGTTCTAATGGGTCCATTACACCTGAGGGTAAAGGACAATAGTTGAGGCATGCATCAGCAGCTTCTCAGAAGAGGAGGGGCACAGTTACCTCCTAACTTTACATTAGCTCATGAGGGTCCTAGGTGGGTCCCGTCTGGCTTAGGTTGTTTCTCCCGTGTGAAATCTTACCCGTCTTTGACTGCAGACCCTGCTTACAAGGACCAAACATGGAGACTTAGAGTAGCGTAAACTCAACCCCAATGAGGGACAATCCCGCAGGGTCACCTTTCCCTAAGGAAAGATAGGAGGGGACAGACTGCTAGGTTGCTGTGTGACTGACTACAGGGCGGGCTCTGTGGAAGCCAGAGGAGGAGGCTTAAACATAATGTACTTTTAATAATTGCCTCCATTATTCTTCTCTTTTTTAAAAGTCCATGTTGTTTAAAAAAAAAAAAAAGTTACTTTCTCAACTTTACATAAATGTAGTCTTTTCTTCCAGGTCTGATGATTCTAATAGCTTGCTGTAAGAAAATCTACTAATGATGTCCAAACTTACTGGGGTACATAGACTTAAGAAATAAATGGAATTTCCAGGTTGAAAGGAGTTAATAGTATTTCCAATGTCATCGTGGAGGCTGTTTTCTAGTTTGAAGATTAATTATGTGTTAAGTTTTAAAGGATGGTGACTTTTCCTGTGAAAGTCTCAAGGTGCTCTACAAATGATAACTCATTAAACCAAATGTTTAGCACTTGGCCTCACACTGTCTTTGCTTGCTCACATACAAGCCAGTGGCTTGGGCTGTCAGCATTGAGCTGGTACATACACAGTGACAGCAAAACTGACAGTGCCAGAGGAGATTACCATGTTTCCCCGAAAATAAGACAACTGGAAAATAAGCCCTAGCATGATTTTTCAGGATGGATCCATCCCCTGAACATAAGCCCTAATGCATCTTTTGGAGCAAAACTTAATATAAGACCCGGTCTTTTTTTTCCGGGAAACACAGTATATGTACGACTGCAGTGGAGACGGGTCTGGGGCCACAGCTGAAATAAGGCATGGCTTTCTGCATTCGTTTTCCCTGGATTGCTCTGTAACCTTGTCAGTCAGAGTGTAGCCTAAGAATCAGTAGCTTCGGCATCACCTGGGAACTTTTACCTGAGAACTTGTTGGAAATACAGAGTCTCAGCCCTAGCCCTAGACCTATGAAATCATAGTTAAGATCCTCAGGCGATTCCTGTTCATATTAGTTTGAGAGGCACCATTCTAAAGACTAATTGTTAGGCACTCCGGGAGCAACTAGGAGGAGGAACAAGTCATGAGTCTGGAGGGTCTAATAGAATTTATTTGTTGTGTTTGAGCTGCGGGAGGTCAGGCTAGAAAAGACCGTAACCACCCCAAACAAAGAGGGGTGTGGAGATTTACTGGAGGGGGTAAAAGAGGCTGTTCCCCGTTCAATGACAAGGGTTTCAGGGCTGAACTGAGCCCTCCAGGATCACACCCTGCCCCTGGAACTGCCCGCCTAGGCCCCTGGAAGACAAAGCAAGATGGGATCAAGACAAGATGGCTTTTAAGATAAGGTTTCTGCTCCTGGCCGAAATATGGCCTGACACTAAGCAGACTTAAGGGTTTGCAGAGTTGTTTATAACTGAGCCTTCTGGCTTTACCATTTCAGTCTCAGCCAGAGGGTTAGCTTTATGGAAATGGGTGTCAAAGTTACTAGTTACAGTATTTCTTTCCCCAAGGGGTGGATAGAGGTTATCAATGCAGATTCTGGAGTCCAGTTGCCTGGGTTCACATCCTGGCTCTGCCAATTGTACCCAATTTCCCTGTTGTTTGAGGGCAGCTGCGATGGGCAGAGGTGTGCCCCCACCACCCTGCTGCTCTGTGCTGGGCTGAAACGGAGCTACAGAGAAGCCTTTTGGAGTGTGTTGGGGGTTCACTTTTGTCATCAGTACTGCTTGCTAGATTCATGGTTTCTTGGTCCTAGCTGAACCAACAATTATTAAAAGGAGATGGAATTTGGAAAACTTTGCAACTTTAGTAAAGAAATGTTCTTACTAATGAAAAATTAGGAGACTTTTCAGTGTCACTGAAAAAAGTGTACAAATAGATTTAAAAGTGAAGGGAAATCTCACTGAATTATAACCCACTAAGCAGTAGTAGGAGCATTTTTCCAACAGACTTAGCACCTCTCTCACCTTGTCTCCTACAGGGGGCGGCTGGCATTTTGTGCTACGTGGGTGCCTACGTCTTCATCATCTATGACGACTATGACCACTTCTTTGAAGACGTGTACACTCTCATCCCAGCTGTAGTGATCATAGCAGTTGGAGCGCTGCTTTTCATTATTGGGCTAATCGGCTGCTGTGCCACAATCCGGGAAAGCCGCTGTGGACTGGCCACGGTAAGTTCGCACTCCACAGAGCACATGTCATCGTAGTATGTGGGAATAGTTCATTTGTGTTACCTACTTTGAATGGAGCCTGAAACTCTATAGACTCTGGCTTTTATAATTGGAGCAGAATTAACACGTCTTAAACTTGTAGCAGTTATCTCATTAATTGTTTTTAATCAAGAGAATAGTTAATGCTGCTTTTTCATTTGTACTTAATTTTTCATTTGTATTTAATTTTTGACAATGTTTCCTTACAGTTTGTCATCATCCTACTCCTGGTTTTTGTCACAGAAGTTATTGTAGTGGTTTTGGGATACATTTACAGAGCAAAGGTATGTTATCTACTATGATTTATGTGTTTTAAAAAGTGTTTTAAGTGTTTCAAGTGAAATAGAACAAATTCATTTTATCAAAGGAGACGTTTTCTTTTGGCTTACTTCAATTTTGCCACTGCTTTAAAAATGTAAAGTTAATCAAATTACAGATCAAGACTTCTAGCCTCATTTTACATAGCAAAGTGTTAATTCTACTGTTCTAGTTTGTAGATAATTTACTTTTCTTTAAATAACCTCAGAATGAGCTGCAGATGAATAATTGGTCAGCTGAGAAGTTTCTTCAAATTTCTTCAGCCTATAAATTCCCTATGTGAGAGGAGAAATAGAAGTTTTCTTATTTCTGTTTCAGAAGAACTAAATTGAGGATTTTATTTTCCATTGCATCTTTAAAAAATGCCTTGTCCTGGATATAGGACAAGACAACTGTGAGTTGTGAACCCACCTCCCCCCCATCCTGGGTGTCCTGCCAACTCCAGCACCTAGGCACCTCTTGCCAGCCTCTCCCTTCTTGCCCCTTTCCTCGTCATTTCCTTGTCTTTTGTTTTCCCCTTTCCTTTCTATTTTGCCAGCTTTTGCTTTCCTCCTACAGTACCATTTAAGGCTAAATAGACTGCTTTACATTAATTTGGGCATAACTTTAGAGACATCGTAAAGGCATATAGAGTCATTCTCGTGGTAAGTTAACGGTTTTAGATCAAGGCATGATTGTTGCTGTCCTGCACAACAAGGGCAGTGAGGGTGCGAAGAAGGGGTGGTTTGGGTTAAGTTTTTAAGCAAGAAACAAACAGAGACTTAATGCAGTTAAATCTCTCGGAAGGCCAGGTGTCTCTCAGTCTCAGAGGACTGGAGCCCAGAATAAAGCCGGCTGGAGGTTTTTATTGAGAGGTCTACAACTACAAGAAAGTAACATTGTTTCTTACACGGTCTGTGAGGCTCAGACTTCATAACAGAAAATGTTTATTTCAATTACCCTTTGTCTGTAAACAGCTGAAGCACAAGGTCCCAGGATGTGTTTACTTAGAGTATGTACCTTTTCAGGATCAAGTCTTTCACATTGTAACAACTCTGTTGAGAGAAGTGGAAACAGGTGCAAGGGGAAAGCCAGGGCAGCAATAGACTTTTCCAAGCCTGGGGAAGGGGAGGCAAGGCCCCTTCCCATACCTGTCAAAGGCAGCTCATTGGTGGTCCCCACTCGGTTCCGCCTGGCTTAGGTTGTATCTCCGGTGAGATATCTTACCGGTCTTTGGCTGCAAACCATCTTTTGGGGACCAGACAGAGAGACATAAGGTGTAAACACAAGGATGGAACAGAGTCCCAGAAAGGCACAATCTCACAAACTCTTCTTTCCTTAAGGAAAGACGTGAAGGGACATTTGGCTAGGCTGTTGTGCGACTACACATGATATACCAATTTAATATTCAAATCATTCACACATAAGGTACCAGGCAACTGTGCCAAAGAAAGAATGCAATGGATTATGCCCATACCTCTGATCTAGTTATCAATGTTATAGTCTCCTCACATCACTGATACAATTACCAGGTCAGTCTAATCTTCCTGGAAAGATAAGGTAAATCGGGTACAAGCAAAAGTGATTAAATGAAACTTTCTTGCCACTTTAGTAGTTGGCAGCAATAAGTTATGAAGAGTTTTATTTCCTGTCTCCTCATTCACATTGAACTGCAGTTTTTTGTAAAGTGTCAATTCTAAGGACTGATTTTTTTTTTTTTTAACCTGCTGAATCCTTTTGCATATTTAGGCAAACCTAATAACTTGTCCCAAAAGTATCTTGTGGGGGTTCTTAAAGTCATTTATTTTTATCTCCTTTAGGAAAGGAAAATGAGTAGGTCTTCTGAGAATACACTGAAAACTTATTTTAAAAAGAAGACAATCCATTTATAATTTAGGACATCTGTCTCAAGGCTCAGCTGCTTTCTCCAAACTCTCCAAACTCCTGACTGCAGTGTTAGCTTGTCCTCTGCACTCCTCTGAAAGCTTTTACCCTATGTGATATAAAATGTCTGAATATTTACCTGAACGTGTGTAGAGGCAGGAAGGGAGAAGACCTTTTTCCTTACAGGAAATTTACAGACATATCTGGCAACTTGGCAAGCATGCCATTAGGTATTTTAGCTAGAGCCGTGACGACTGCTAACCCCCCCCCCCCCGTCTCGTAGAGGGACTGAATGTTTTGTTTCGATTTAGGTGGAGGATGAGGTTGACCGCAGCATTCAGAAGGTATATAAGACCTACAATGGGACCAACCCTGACGCTGCGAGCCGGGCTATCGATTCTGTACAGAGACAGGTGAGCTCTCTCCGGCGAGTTAGGGCTTGAGGGTCAACATGAAACTTACTTTGCTGCTGTTATGGAAGTTATCCTGTGCCTTCACAGTCAGGGGTAGCTCCATGATGTGGCCAGTGTTTTTATCTTCACCCTTGGAAAGCTTTTCATCACCTAGTCAAAGTCAGATGAGAAGCATCCAACTTTTCCCCCCAAAATTAATTAGCTAGAGAGATAATGGAAGAGAGGTATGTGTCACAGGGAAGGTAGGAGCCCAGAGGGACTTAAGAGGAGGTGGGAGGTCTTTTGCGGATAGTTTTAGAAAGCAAGATCAAAAAAGCCAACAAATAAAACTAAAAAAAAAAAAAAATCATGGACAATTTGAAATAGATATGGAGATAGCAGATCTCTGTGCCCACAAAACACCCTCAAAAATTGTCAGCTTTTTGTCAATCTTGTTTTTTCCATGACCCCCACATACCTTTTGCTAGATTATCCTGAAGCAAATCCCAAATGTTTTAGACAAAATATTTGAAATACTCATTGGAAATAATACAAAGGGTGCCAAAAAAAAAATGTATACACATTTTAAGAAAGGAAAAAACTGAATTAAAATTGTAGTATTCAAAAGATACCTATAACAAAAGATGAATACAAGTCGTGTATACAATGTTTTGTCACCCTCAGTATTTAAGAACCAGATATTTCACATATAGGATAGCCCATCTTGCTTAGATGTAGACCTTCTCCTGAGGTCAGTGTGCTTTTCTCATGGAGGGGCCAGGGCCAGGTGCCCATGTAGCGGTCAGATTAAAGCTAATCATTCTGTCCTGTGGTCCCACCGGCAGCCACGGTGTAAGTGCTCCACAGCCTTATGTGGACATACAGACAGAGTGTTTCTGTTACTTCAGAAAGTTCTACAGTAGCTTAAAGCTCTGCAGTGCACACAGCTCTGAAGTCCAACGCAGGTGTAAGTATTTGGTGAGTAGTAATCTCTGCTCTCTGCTCCATAGCTGCATTGTTGTGGAATTCACAATTACTCAGACTGGGAAAATACAGACTGGTTCAAAGAAACCAAAAACCAGAGCGTCCCTCTCAGCTGCTGCCGAGAGACAGCCAGCAGCTGTAACGGCAGCCTGGCCCACCCCTCCAACCTCTATGCCGAGGTAAGTGGAGTTCCTTGGTCAAAATCTGAATCTGTCCTGGTAAGCTGTTTTTCTCTGTGATTCATCTCTACCTGGAACTTCTCTTCTACCCTCTTTTGCTTGTCTTTTTTATTTTTTTAAACCATCTTCACCATTTTTAAGGGTACAGCTCACTAGTGTTGAGTATATTCACATTTTGTGCATTCATCAGCACAATCCATCTCCAGAACTGTTTCCCAATGGGTACACTGGAACTCTGTACCCACTGAATAACAGGTCTCCATTCTCCCCTCCCCCAGCCCCTGGCCACCACCATTCTACTTTCTGTCCCTAGGAATTTGACTATTTTAGGTACCTCAGATAAAGAATCATACAATACTTGTCTTTTTGTGTCTGGCTTATTTCACTCAGCACAACATCTTCAAGAGTCATCTATGTTGTAGCACGAGTCAGAATTTCATTCCTTTTTAAGGCTGAGTAAGATGTCAGTGTATGGATAGACCGGTTTTGTTTCTCCACTCATCCGTGGATGGACAGCTGGGTGGCTCCCCCTCCTGGCTGTTGTCAGTAATGCTGCTATGAACGTGGGTGTGTATATATCCTTTGGAGTCCCTGCTTTCAATGCTTTTTTTAAGGATTCAAATTTTATTACATATGTTTTATGCCCTTTTTTATTTAAAATTTTTATTTTTAATTACAGTTGACATTCAATATTATATTAGCTGCAGGTGTACAGCGTAGTGGTTAGACATTTATATACCTTGTGAAGCGATCCCCCTGGTAAGTCTAGTACCCACCTACACCATACATAGTCATTACAGTATTATTGACTATATTCCCTGTGCTGTACTTTACATCCTTGTGTCTTTTGCTTGTCTTTAATGCTGTTTTGTTTTGCTGTAAATTATTTAATTATCTTTCTCCCTCTTTTAGTATCTGTCATTTCCATTTCTGCCAATGAGTAGTTATATGTAGTCGTGTCATATGAGTAGACCTGCAGCTTTCACTTTTACAAAAGATATCTAATGAGGCTGACTTGGTGTGTTTCAGGGATGTGAGGCTCTGGTTGTGAAGAAGCTACAAGAAATCATGATGCATGTTATCTGGGCGGCGTTGGCATTTGCAGCTATTCAGGTGAGCACAGCCAGCCATGCAGTTAACAGAGCGTCCAGATTCTCTGATGTCAGCCCGGAATTACTCTTTGTGTCCCTGAAGTGACTCGGGGACCGGTTTCCATCGCTTCCACTTCCTGTCTCTAGACCTAGACCCAGAATGGTTTCAGAACACCATCTAGCGATCTGGATGGGGGAACCATGTATGAGGGGACTCTGCCTGATTCTCTTAACTTTATTTGTGAGTGCCCTGTGCAACAGTGTACTGTTAGGAGATAGAATAGAATGGGACAGAAGTTTTAAAAATTGTACTGCTTTATTTCAGTCTTTTAAAGTATTGTTTCTCCTTTCAGTTCTTGTTTCTGTATCCTCAAGGGTTTTATATGTTTATATGTGTAAATCAAAGAGTGGTACTACAACACCAGCTTCTTACATGATAGGAGCGAGGTTACTGCTTTACGGAGAAGACCTGCAAGTGAAAACTAAGGTTCTAACCTCTTCTGTATTTCAGGACTTACCGTTTTAGACTGAGAGCCATTAAGGAGTTCGTGTCATCAGTTGGCACATCTGCAAGTGTGCCATGTCATTGTTGGTAGCTGAGGGGACTTGTTTTTCCAACTCCTACCAGTGAAAATTTAATTTTCCACTAACTTATCTACTCCCAGCACTCCCCTCCCACCAAAAACCCCAACACACACGCGCGCACGCGCACACACACATACACACACACACCACCCCTTATCCCTCACCCCCATCTGAAAACAAAAAAGAAAGCTGTTTTTCTGCCTGGTACAACTGCTTACATTCCTAGTTTCTCAGATATCTACAGTATATCTTAGAGATTCTGTTAAAGGAATGTTTTAGAAGAGTCTTTAAACTGAGAATTGCCAACTGTTTGAAAATGATTGAAAACCCTTTGCATTTGATCTGATTCTCAGAGTGTTCTTTTAGTTCTTGAAATGTGCTTCAGGCCTAGAGAATTTATTTTAAGAAAGTGTAGGTATCTTAATTGTTAGATAAAACCAGTGTAATTGCTGGTTTAAATGTGAGTTGCTTGGATTTCTTCTTCGTATGTTTGAACAGAAGCTAGTGTATTTAGTGGGCAGTGCCTTTTAAAATGGCAAAAGGGTGATTGTTTGCTGGAAATCAAACAGCCCTGAAATGATTCCTTTAAAAGCCTAGCTCTGTTTGCCGTGGTTTTTGCCCTTCTACGCAGTTATCGTGTGGCTCAGCATAGCAGTAATCTGTTGAATAGCAGTGATGTAGTTCATATTTAGATTGTCTGTGCACACACATTCATTTAGCTGAAAATAATGAAACATGAGGGAGTCACATTTCCAAAGTGAAATCCCAATCTGTGCATTCCTAGTGATTTTATGTGGTAATAAAGCTGCACGTTAGCACACAGCAAAGAAAGCCTTGGAACTAACTGTGTGGTGGTTTCGACCATGGAATATGTACCATGTTTATGTAAGACTGATGAAAACTATCCCTTTAGCTGTGTTCCTCATTTAGTTAAGCTTCTCAACCAGCCAGATATTTCTTCATTAATTTTTTAGTGTGAGGTAATAAATATTCTGGCTTAAGGCATAGTCACTTAAGCATGCCTTCTCATGTGTGTTTTCGACTTAAATCACCCTGAGTCAGGGATTCAGAACTTACATAGACTCAAAACCTCTAGTGGCTTTGAAAATTAAAAATCTTTGGTTTTAAGGAAAAAACATCCATTTGAAATAATAAAAGAAGCTTCCCCAATGTTTCCTCCTTTTTAAAGAGAACCTATAAATGTTCTAAACTTTTGATATTCAAAATCTGATGTGCCTGGATACCCTGGGTATGGAAACCTTGAGCAAAGGCAGAAACAGTTCAAAGTCAGTGAACTTAGACTTGCACACCCATCCTGGTAGAGAAAGCGAGAGCTGGAAGGACACTGGGAGGTTCTCCAGTCCCTGTCCCCATGAAAATGAGGGGGGAAAAGCATAATATGACTTAGGACCACCAGTAAAGCTTGAACCATGGCTCCATTGTACTCTGCCTCTAATTACAAATGGAAGAATTAAGGTTTTCAAAAGATTAAATTCCTAAATTCTGATATGAGACCTGACAGTTGATACTTCAGCTGGATAAAATATACAATGTAATAGCATTGGAATATCATTAGCATTTTCCTTTGGATTGTAAAGTGGGGAAGCTCTAAGCGTTATCATACAAATACAGTTTTAAATCATGTTAAAGATTGAAAAATGATTTTTGGTAATGTTGTATCAAAATTGTTTTAAGCATTCTCCTTTGATTTTGAGTGTGATTTGTGATGTTAACTGTTAAGCTTCATTTCATTGAAGTTCTAAGGCTTAAAGATGAATTTAAGAAGAAATTTTCTCGTTAGCTCAATTTCCCAATAAAAGTTCGGGTGTTGACCATCTGTAGGCCAGATGTAGCTCACCTCCTCTTGTCATGTGAGCTGCACTTGCTCCTGTACGAGGTACGATCAAAAAATATGGGGACTATATAAATTTAAAATAAAGTATGACAGTAAAAGACACATGCCATTAATCCCCCTCAAAATACTCCCCCTTGCTTCAGACACACTCATCCCACCATTCTTACTACTTTCTGAAGCAGTTCTCGAAATCCTCTTTCGTGAGTGTCTTTAGTTGCACAGTCATGGCTGCCTCCTTGTCCTGAATCATCTTGACTTTGGGGAAGAGCCAGAAGCCGCATGGTACCAGATCCAGTGATTATGGTAGATGAGGACACACCATAATGTTTTGATTTGACAGAAAATGCCGTACCGGAAGCAATAGGTGACATGGAGCGTTTCCGTTGTGATCACAAAATATGGTGAACGCTGCTGCCGAGTGCCATCCAATGGAAAGTTGGGGATCTTTAATATGGGAAGCGGTGCATCAAACCTTAGTAACAGTGTGTGACAAGTTTCAACTTGTTTGATGTAGTCAGTCGGGTGTGAGCTACGGTTGAGAGAAGGTGTGTTTTAAAGTGTGCTGTAAATCATCCTCCATCATGACAGCGCTCTGTGTCACACACCGCGTCTGGTATGCAATTTCTGCCAAATACAAACATTACAATGTGTCCTCATCCACCTTATTTGCCGGACCTGGACTGTGCAACTTCTGGCTCTTCCCCCAAATCAAAATGATTCAGGACATCGAGGCTCTAACAACAGCACAACTAAAGACACTCATGGAAGAGGACTTCCAGAACTGCTTCAGAAAGTGGCAAGAACGATGGGATGAGTGTGTTCAAAGCGAGGGCGAGTATTTTGAGGGGGATTAATGGCAGTGTGTCTTTTACTGTAATACATGGTTTAAATTTAAACATTCACCGTATTGTTTGATCACACCTCGTGTTGTCTGTGACTGCATCTGTGGTACACTGGCAAAGTTGAGTCGTGAAAGAGACCAATTTTGTCTCTTAGTTCACAAAGCCTAAAGTATTTACTATGTTGCCCTTTAAGAAACATTTGCTGACCCTTCCTCTAGTCTAGTTAAATGATCTAGGTTTGTGCAGGACCAACATGATCAAGAAAGAAAAACCTGAAAAAACACTAGTTAATGGTTACAAACAGGGTTTTTTAATATAAGAGAAGGAGATTTTTGGAGCCACACGAAGTTGGCCTGTCCTCGGGATGAAGAGGCCAGGAGTAAAGCTTCCGAGAGCTATTTCCAAGGCCAGGCAGCTATTTTCTGTCCTGTACGCCAAGTGAGAAGGAGGTTGAGACTGCTATTTCATTTCCTTCCTGCTTATTGACTGCTGGTTATTCCCTAAAATAAGTTAAAATACACTTCAGATTGGGCCTGCAGATAGTTAGAACTGAGTGGCTTCTTTTAAAAAAAATATTCTAAGTAATTCTTCCTTAAAAACTTAACCCAAAGCTTGGGAAGCTAAGTTTTGAGTGGCTGCGGTTTTGTTTTATTTTTTGTTTCTTTGTTTGTTTTTAGGGAAAATTAATCTTAATTGTTAATTTTTTGAAAATTTTTTAAATTGAAAATATCCATTTGATAAAGTATTTTTCAAATAATACAAATTTAGTAAAGGTAAGCCTCCGTCAGTCTTGACCCCAGTTCTCAAGTCCCCCTGTGAAGGCAAGCACTGTTACCAGTTTCCTGTGTTCCCTTGCAGAAGCATTTTGTGGTCAGACAAGCACATGAGTATTTTTTACTCAAATAGAAGCTTACAGGAAGCAATTTTGTCCCTTGCCTTTATAAAAAGCTGAGACAATTATATATTCACACGCACTTTTAAGGAACAATACAGACAAAGCCTGTGTGAGCTTCGGCCAGTTTCTTCTGATGGTAACATTTTGCATGACTACAGTGTATCACAACCAGGGTATCGGCATTGATGCCACCCACTAATTATATTCAGATTCTTTGCGTGCAAGTGTGTGTATTCAGTTCTGTACAGGTTTCTGACTTGTGTAGGCTCCTCTGTCCACCACCACCAGTTAGAATGCTGAACAGTTCCATCGCCCCAAAGGTCCCAGCTGGGACCCTCTTGTAACTGCACCCACCTCCCTTCTGTGCCTCCACCCTCCACCCTGGCAACCACTGATCTGTCCTCCATTTCTAACATTTAATCATTTCAAAATGTTATATAAATGGGACCACATGGCATGTAACTTTTGCACCTGCCTCTTAAAAACAAATTAATATCTTGTTACAGCTGTATAGTATTCCATTTGGGAGGCATACTTTATAATTTATCTAATCTACATAAGTCTTGCTATTACAGAAATGCAAGTAGTGAATATCCTCTCTGTGTGTGTGCAATATCTAGAGCAAAAATTGCAGCCAGATGCAATTAAGGAGCTAGAATGTGAGTGACTTTTTGATAGGTATTTACAAATTTCTCTCAGAAAAGAGTGTTTTCAGTGTACAGTTCCAATAACCTGTATAACAATCCCTATTTCCCCATAATGCCACCTACGTAGGGTATCATAGAACATTTTAATCCTTCCCAGTTTGTAATCACCAGTTGTATTTAGTAACCGTATTCTGCAGTTGCTGGTGGTTGTATTTTGGCTAAGTGTAGATTAGTTCTCATGACTTGAATATTGCAAGGGGAAATTTCATTGGAAGAAATAACACTGGAGCTGAAATATTTGTATAATATTTCCAAGTCTAGTGGAAAATTTCAATAATCTGAAATTTCAGTATAGCCAAAACTTTGGAAATGGGCCTGTGATACTTAGTGATGAGGTTTGGACTATAAGAAGTTACTATGTAGGGCTTAATGTTCTTAAATAGACTCATTTCCAAGCATAAATAGGGTTATCAAGCTATTTTACTGTTTTCAAATCAATACAAGTTGACTTAATGGAAATAAAAATCAGGAAATGATACTTCAGACGCCATTTTGAGAATGCTGACTCCTTCAGTAGACATTAACAATTGAAAGGAATGTGAGGGAAGAGAGATGGGAAGAGAGGTTTTTACCCCCAGAAATTCAGTAATTTCTGAGCTTAGCGGGTTTTTTTGCTCAATTTAACATTGCCTGGGAACCTAAATGTGTTTGATTTTCTAGCAGCGCTAAGAATGTTTTGATGTACAATGAACGGAAACATTACTTTAGGAATTAGATGTTAAACATGTCTAGAATTGGCTTGAGATATTTAGTAAACTTTGAACAGTGGCCTCTGTTACAGTGTTTCCAAGGTGCTTCATACCAGTGACCCCTCAGCAAATACTGACGTGACAAAACGGATGGATTCCAGCAGTAGGCAGAGCCCGGGGTAGACACAACACAGGCTGATGGTGACTGGTGTGGCTTCCAGCTTGCGGACACCCTTGTTCTCCGTGTGTGTGTGTTGCTCATTAGTGGTCTCCACCTCGAGCTTCACGAGAGTCTGTTAGGGGTTGGTACACTGTGTTGACATAAGATGGACCCTGTGTGCGCAGAGGGCCCTGCCTTTTAAAGTCAAATAACAGAGACCTTTCACTCTCAAAGAAAAGTCAGAACAGCAAGTTAACTTATTCCTATTTAGCTCTTTCGTTACTGCTTATATTTTGCAAGGAGCCAGGTCAAAAATTCTAGAATCATTTCTCCTTTAATCCAGTTTAATCCTCTTGCATATCCAAAATAATGTGGCACGACTTTATTCCAATTTGCTACCACTAAAGGATTAGGTTTTATTAAAATAAAATGATGGAGGAATGACCTTTACTAAATAACATGTATGTAATACCACAGAGCCAAACCTGGATTTCAAAAATAGTACATAGTTGTGAAAGAAACAAAAACCTTCAAACTACATTTTTTTGGCACAGGATTAATTTTCCACCATAGGCCTTTTGGGCTATTCATGTACTGAATTTTGGGGGTTGTTATGAAGCCTGTCTCCCCCAAGTCCATATGCCTAGAAAGACCACCATCAAATTTCCTCAAGTCTCGATCATTCCACTTCCTAGATCTTTGCTGTCTAGTGTGGTAACCAGTAGCCACATAACATCTTAAGTTATTTTGTGTGTTTTTCTTTTACGTAAAGTGCCGCTCATAGTGGCCCACGCGGGGATCGAACCAGCAACCTTGGTGTTATTAGTGCCTCGCTCTAACCAACTGAGCTAACCAGCCACCCTAGTTTAAATTAATTTAAATAAAATGACGAACACAACTCCTTAGCTTCAGTGGCTTGTGGCTTCCATATCTGACAACTCAGATTGAAAATGTTTCTATCGTTGCAAAACGTTCTTTTGTGCAGCACTGTGCTAGATGCAGTAAGAGAGCCTTAAGTCTTTGCTGGCTTCACAGATTGTTCTCAGGTGTAAGCGAGGGAAGCTAAATCTTGGTACTTACTTCCTAGGAAGGTAATGTATTCATTAGATGTTGCTTCTCTCACTCTTGTTGTTTATTGCTTTTTTGATGGTCAAGGTCACTGAACTTTGAAATCGCTCCGTTGCCAACAAAGAGACATACACTTGCTGCGTGCAGGTTTTCAGCCTCTTTTCCTGCTGTTGTTTTCCTCCCGCAGCTGCTGGGTGTGCTGTGTGCCTGCATCGTGTTGTGCAGAAGGACTAGAGATCCTGCTTATGAGCTCCTCATCACCGGCGGCACCTATGCGTAGTGGGAGACTCAAGCATCAGCGTTTCGGTCGTGTTCTGAGGTGGAAGGGGGACTGAGCGGGCCTCCTGAGTTCCTTTAGTTGAAGCACACGTACACAGGTGTTGGACGAGCAGTTTGGCTCTCCACGAGCCCACCTACTTCCCTACCCACCTATGACTCACGTTCCCTCTTCTAGCTGACTCCACGTCCCTGCCTTTTTCAGTACAGTGTTCTCATTTCAGAACCATTTGCGAGTTGCTTAGTGTGGTAGAATTAGAGGATGTGGCCTGCTTCTCTTACCTCCGGGCGGTGATGGGACTGTTGCCCAAGGACACTGGGCCCCGTCAGGCTTCGCAGTGGACAACTCTTGGCCATAGGTTTTTGCAGGGAGGGGGAGCTAACACCAGAGGGTGCCCCTCGTCAGTGTCCTTTTAAAAACTATATACTGTAGTCCAATAAGATAGCAACTGTCAAAATGGCTAAAATAGATTTTAGGATCATACAGTGTGTATTTGGGTTCATCTTCAAAATCAGACTGATCTTTGAAACTAGCGGTTTTTAATCAAAGCTGGCTTTATAGGAGGAGTACAGTGTATACACTATTGTTTTAAAACGATGAGTGTGTGAGAGTGTGTGTGTGTGTGTGTGTGTGTGTGTGTGTCTAGTATGTGAGATTGAGTTCATTCATTGTAAGTCTAAACTCCTTAGAAATAATGTATGTAGACTCGCAAAACAGTATGTACATGTGATCTCAGTTGTAAATAGGAAAATCTAATTCAATAAACTCCATATCACCCCTCAGCATGTAGTTTGTAATTATTTGGGGTCTTTCAGTCCCAGAGCAACAGTGTAGTGTTTTCAGTGTTGGTGCCACCCACAGTTCATTGTGATTTGCACGCTTATCTGTTGCCAAATCCAGAGAGGCTTTAGAATGCAGAAACCGCAGATGCTTTTCAGTTCAGCCTGTCCTGTACACATGGAGAGCCTACTGTGCACGGCCTCTGCTGTCCTGCCTTCAAGGCCTGCGGTGCTTTGGGTTCGCAGACACAACAGCAGGTACTTTTTCATGTAGTGTAGTCACTGTAATGATAGATGGAGAGGCCAGGAGGACTTCCTGGAGGAGAAGCCCATGCCCGACGCTGGGTAGGCTTTGTGGGTGAGGGCACTGGGAGTGGGAGGGGTAGGGGGTGTCCAGACCAGTTGCTCGTCGTGCCGGAGCCTTAGCACACAAGGCTGGGAAAGAAGCAGGGCCCTACACATCAGACTTGACTGACAGGTGGAGGCAGCCCTGTGTGATGTGAGTGGACCTGCCGCAGGTGTCCCTGTGGCTGTGGTAGCATGTGACCAGATTCAGTGAGGCTGACGCAGTTCTTGGAGGTGGCAGGACAGTAGGGGGATTTATCATTGATTGGATGTGGGACAAGAAAGAGGAGATCAGAGGAGTCTGCATGAGTCCCAGGTTTCTGGCTCTGTCAACCGAGGAAACAGAATTAGTCCCAAAGACAGGAAAGCTAGTAAGGACCACATGTAGGGTCATGAGTTCACATTCCGTTTTGGGCCTCTCAGGTTTGAAATCCTGGAATGCCGTGCAAGTCTGTCCTGCCTGAAGATGGACAAGATGGGAGAAAGGAGAGCAGTAAGAACTGTTCACAGAGTGGAGGTTAATTAAAACATTCATGATTTCAGAGACGTGTAGGAGCTTTGATATGGTCCACTGATGCACCCACCTCTTGTCCATATTTGTTGCACGGTGGGTGAGAATGTTTTGCTTGTCCTCGACCTTTCACAATGACCTTTCCACCGCAGCCCTGTCTCCCCTCCCCCTCCAGTTTTTGGTATGTACCATTGTGTGGCCACCCGGCCACCGACGAGCTGGCTGAGCAATGTCTGGACTGTGACGCTGGTTGCCCTCAGTGAGTTCTGTATGACAGAACCGAGCCTCGAGTACGAAAGTGTTCTGGGAAAATGAAGAGTGGGCCAACTGCTAGGCCACTCTTTGAACTTGTCCAAGAGACAAGCTGCACATAGCCCTCCTTCACTCATTCCTCTCTGTGTGCCTGGTGAAAAGGCAGCCTGCTTCCCTGTGCTCTGAAAGCTGGACACAACTCGACTGTGTTCGCAGTGAAGCCAGAAAGCTGGGGGATGGTTGCCCTGGGGCCTGTTAAACCTTCTAGTTCCTGCCGGCTTAAATTGTGTGCAATTCCTGGCATGGTCCTAGAAATACCTTTTTCCTTTGCCTGGGAACCTCTGGAAGGGACGTCTGTCCATGTTGGCCATACAGATCAACCTGCTTAATGTCTCCAGAGTCTCTGCCATACCCCCGGAGCTGGAAGCAGATAGGCCACTTGTCCCCGGTGCACACAGCCGCCTGTGTCTGAATCTAATGCTGGAGCTCTGAGCACTGTGCTGAGGTTTCCTGTCCTTGTCTGCACGTTGGAGCCACCTGGCGGACGTCTGAGAACCGCAAAGGGGTGGGTTCCAGAGCCTGCAGAGCACAGTGAAGGCTGAGCAGCACCGCTGTCTCCTGTTCTTTTTAAAAAGTTAATTTTCTTGAGAAATGATTTCATTCGCAGAAAAGTTGCAAGAATAAGAATTTTACATAGAAGGCCCAAGTACCTTTTCCTGAGACTCACCTATAATGTGTTGCTCCATTCGACTGTCACGTGATCTCCTACATGCTCTCTGTCTCTGCACGTGCCTCATGGCCCGAACGTTTCTTGGGTGTTTCCTCCAATGAGCCTCTGGCAGCCACAGCACAGTTACCAAGTTGAGTGCACTTAAGACTAACCTGCCATTCGTGTTCATGTTGGTCTCCTAATGTCCTCTATAGTTTTTTTCCTCCTCTGGTTCTGGGTCTAGTCAGGTGTTACAGTTGTCATGTTTCTGTTCTGCAAGCTGGAGTATTTCCATAGTTTTGTCACTTAGGACGTAGACATTTGGGGAGAACAGTCCCCTTTTAAATGATGCTCAGTTGGGGTTTGTCTGCGGTTCCTCTGACTGGATTAGATCACGGTTTGCATTCCAGGGGCTGGGATGCTGCCTGTGTCTTGTGTCCTCGGGGGCGTCACATCAGGACATACAGTGTCACCTGCCCTCATGCTCATGTTGATTTGGATCAACTGCTGTATCATTCAGGGCCCAGTGAGGGGAAAGTGAAAAGAGGAAAAGTTTAAACAGTTGTTAATTGTGTAGAAGATTGGTTAGCTACTACTAAATGGGGGTGAAAAACTAAACAAGCCTCTAAAGCCGCTTAGTAGAAAACAGCTGCCACCCGGAGGGTCAAGGGGAGAGGGCTAGGAAGGAGCTAGAAACTCAGAAAAGGGCTGCAGAGCTTGTTAGATCCTCGCCAGAGGTGCCACCCACCAGCCTCTACGGTGGGGAAAGCTGCGGGGGGCGCATGCCAGGCGAAGGCAGATGGTCCCCTCCAGAGACCCTCGCTGGCCAGCAGGCAAAGGAGGGATGGAGTTTGCAGAGTCCCGGCTTCGGTGTGGCAAGGAAGGGTGGGTTTGGAGCTACGAGGCCACAGTAACACCTGGCATACCCGATCACGGTTTCTTCCACCGCCTCCATGGGGCAGTTACTATCCCTCCCACCCCCCGCCCCCAGCTCATACGCAATCTCTACACACATACTGTAAGACCTATAAATACCCCGTTCCTCACCAAACTGTTTGCACGTTTAGCAAACACTGCTCAGTCTGGCCTGATTCAGTCTTTGTGATGATGATTGTAAAACACTGGTTTTCCTCATGTACCAGTGTGTCCTCCCTTCTCCCCCAGTGGTTTACGTATTATATTCATTATGGACTCAGGTTCCCATTTTTAGTAGGTACAATTCATTATTGCCCTGTTTTGATTTTGTTTTGGTTCTCAGATAGTTTCAGATTTGGTCAATGGGATCCCCCTTGCATTGCCTCCTGTGACCCACCCGTTCTGTTTAACCTTTCAGTTATTTTTGACGGAGAATGTCCCATGATCATCCTGTTCCTGCCGTGCCCCAGCCCTGGGTCAAGTCCCCGGGACTAGCTGTGCTTATTGTTACCGTGATATCTTTGCTTCTCATCCTATTGGAGCTCGTCTTACTGCCTTTTAAAAATTGTTCCTAATTTTTTTAAACAAAAGTTAATAGTGCTCTTAAAAATGTGAACTATAGCTATCTCTAAGAAAAAAAGTATCCACAGGTAAGCAAGTTTCGAAGTAGTACACATCCCTCCAGACTGCCGTTGACGCTTGAACAGCACTGGTTGGAACTGTGTGGGTCCACTTCTATGCAGATGTTTTTCAGTATATATACAGTCGGCCTTCTGTGTGGATTTTGCATCCACAGATTCCACCAACTGCTGACTGTGTTTTTGATCTGCGATTGTCATCTGGATGTGGGGGACCAACTGTATGCATTGTTCTACACCATCTTCCAGAAGGGCTTGAGCATCTGCAGATTGGTCCGAGGGGGTCCTGGAACCCATCCCCAGAGATGCTGAGGGACTGTAGTTAAGTTTTGGGGGAGACAGAAGTGATTTGTGGATTTTCGACCGGTGGTTGGGTGGGTGTGGGTCAAGACGCCTGTAACATGCATTGTTTGAGGGTCAACTGTATTTTCTCTACGTATATAAAAACAGACTTGTGGTGGTGTCTAGTTTTGCTTTTTAGTATTTGAATTCTGTCCTACAAGGTTCATTTTTTCTTTTTTCTCTTTTTTAAAGATTTTATTGGGGAAGGGGACCAGGACTTTATTGGGGAACAGTGTGTGCTTTCAGGCCTTTTTTCCAAGTCAAGTTGTTGGTCCCTTCAATCTTAGTTGTGTAGGGTGCTGTTCAGCTTCAAGTTGTTGTCCTTTCAGTCTTAGCTGTGGAGGGCGCAGCTCAGCTCCAGGTCCAGTTGCCGTTGCTAATTGTAGAGGGCACAACCCACCATCCCTTGTGGGAGTGGAACGGGCAACCTTGTGGTTGAGAGGACATACTCCAACCAGCTGAGCCATCCAGGAGCTCATTGGCAGCTCAGCTCAAGGTGCCGTGTTCAATCTGAGTTGCGGGGGGCAGAGCCCACCATCCCTTGCGGAAGTCAAACCGGCAACTTTGTGGTTGAGAGCCCACTGGCCTATGTGGGAATCAAACCGGCAGCCTTCGGAGTTAGGAGCACGGAGCTCGAACCTCCTGAGCCACCAGTCCGGCCCTCATTTTTTCTTTTTACAACATAGTATGGTACTGTCTCTGTGTCCATCTGTAGGATTTGTGCTTCCTGTTTGTTAGCTGCATGATATATTAATACCATGACTAACCAATGTACAGTGCATGGACATTCAGTTTGATTCCAGCCTCACTGCAGTGAACACTTCCATACACATATTATCAGGCTTTTTTTTTTTTTTAATTAAAGTTTATTGGGGCGACAATTGTTAGTAAAGTTACATAGATTTCAGGTGTACAATTCTGTAATACATTATCTAAATCTCAACATTGTGTGTTCACCACCCAGTCAGTTCTCTTTCCATCACCATATATTAGATCCCGTTTACTCTCTTCTAGAGCCCCGCTCCCTATTATCAGGCATTTAAAATTGTTTTTGATTTTAATAATTTTTATTGAGGTGAAATTCACATAGCATAAAACTCACCGTTTAAAGGGAATAGTTCAGTGGCATTTAGTACATTCACAAGGTGTGACTGCCTCCTCTGTCTCGTTTCAGTTTGCACAAGGCCTTCGGCCGTCGTTTTACTGATGGCGAAACTGAGGTCCAGAGAAACCGACTTTACTAAGACCACACAGTGAGTGTGGATTCAGACCCTGACACTCTGGCTTCAGAGGCTGTGCTTTCCCCCTGCTCCACCCTGTCTTTGAGCAGATCTCCGTCAGGAAGAGGCCTGCAGTTATTTATAGACACCCTGTTACACAGGCCAATTCCCCCTTTATGTGCTACCCTGTCCTCTGCAGGGAAGGCTGTCCATGTGATGGGTTCCCAGCAGCTGAGGTACACATAGAATGGAGAAGCCACAGAGGCAGTGACTCTGACTTAGATTCATTCGTGGGTTTTTATTGATTGATTTTTTTTTTCCCTTCCTGGTGTAAATTGTTATCCAAGAGTTCCTTTCAGTTCTGTTCTTTGGCTGCCTGAAGGGAGCGTAGGCTGTGTTATCTAACACTATTACCCATCATACTCGGGGGCCCATCGACACTGCAGCCTCTGTCAGAGATAATGATAAATATCTAGGCCAAAGGTTTCTAAAAATATCTTTGCAGTCAAATAGAATGCTCAATCAAGATAACAATGTATTTTCAAGAAATAAAGGTGAAAGGTTTGTATGACATTATTGAGAAATAAAACATTTAAAGAAAAGTAAAAAGGTATAAAAAATTAAAATAAAATCTTTAAAACAAAGAAAGCACTGATACCTAACTTTTCCTCTTGGCTGCACATACATGAGCTGACCCCAGTGGTCAGTCTCCTCGGCTCCCCAGCCCCTTCTGGGCCGTTGGCAGGCTTTGTGTCGGCTGCCCCCCATATCCACCTCCTACTCCACTTGGGGGTACTGGCCAATCCTCAAGGCTCGGCTCAGAAAGCACTCCTCACCTCTATTTCCATTCCCCCTGCTTCTGTTTCACATCCCATAAAGTAGCAAGTCCCATTCATCCATTTCCCTCGTTCTTCCAGAATTGCCCTCCAGCCCAGTTGCCACTTCCCTGACAAGCCTCCATCATGATAGACAGCCTGCGCTTGGTCTCCTGTCCCACTCTTGCCCTGTTCACTGCCTGTCTTGTGTCGGGGGTTATAGCGTCTTGGTACCCCTCCTCGGGTCACAGAGCTCTTTGAGGCCACCCCTGTTTCTTAGCGTCCCTCCATTATCAGTGCAGTGCCTGTCACACAGAAGTCATAGTACCTTGATTGAATTACTTCTGGGCCGCCTGATGAGCCTTGTACCTAGCTGTCCCGGGCAGGCATTTTCATGGCAAGCCTTTAGTCACTGCCTTCCGTCTCCTTCAGAGAAGTGTAAGACCAGGCATCAGATTCCGTTTTTCCCTCCAAACATCCCTATATATGACCCTCAGATGTGTCAGGGACAGATGTGGGAGTTTGGTCAGTTCTCTTGTATGATGTGTTTTACAAGGGGAAATGACATTTCCAGTAGGTTTAAGCCTGTCTGATTTTTTTCCAGAGGCCCAAAACCTTTTGCTAGCCCGCCTCCCACATGCCTTCTGGTGGAAGCGGTAGTGGGTGACAGCAGCAGAACACTGGCTGCTGCACAGCTCCCGAGCTTGGTTTCCAGGGTCCTGCCGTGAGGTCGCTTCGGACCTCTGCCAGCCCTCCCTGAATGCTCTGTAGACTTGGGAAGTGCCCACACGCCTGAGACTGAGGTGAGAGGCCACGATTCGAAGGCACCTTCCCTCCTGAAAGAAGAAAGCCCAACCCCCCCTCACACCAGGTGTCATGGTTGCTTAATCACTCAGGTGATGAAGATGAGGGCACAAGGATGGACATCTGCTGGAACACAGCAGCAGCCCCCTCCGGCCCTCTGCCCAGGGCAGAGCTTGGGCAAAGGTCTCATTTCTGCCCCTGTGCCATCTGACATTTGCCTGGGCACGTGCGATGGTCTTCCATGCACTGTCAGGTGCATGGCCAGCCAGGCAGAGCCAGGAACAGTGGGAAGCCCCAGGTCCTCCATAGGCATCCCTCAGTGTCATGAGTCCCCCGTTCCCAGAGGTGTTGAAGCTGACGGGGTGACCAGTGCCCAGTCCCCAGGAGTGACAGAGGGCATCCGGCAGGAGGTCAGATTAGTTCTCCTAGCGTCTCTTCTAATTCTAAGTCCTGGGGACTTGCAGTAGTGCCCCTCTGTCACACACATGAACCCTCTCCTTGCCCTTTGTGGGGCTACCAGAGGCAGGCAGGAGTGGAAAGAAACCCACCTTTCCTTTCTTGGAACAACTTCCCTGTCTCTTGTCTTACCTCAGGTCATCTGTTCCAGAAGCCTCACAACTGCTCTGTACACCAGGCATTCCTGTACCTTCATTAACTTCCTGGGCTGTGTGGTCCCCTCCACCCCATCAGGACCTCCTTAAATAAAGCAAGGGACTGAGTGAGAGTTTACTTATCTGCTGTTGTAGGGGGCGGGCCACAAAGGTTTAGGAATGAGGAAGCAAAGTAACAGTCAGAGAGTCTACAGCACACAGTAACACCCTCAGCGATATCTCCAGCTGCACCCGTGTCTCCCACCCCACCTCCTACAGGCTGCCGGCCCTGACTGGTGGGGGGCGCCTGGCCTGTTGTGCTGGCAGTGTTGGGGCTCCCACAGGCAAGCGTGGGGGAGGCCAGGGCTGAAAAGCTCCCACCTCCCACACGCTGTGACCCCCATACGCACTCCCAAAGCTGGCGTGGGTGGAGCCTACGGTGATGAGCAGGGCTTTGGCCGGCCTTGGCCCGTAGTAGAAGTTATGTTTTGGGGGCCTGGATCCAAAGAGAAAGGCCTGAGAGCATCAAGGACAGAAGAGGAGTTGGCCAGCTGTTGGCCAGGGTCAGCCTGTACAAGCTCTGAGCTCTGCCTGGGCAGGAGTCACCACGTTTGAGGGAGCAGCACAGGCACCCATGGGTCTGGGAGACAGAATCACTTCCTCCATATGCTCTAAGCCTGCCCACCTCCAGTGGGCCCATCTCCTGTTTCCTGCCCCAGACTGAGTTTGGCTTGACCCCAGGATGTTCCAGGTGGTCCCACCTCGTGCTCACACAGCTGCCTGCTCCTGGTGCTCTGCTCTTCTTCGTGTCCTTTCTGCTACTGCCCATCTGAGGTCCCGCCCAGGGCCACTGCCCCCAGGAAGCCTGGTCCCCACCCCAGCGCCTCTCTGACCCTGTGGTCCTTCTCCCATTTGCCCACATGTGAATGGGAGTTCCCAGGGACCGGGCTAGGCTCTGCATCCCCAGCCAACCTTGGGACAGACACTGAGTGGGCAACTGTGCTCCTAGACTTTTCCCCACTCCTTTGCCTCTGAATTTAGCATCTGGACATGCAGGAGAAAGAGAGAAAGGAACCCCCACAGACGAAGGAGAAAGAATGCACTCCTTTATTCCCTGTAGGAGAGACTGCTCAGGGAGCAGGCAACACCCATGGGGTTTGGTCTGTTGTGGTCTTGGGGACCCAGCCTTGCAGTGATGGGGGCACAGCTGGCCCCACGGACAGGGCAGGTCCAGGTCGGGGCCGCTGCCCCTTCCTCAGAGCTTCTCCAGGTAGGAACCAGGGACAAAGCCACGCTGCCCATTCTGTTCCACTGTCCACCAGCCATCCTCCCCTTCTAGGATGACCTCCAGGATGTCCCCCGCTGAGATGTCCAGCTCATCAGAATTCTTGGCAACAGAATGAAAGTTCATTAGGCTGGAGGGGCCAGCTGGGAGGGTCTGGCCGGACATCCCCCCACCCAAAGCCGTAAATTCAAGCATGTCTCCCAGGAGGGCTGAGTCGGCCGAGATATGCCCGGCCTCCTGGCGCTATAGGACAGGCCTCTGGGATAGGGCAGCCCTCAGAGACATACAGGGTGTGGGTGCCCCATGGGACTCAGCCTCCTGTTCTCCCTGCACCGTTGGTCATCACAGGCCTCCCACAAACCTGGGTGGCTGCTCTGCTTCACACCCCTGCTGTCCCTTCCCCCATTCCCTGCTCCAGACACAACAGTAACTCGCAAGTCAGGCCAGGTGCTCGCCATGCCCAAGCCCAGGGGGTGTTCTCATTCCAGGCCCACCACACACAGCCCTCTGCCAGGGAGTCCCCTGAGCTCCCTCTGTCCTGCTAGGCCCTGTCACAGGCACACCATCCTTCTCCTGGCCTGCCTCCCCTGCCAGGCACTGGGCTCTGGGGGTCAGTGCAGTCTGCCACAGCCTCACCCCGCCCGGAGTGGGTGCGGGGCTTCAGTCAGCTGGGAATGGGGTCTGGCTCTGCACCCCTCACCTCAAAGCAGGGAGCGGACTGGACTCCCAAGGGTCTTGGCACGGCTGCCCTATGGCTCCTTGACCCACCCATTCCCCATGGATCTCAGAAAACCAAACCCAGCACAGCTGAGGGACCCATTCTGGCCGTAGGTTGTTCTCGGCACCCATGGGCGTGGAGAACAGGGCTCTAACCCGAGGGTGCAGAGCCTGACCCCTGGAGCAAGCTCTGTCAGCTTGCCTGCCCATGTGCACACACACACCACACGGGTGTATACAATGCCCACGTCTGTCTGGACACCACGTGTGTGTGTGAACAGATTCAGGGAGACACAGGTCCTGGCCCCCACTCACCAGCAGACACGCACAGACCCCCCCTGAGTGCTGGGTGCTGTTCTAAGGGCACACGCCCCAAGCGCACTCTGCACGCGTGCCGTCCGAGGACACCTCACCTGGGCCCTGTAGTCGTAGAGCGCCCTGTAGCCCTGGGCTGGCAGCGTCGGAGGTCCTGGCGCCTCCTGCACTGCAACTGCAGCATAGACACCCTCATTCCCACTGGGGTTGGGCGGCGGGGCATCTGTGGGGGCTGGGAGCACAGTGAGGCCCATAAGACTTTGGCCCCTGGAGGCCTTCCCCTTTGCCAAGTGTCCCCAGTCTTGACCTAGCCTCTCCCCAGCTGTGGGAGGGCCTGTCTGTGCGTGCAGAATTCCTCTCCTTCATCCTAGGGTCACAGTTTGGAGGCCCCCCACTTACCTGCAAAAGCTGCCAGCAGTGAAGTCTTGGGACTTCCATGCAGCAGCCCAGAGAACCTGGGGATGGAGGAAAGCAGGTAGGTCCTTCAGGAAGGGGATGAGGCACGGGGCCCTCAGAGCTCCAGGGCTATAGCCGCCCCTATGCTCCAGTTATAGGTGTGACTCATGGGGTGCCCCTCAAGCCAGAGAGCTCCCCAAACGGTCGTCCCAGCACCACCCTCCTAGTTTCCCACACTGTAGCCCTCCTCTCAGCACCTTCCCCTCCAGAGCCCTGCCCCCTGCCTCCGAGGTCCCTGCTCCAGCTCCTAAAACCTTCCTTGGTGGGCACTGAACTGCCCCTCAGAGGCCAGCCACTCACACCCACTGGGATGGTCACCTGCATGGGCCCAGCCAGCCTTCCTCCCTGCGACCCCAATCAGCCACTCCCAGGGTACTCAAAGCAGGGTACCCACTGTACATGTGACTTCCAGGGGTCAGTGCTGGCCTAATTCAGTCCTTCCCTGGCTTAGGCCTGGATTGAGCGGGAGTCATGAAGGTTCGAAGGTTCGTTGAATCAAAGAAAAGAACGGAACAAACGAGAGGCAGACATGGGCAGCACGTGAAGCCGACAATGCTAAGGGCTCCGTGAGTGGGGCTGATGCTACTTACCTGCCTGAGGAAAGGCTGCCCCGGGGGGTACAGCTTTAACAGACAGACTGCGGTGCAAGGCACTGCCACTGAACAGAAGAGGGGGAGCAA
Organism: Rhinolophus hipposideros; assembly: GCF_964194185.1. Lineage (NCBI taxonomy): Eukaryota > Metazoa > Chordata > Mammalia > Chiroptera > Rhinolophidae > Rhinolophus > Rhinolophus hipposideros. Next base: position 924,052 of record NC_138051.1, on the reverse strand, counting down.
GGTACCGAGGAGGACAAGATGGGTGGAGCAGTTTGGGGAGTGGAGTGGACCAGGTTGAGGTGTGTGGGAGACAGAAGTGGAGTAGGATTGAGTCCCCGAAGGGCCCTGAGTGCCCCGTGAGGGGCAGGGCCTGTGGGAAACAGGGTCGTGAGGTAGGGCACACACCTCTCAGGCACTGCCCTGCTGCCTGGAACCCTGGCCCCCCTACCCAAGGTGTGGGAGCAGCCGTAGGTGGTACCTGCTCTGCCTGTGTTAGCAAAAGGCCTCCTGTGTGCCATTTTGTTCTTTGATTGTGTTTCTGAGTTCATTAAACGGCCTGTCTGTTTTCTTGCATCTCGTTGCGTTTTTTAAGAACAGCAATCTTGAATTCTCTGTTATTTCAGTCACATATTTCCATGTCTTTAAGTTCATTTTCTGGAGACTTTTCATTCTGTCTGAGATGCCTTGTTACCTTGGTTATTCATGGCAATTAACGAATTATTAACGAATTATTATTTCTCTTCCTAGACTTTTACAGGAGTGGGTTCTGCAACAGATTGATACAAAGAGGTTTTCTTTTGTTTCCCAGTAGGTGTTGGTAGAATGCTTTATTTTCTCTCAGACTGCAGCCTTTATTTCTCTCTCACACTGTAGTGCTATGTTTTCTCTACACTGTTCCAGCTTCTCACACAATGGGGGGATTCCCTGTAAGGTGGGCTTCTCTGTGAGCAGGTCGCCTGGGTCTCAGGGCACCACCTCCGTGGGGGGTTGTGGAGAGCTTCTGAAGTTACAAAGCTTTTCCTGCACCAGATTCAGGGCCTGTGTGTTTCAGGGGCTCTGTTTACCCCTGCAGGGATCCGCCCAGATAGGTGGGGGCAGGGGCAGGGTGGGTTCTGAGAGGTGGCCCTGAGCAATGGCGGTGACCACCACCACAGCCAGTCCTGCACCCAAGGCTCTCTCCTTCAATGGAACTAGTTGAGCCACGAGTCCGTTGCAAGCCACAGTTCTCAGAACTGCAAATATGCAGTTCTCAGAACTGCAAATATACACTGCTACCGTTCCACTTGTAGCACTGGGAAGGTGGAGGCGGGGCGAGCTCTGGGAGGGTGCAAAGGGGAAGCTAGGCTCCTTGCCTAAGCCTTCCATTCTCTGCTCAGCAGTGAGGGCTGAAATTAGCATTTTCTCCCTTCTTCCCTCAGTCTCTGCTCCGAGGTCTCTGCCATGAGTGTTGGGTTCAGCCGAGTTACATGCTGACCCATTAGGCGGGACTATGGGCCATAAGCGGAGCCCTAGCAATTCAAGTTCTTCCCTCTCTCTCAGCTGTGGTAGTTCTGGAATGCAGCGAGCTCGGAGCTCATCCTGCTGCCCACACAGCCCGCATCTTCTCACTTTCCACTTCCTTCCTCCTGCACTCACACAATTTACCCACCTTTCGATGATTTCAGTTGCATGTCTCTTAGTCTTGCCTATCTACAGTGCAGGGAGTTCTTTGTGGAATTATAGCTGTTCAATTTGTTGTAAATTCCAGGGGAGATTTTTAGAGGCTCACCTCACGCCACCATTTCTATGACTTAATCCTGGTTTCAGGTCTTATATTGAAGTATTTAATCCATTTTGAGTCTATTCTTGTAAATGGTGTAAGAAAGTGGTCTAGTTTTTTTTTTCTTTTTTTTTTTTTTTGCATTTATCTGTCCATTATTCCCACCACCATCTATTGAAGAGATTGTCTTTACCTTATTGTATATTCTTATCTCCTTTGTCATAGGTTAATTGACCATATAAGTATGAATTTATTTCTGGGCTCTCTATTCTGTTCCATTGATCTATGTGTCTGTTTTTATGCCAGTTCCATGCTGTTTTGATTACTATCGCCTTGTAATATAGTTTGAAATCAAGGAGCATGATGCTTCAAGCTTTGTTCTTTCTCAAAATTGCTTTCGCTATTTGGGATCTTTTTGTGGTTCCATATAAATTTTAAGATTATTTGTTCTAGTTCTGTGAAATATGCCATTGGTATTTTGATAAGGATGGCACTGAATCTGTAGATTGCTTTGGGTAGTATGGACATTTTAATAGTAGTAATTCTTCTTATCCATGAGGATGGTATACTTTTTCACTTATTTGTGTCTTCTTTAATTTGTTTCTTCATTGTCTTATTGTTTTCTGAATACAGGTCTTTTACCTCCTCGTTCATACAGCTGTGTATGGGATTATTTTCTTAATTTCTCTTTCGATAGTTCATTATTGGTGTACAAAAATTCAACGAATTTCTGAATATTAATTTTGTATTTTGCTACTTTATTGAATTTATTAGTTCTAATAGTTTTCTTTGTGTGTGGAACCTTTAGGGTTCTCTCTATATAGTATCATGTCATCTGCAAATAATGACAGTTTCACTTCCTCCTTTCCAATTTGGAGGCCTTTTATTTCTCTTTCTTGTCTGAGTGCTGTGGCCAGGACTTCCAGCACTATGTTCAGTAATAGCTGTGAGAGTGGGCGTCCTTGCCTTGTTCCCTGTCTGTCCTTTCTTGACACTGCCCCAGGTCAGCTCTTTTATCCAGTTGTTTAAATGACCACCTGTGCTGGGATCCAGGTCCTCACTGGAGGAGCAGGGAGGCCTGAGTCCCCCAAGCTTTTGGTAGCATTGTGAGAGTGTGAAGGTCCTCCTCCTGGGGTCATCACTTTCTCCAGGTTCTCAGACGGTTGTGCTGTGCTCCTTGTTCTGAGTGTCTGTGGTTCTCATAAACCTCTGTTTCCTGGAGGTGTCCTACAGGGAGGTTCTAGGGGCTCCTGAGGTCTTGGAAATTATCTGTCCTCAGAGGTCTGGGGGCACCATTGACCACTCCCCCCAGCCCCGCCCTACATTGACCACCTCCCAAAGGCAGGGCCTTCTCTGTACAAGGTTGGATGACAAGAGGAGGTCATGGGGGCCTCAGGGTGTGGGTATGGCACAGACACCAGATACCACCCACAGATCTTCCTAGATGCCCACAGACAGGGCATATGGTCCCTTCCAGAACCTGGCTGCTAGGGCTGAGGAGGCATCCAAACAGGAGGGTCCTTTGAGTCTGAGTCTGACCCCAGCACTCATGTGCCCTGGACCTAAAGAAGGTGAGTGACTTGTGCAGGTGACATACTGAGGCATGGCACTAGGACCCAACCACAGCTAGGCCAGGGGAGGGCTCCTAAAAAGCCTGGATAATTCTCCAAGAATATTGGCTGTAGGGCCTGCTCCTATACCCTGATCCTGCATTAGTGGGGAGTGTTGCCTCTGCTGCCTGACAGTCCAGGGCACAAACCTGGGCTAGTAACAGGGCCCAAGAGACAAGTAAGCCAGCCTGGGGCCTCCCAGAAACTCTGAACATTCACTAGTGAGTAAGTGGGGTATGATTATTTGTTTAATGCCGGGGTCCCCTTGGGCTGAGGGTGTCTGGAGGCCAGGTTGAGCCTGTCTTGTTCCCAAAGAGTGCTCAGCTCCTGAACACAGCATCAAGCACACTACAGGTGCTTCACAAATACCATGGGGAATAGCCAGTTACAGGAGAGGCTGGACCTGCTTGCTGCCCCCCCCCGCCTCTGCACCCCAGCAGGTGTCTTACCTTTTGATCATGCCACAGGACGGGTGTACACCAGGGCTGCTGGGTGATGGGGCGACCTCTCGGTCATAGTAGTTCTGGTAGAGCACCGGAGCTGTGGGCAGCAGCCTGTGAGGCAGGCCCTCGGGGGCCAAGGGCAGGGCAGGCAGGACCTGCCCCAACCTGTCCCCATCCAGAGACCCAGACAGGGGCCCCACTTTCTCATTCTGGCCCTGGGACCAAACAGGCTGGGGTGAGGGTCCCACCTTTATTCCCCCTTCTGAGTGTTACAGTGTTATTAAACTCTGCTGATCTTCTGCCTCACAGGAGGCAGCAGACCAGGAACCCAGCCACGGGACCACACTGTCCTCGACTCTTTCCTAAGGTCTGGCCACATCTCCACTCAGAAAGGATCTGTGAGCTACCCCAGCCCTCTGCTGGCAGTTGAGGACCAAAGAACCAGGGACGGACAGGCCTGGACCCAGAGGCCACACTACCTGTGGGCCAGGCCTCACCTGGGGGCTCGGTGCCTGTGCTCTTGGCCTGGATGAAGCTCTCGATGTCAGCCTCAACGCTGCAGCCTTCCAGTGTCACCCGCACCTCCTCATAGAACTGGGGGCAGGAAAGAGCAGAGGCTGAGGAGCCAGGCCTCATCTCAACACCCCCCTTTGTCAAAGCCCTGGCCCTCTATGGGTCTGCACTCTGGCCAGGGTCTCCCACCCCATTAGCTTCCTCACAGGCCTTGTGTGCACAGCTCGGTGCCTGGATTTGGGGATCTTGAGGTGTGACTTCCCCAGGCCTTGCTGAGGCCTCAGAGCTCTGGCTGACAGTATCTCCTGGTTCCAAATACCTGTGCACAAGGTCCTATGCAAGGGACTTAACTTATTCCTGTCCTCTGTGGTAGACACTGTTTCCCCCATTTTATAGACAAGGAAACTCAGAGAAGGAAAGTGACTTGCCCGATGTCACAGAGCAAGAATTCAGTGCAGCCAGGCTCTGGTTCCAGTATGAAAGGATCCACAGCCCACCTTCCTTCTTCTGCCACAAGGAGGCCACCAGGTGGACTCAGGTTGTTTGGGGAAGGAGAGGAAACACAGCGAACATCAGGGAGCAAGGGCTGCCTTGAGAGAGCACTAATGGCTCTGGGATTGCATTAACAGAGGTCAGAGACCCTGGTGGGAAGGTGGTGGCTCCTCTCTGCTGGGTAGGACCCACCCCAACCACCCAGCACGCAGAGCTCAGTGAGGAAACCAGGACACCCCAGAGATGTCTGGAGGCCAGAGGAGGGACTGGACCTCAGCTCTTGGCAAATATCCAGCTTGGAACAGAGCAGCCCTGGGTCCTCCAGCCCCTCTGCTGACCTCAGAGCGGCTGTGTCCTCTACCTTCCTGACCCCGGTAGAGGGAACACATACATACTCTGAGAACAGAACCCAGACCCTGGAATAGGGGTGAGCAAAGCAGGCAGATGTCAGGGTAGCCACAAAGGCAGGCTTCCAGGCAGAGAGGCCATGGCCCTGCGTGGCACTGAGCCTGCATGTCCTGGGGCCCTGGAGGTAGAGGCTGAGGCCTGCCGTGTTTGTTGACAGACTCAGATGGACTTGGACATGCTATTGGCCTGAAACTGCCCTCTCTTCATGGCCCCACCCCCCAGCTCACTTCCTACCCATCCCCACTCTGGGCCCCAACCTCGTCATCCTTGACACACTGCATGGAGAGCTGGTTGCAGTGCACCCACAGGGCGTTGCGGAGGATGGTCAGCCGGTCGAATTCTTGCAGCTGGAAGGCCTGGGTGTGTGGGGGAGGTTGAGAAGTGAGGAAGCAGTTGCAGGGCCAGGCCAGGCTGGCTCCACTCACAGCTCAGCTGCAGCTGACAAGTCAGACCCCTTCTGTCGAAAGCCAAGTCTAAAATGACCCTTCCTGGGGATCCCCCATCCCCACCTCTGCGCCAGCACCTGAGGCTTCTGGGAGGGAGGCTGAGCTGCCTGTGGGTTCCTGCCCCCACCCTCCCTCCAGGCCCCACCACAAGCTGCAAAGGCCCCGGAAGGGTGTCGTGAGAGGAGCGTGGGACCTAGAGTCCTGCTCATCATCAAGGCCCAGGGAAGCCAGTGGTCTTGTCTGAGCCTCAGTTTTGGCTTCAGCTAAAAGGGGCGAAGGTGTCTGCCTGAAACAAAGGGATCCAGGTCACACAGCCCGCCTGTGAGCTTCCTGGGGGCAGGGACCCAGCACAGGGCCTGGGGGACGAGTGCATGAGTAATGAATAAAGGAATGGGGTCTTAGCCCCACCCCACTGCTTCATGTTCCCCCATGAAGCAACTGGAGCTAGGATGGGCTTCTTTCACATTTTGCTGCTGGGGAAACTGAGGCCCAGGGTCACTCACCTCACAGGTGGTCCGGTGCTCCTGCTCCCACTCAGCCCGCACCTTCTCCAGCTGCTCGATATGCTGCCTGTATACCCGCTCTGGAAGCACAGCTGGCCCTCAGGGAGGCCAGCAGCGCCTACCCCATCACCCACCCCTTCGCTCCTACAGTGCCCCTGCACAGAGGGACCTGCCCTGGCTGCTGGTACCACTTCTGGATACTTGTCAGGACCACGCACTCAGGTACTGCTAATTTTGGGGTGACCCTTAGCTCCCTGCTGTGCTCTGAGCTGCCCAAGGCTGGAGCAGAGTCCACATAACCCAAGAGTCCAGGCCCCTTGCCATCCCCAGTTCCCACCCTCTCATTTTCCAGAGGGGAAACTGAGGCTTGGAGAGGTGGAGGGGAGTATGGTAGCTGTTGGTCTGGGAATCCAGACGGTGTGGCCATGACCTCTGTCCCCAGAACTCTAGGGGTTCACCTGTCCTCCAGCCATGGGAGCAGCTGGGTCCTGGGAGAGACAGAGCAGAAGGGAGTGCCTTCCCAGGAGAAGGAAGCAGGGTAAGCTTTCTGTCCTAGGAGGTATGCCGGCAGAGACAAGAGATGTTGGGTGTTCCAGCATCAGGTGAAGGACAGAGGAGACAGACCCAGAGAAGGCTGTGTGTGTGTGTGTGTGTGTGTGTGTGTGTGTGTGTGTGTGTGTGTGAGGAGAGAGACAGAGAGAGAGAGAGATGAGTGGATCTCTGCCATGATGGTGGCTGTGAAAGTACTGGGCTGTAGAGCCAGATGACCTAAGTTGGAATGCAGTTACAACCTCTTACTGGCTGTGTGACCTTGGGCAAGTTACTTAACTTCTCTGTGCCTCCGTTTCCTCATCTGGTAAAAAGGGGGATAATAATAGTAGCCACCTCGTAGGATTTTTGTGCAGAGTAGTTAAAACATGCAAAGCACCAAGAATGGTCTTGGCAAATGAAAGAACATGAGTGTTTTTATTTTACTTACGTGAGGATGGAAGTGAGAGTGATGAGCTTGTGATTCTGTGTCGTCAAGTGTGAGTGTGTATGTCCCCAGATAATAAAGTGTGTGGTGGGGGGAAGGCCTGTCCCCGCCACGACCCAGGTCTGAGGAGGCAGGAGGGCCACTTACCTGCCTCTATGGCCGAGTCCTTGCACTGCTTGGCTTTGTTCTGGCTCTGCGATGTGGAGGGAAAGCAGTGCTGAGCCCCTGCCCCAGAGACCACCCGGCCCAATGTGGGGCTCCCAGTCTCCCAGGGTGATTCTGAAGTGCCTCTGTCATACCCATCCCCAGCCACCCAGGTCGACGCTTGGAGCCAACTGTGAGCAAGTTCCATCATTTACTGCAGCCTCACTCCACAAAGGACTACAATGAAAAAGGTCCCAACAAAAAAGGAATAAAAGCAGAAACCTGTAGACACACATGAAAACTAGATGTCAGGACTGAGAGGGAAAGATGGAGCCCACAGGCTCTGAGGCTCCATGTGGCCAGTGCTGAACCCACTGGCTGGGACTTGGTCTCTGACCCCAAACTTGCTGCCTCCAATTCACCCTCAGGCCGCTGCCCTCTCTGGGCCTCAGATTTTCTGTGTGTGCAATGGGCAAACTATGTTCTTGGAGCCTGTAGTTCTTGGAGCCCTATCTGGCCCAGAGTACAGAGCAGTCAAGACTTTGAGCTCTGGACGACCTGGGTTTGGATCCTTTCTCTGTTGCTTCCTGGCTCTGAGACCTTGGACAAGTCACTCACCATCATTGGGCCTCAGTTTCCTCTCTGTGACATGGGCTTACTGGGCTCCTCTCCAAAGGTTGTGTGAAGGTTAGCATTTGCTCTCATTGCCCTGTAAGCTCTGGGCCTGGGCTGCAGTGGGCCTGCTCTGGGGAATGGGTCCTTGGGTGCAGCCTGGAGACGGCAAAGGGGATGAAGCTGACCCTGTCTGTCCAGGCCCAGAGATTCTAGGAAACCCATTTCACGATGGGGAGATGGAGGTTCAGAGATGGGTGAGCAGCTGGCGTGTCCCAGATGCAGACTTTGCCTGGGGGTGTCTGCAACACCCCTTGCCTGCCTCCCCCACCCTGCCCCAGCCCTGAATGACAGCATATGGCCTCAGCGGCCCCACGTACCTTCTCCACCTGCTTCTGTTGGCCATTGGCACTGATGCGCTCGAAGGCCTGCTCAGCGTCGTCTGCGTCCCGACACTTCTGCTCATATGCCTTCTTGGACTGGGGGTGTGGAAAGGCGTGATTTGGGGGCCCAGAGTGAGGCTCCCTGAGCCCAGTCTCCCTGAGCCCTGTTGGGGATGTGGGAGGAGGGGGCACCTCCTCACCAGGGACAGGGATCTGGAGGTCGGGAATGGAGAGGGAGGAGGCAGTCCTGTTCCCAGGCCCCTTCCCCCTGGGGACATGTAGCCCTGCCTCTTCAGAGGTGTGGTCACATCAAACCACCAGCAAGTCTCTGAAAATGCTGTGTATCTTCATGATACTAGCTCCTGCACTTGCTGTTACTTTTTGTGGGACCTTTTCTCCTTCTCACCCAGTGTCCCAGGAGACACAGCTCAGGGAGCCCTTCTTCCTCCACCCTTGGAGTCCCCAGCTGACAGCATGGATGACCCTGTGGGCCACTGCCTGGGACTGACCACCTGCCTATCAGTCAGGAGCCCCCGGGGCAGGGCCTGGCCTGGTCTTGTGGGGCCTTGACACCTAGTGCGCCCCTGAGCAGCTGGCAGGTCACTGTGCATGTCTCTGGGTGAGGGTCTGAGGCAAGCCCTGTGCCCAGTGCCCACCCCAGGTCTCCTGGGGGACACACCCGGGGCCCTGCCACCCCAGAATGCCCAGCAGCCTTGCACCAACCTCCATAGCCTTCTTGTAGAGTGACAGCTTGCTCTTCTGGACACGGTCCATGACAGCTTCATACTGCAGGGGACACGAGGCTCTTTGTCAGAGGCTGTGGCCTCTGGGTGCGCCCCTAGGCCAAGAGGATGGGGTTTCCCTGGGATGAGCACAGCGTCCTCTTCCGGCTCTGAAGGGGGCAGTGACAAGACGCCCTCCTTCTCCCACACCTGCTCTTTCACAGTTACCACTCGGAACAGAAAGCTGGAGGGTCCAGGGCACAGGTCTGCCCATCGTGTCATCCTGGCCAGGACTCGGCCTCCAGCTGCACAGCCCTTCCCTCACCACCACTGTGCCTGCTCACAGCTGGCACACTCTGGCACACAAAGTTCCATATGACACCTCAGAAGTGCACACACACAGTCCCCACACTCCCACTGCTCCCCCTTGCAACACTCAGGCTTTCAGAATGCCCACAGACTAGCACAAGTGTGCACAAACACACTCCCCTGTCCTCTGTGCACAGCCACAGGCCTATTCACACAGGTGAACACACATTCACTAAATTTAGTCATGGCCACATGCAGGCACACATGCCACTGGACTCCCACCTCCCCTCCCAGGCTCGTTGTTCAGACAGAGAGGATGAAACTCAGCTTGGACAGGGAGTGGGTATCAGCTGTGAGAAGAAACGGAAATGAAATGCCCTTCGTGTCGGGGGAGCAGCCAGTTTGTGCCTGGGGTCACAGTGGGGTCTGTGCCAGTGGGGAGGCCTCAGGCCAGCCACCCGGCCACACACAAGATCTCGGAGACACATGCACATGCTCACAGGCACGCACATAGGTGCACCCACGTTCTACACATGTGCACATGTGCACACGCGCGCCGAGGCAGGCTTCCCTGCACACTGCACCACAGCTCTGCTGGCGGGGACCTGGCCAACCTGGTATTGCTCTGCCCACACAGCTTTTGCAGACATCACAGCCCCGGGCCGCCCTGGCACAGCAGGTGCTCTGCAATCAAGGCCCCGCTCAGAAAGGTCCTTGCTCCAGCATCTTCAGGCTGGGAGGCCTCTGGGGCTGGCTTTGGGAACCAGCTGTCTGCTCAGGAACCTAAATTTAGAGTCCCCGGCTGGCCACATGGGCAGACAGGGAGTGCAGCGCTGCTGAATTTCTGTGCTCAGAGCCATTGATCGGAGCCGGTGCCCTGTTTGTGAAGACTGACGGAGCCTGGTTCTGGCCTGGGTCCCCAAAGCTTGGGAAGTGGACATGTGTCCCACCGTGCAAGAGGGAAACTAAGGCGCAGAGAGGAGAAGCGGCTTGGCCAGAACACCCAGGCCCAGCCTGGCCCCAACCATGAGCTGACACCTTCTTCCCCTTCACAGCTCTATTTTCAATTCTTTGTATCTTTTACAATAATCCTTCCTCTCCAAGCAAGACGTGCTTGTGTGTACTGGCCTCCCCCTCCCTGTCTGGGGCACCCCTCATCACTAAGACTGAGAGCCTGAGCAGTACCCATCTGCTCTCCCAGCAGGACACATGCTCAGCCAATTAGGAGTCTCAGGCTGGGAGGGGCCCTGGGTTACAGAGGTTCCCAAGCCCACGTCCCACCCGCCACAGCAGCTCCTCTGACACGCAGCCTCCACCCCTGCTTGCATCTGTCCCACACTGCTAATCTCACTTCCTCCCCACGGAGTCCCTCCATGCAGGGACAGGCATGCCCTACACACAGGTGACAAGTACCTTAGGATGGGAGGCACTCCCTGCAAGCTCTGTCTGCCCCTCAGCCTTGGGCAGCCCAACAGAATTGCCGCAGTGAATGGCTCCAGGTCTGCCTTTCTCCCAAATAGCCCAGATCCATGGGCTCAGGACCGGCTTCCACTGACTCCCCAACTGAGGCTGCTTCCTTTGGATACCCCAGGCTGTCACTGCCCCTCCTGTGGCAGGATAGTCAACAAGACACATGTCTTCGCCTATCCCTGCTATGAAACAGCTTGGGGGAAGGGCCGCCGGGGGGCTGCCAGGCCTGCAAGCTGGGCTCTTTCCCTCCTCCTTCACATCAGCCCCGCCCCCACGCCTGGGGTGCTGACCCCACTGTCCGTCAGCTCCCTCAGGAGGTGCAGCTCCTACCATATCCACAGCACCGATGGCCACCTCCCACTTGGGGTCCTGGCGATGCAGGAGCACCCGGCGCCACCTCACCTTCTTCCTCTGCTCCTTCTGCCTCTCTCGGAAGTCCTCCAGGCTGCGCAGCTCGTCACGCAGGGCCAGGGCCAGCTGGATGTGCGAGCTGCCCACATCCTCCATTTCTGGGGGCACAGTATGGGTATCGGCACCCCACATCAGACCTGATGGGCCTCAGCCACCCACTCACCCCACCTAGGCTGGCCTCTGTCACCCCCAACCCACCGCCAGTCTCGCAGGCCTGTGTAAAGCCTCAGCTCCCCTCTTGGCGAGATTTCATTCACCTCTGTGTATGTTCCCAGAAGTTCCTATCACCCTGCAGCCTGGGGAGGAGGACAGTCATGACTTACGCTGCTTCAGGGAGTCAAAGGAGGCCCTCAGGGAGCTGCAAAACAGAGAGGCCAGAGTCAGCAGAAGGAGGGCACAGCAGTCCTCTAGTCCCAGCCGGCCCCAGGGGCTTTTATTTTGGCCGGAGGGCCCTAGGTCACTCCCTCACATAGACTGGCCTAGACCCAAGGGAGCCGGCATCCCTAGAAGGCAAAACTCTCTCTTTGAAAATTGTAAAGCAGTCAAACCTCCCCATGGTGGCAGAATGCTCCTGGCTTCAGCATGTCTCCCCTCCCGTCCTCTTCTGAGCCCCTCCCCTGGCTGAGGCAGGAGAGGGCAGAGTTCAGACCTGGATTTAGGCGGGTGGCCTGGAGGATATTTTGGAGGATGCTGGATGGGAGGAGGCAAACAGGGCAGGGGTGTAGGAGGGGAGAAATGTGGGAGCATAGGACAGGAAGAACAGGAGAGGAGTGCAGGTGAGGACAGTGAGAGGCTGTCCCTGGTCCCTGGCTGGGGTGGCTGGGTGGACAGTGGACACACCTCTGAGAGGGGCCCTGGAGGGAAGATGAGGCGTCCACTTTAGGGTGTGCTGAGAGAATTTGGCGGAGGAGTTGGGAGGCCACTCCAGGATGGGCACCGGGGCAGCAGGGAGGGAAGAGGCTGGCACTTGGCATGGGTGGTGGGGTGTGACGCCCCATGGTAGGGTGCAGGGGTGCCAGTGGAGGCAATAAAAACACAGGACACACAGTTAGATTGGAATTTTAGATGTAAGTGTGCCCCATGTAACATTTGAAACATGCTTACATTTAAAAACTATTTGTCATTCATCGGAAATTCAGATTTAACTGAGCATTCTGTATTTTACCTGGCAGCCCTGCTGAGGGGGCTTTTCCCCAGAGCCATGGACACAGGTGGCCTGAGCACAGGCATCAGAGCCCAGCCAAGACTCAGTCCTACCTGCCGATATGGTCATGGGGCCCACGAGACAGAGTGCTCCTTGGGTCAGAAACAGGACCGACGGGGCAGAATGCCTCTCCCCGGCCCATCAGCTCTCGGGAAGAGGGCCGCTCAGAGGGGTGAGTTCCCTATCCTGTGGAGGAGGGAGGTGACTTGGCACCAGCCTCAGAAACCAGGACCTGGGCAGGAGCTTCCTGCTCGGGACTCCCACAGGCATTAGAAGCAGACCCTGGAGCCAGACGGGCTGGGCTCAATACAGTCAGTGCCACTCAGTCTCCGTGTGACCTTGGGTAAGTTACTTACTTTCTCTGTGTCTCAGTTTCCCCTTCTGTAAATGGGATGATAATAATAGCACAAACAGGAAGGTTGTGAGGATTAAATGAATTTATACATGTAAATCACCTCTATTGAGACCAGGTTGTTGTGCAACCCTCCCCTGAACCCTCATCTGCACATCTCACCAGTCCTGGGGGCTCCCCAGTTTCCTGAACCAGACCTGAGCTATGCCTCCAAAGTGTCCCACCTAAGAGCTTGCCTACCCTTGGGGTAAAATTCTCTCTGCCTGTGTTTTTAGCCCCTTAACAAAGGAGGCAAAATTCGCTGTGACTCCCCCTCAGCAGGATGCCAGAGGAGCCGCAGTTAATCGAGGCAGATAGGGAAAATGAAGCCAGAGCATGGCTAGGCTTGCTGGGGTCACACAGAGGGCGGCAGCAACACGTCCCATCTCTGGATGCTTCCCGCTGCTGCCCTTGGCCCAGCTGCTTCTCTGTAGTTGTCTGGTTGTCTGTACCCTTAGCAGCCTCTCTGCCAAGCAGCATGCCCACCCCGTGGTGGCCACATGGCTGCATGGTGCCTGGCTGGGACAGCCCTGGGCTCCTGCCCTCAGTCTTTGTAAGGCAGGCCCCCAGGGGCTCCCTGCTCCCATTAGACAGTTAGGGAAGCTGAGGCCAAGGAAGAACAGCAAAGTGCCAGGGACCCAGGCCTAGAGGAGAACTCCAGGGATCTAGTCAGTGCCAGCGCCCTTGCTCAAAACTAAGTGAATCTCAAAGTGTGGTCCACAAACCAGCAGCTACAGCATTACCTGGGAGTTTGTAGGAAACTCAGATCCTCAGGTTCCACCCCAGTCCTGAAGTAGAAACTCAAGGTGGGGCCCAGAACACTGTTAACCAGCCTCGGGGGTTGCTGGTGTCCATCAAGTGTGACTTATTCAATCCTCACAACTCTGCCAGGGAGGGCACCATAATTCTCCCCATTTTACAGCTGAGAAAGACCAGGGTCAGAGAGGTGAGGAAAGTCCCCTGTAGCCACAGCGCTGGGAGAGGTGAGAGGTGGCCCCGGCTAGACCCGTCAGTGGTCAGTTGCTGAGCTCTGCTTCTTGCCAGAGGAAAGATGGGGTGACCGCTGTGCTGGCCACACCTGCCCTGGTTGGGATGGCGGTCTCTTCTCTGACAACAGCTCATCTCCTCCCACATGCACACACTGCCTCAGTCTCCCCATTCATGGTTACAGCTTCCCTAGGCAGAGTGTGGCCTCTCTTCCCCATGCCCAGCCCCATGCACACTGCCGTACCCTTCCCGGAGCTCGGGGCCTGGTGCTTCGACGGCTTGTTCCCCACCTCCTTTTGGATCTAACACCTCGCAGACACCTCAGATTAAATGTACAAACTGGACTCAGCACCCCACAAACCTGCCCCTCTTGCAGGGCTCCCCTCTCAGCAAAGGCCCCTGGTTATACACACCAGAATGCAGAGCTGAGCCTGTTCCACTCTGTCCCCCCTCCTGCACTACCTTCTTTTATACCTTCCAGAGATCCTTTCTGCCTGCCTCTCACAGCCCTGCCCATCACCTCCCTCTCGGCAGCTTCCCGCACATCAGACATTTTTCTGCCCCAGCCCCAATTCCTTCTCCAGGCCCTGTTCCTTTTTGCCTCAGGGCCTTTGTACATGCTAACTCCCTGTGTGCAGCACCTTTGCCTAGCTTCTCCTTCTGCCCCTTCTGAGCACTTGCCTCTGTTGTCACTGTGGGCTGGTGCACTGAGTCTGTCACCTCACTGCGCTGTGAGCCCAGTGAACAGGGGCAATGCCTGGTTCTCCCCCAGTTGTCCCCAGGCTGATACTCCACTGAAACTTAACACATGAATACCAAGGCTTTTCTTAACTCCAAACCCACCTGTGCCCCCTCTCCTTGGTCCATGGACTTAGGCCCTCCCTCCCAGACTGGGTGGCTGGAAGGCATCACAGCCTCCAGGAGCAGCTGGCTCTTGTCTCCACCCCCTAGATGCCTGTGCTCTCAGAACTGCCAGGCACACATTCAGTGTCTGTACCCACCCTGGGACAGTCCAGATGGTGACAGTCCATGCTCACCGCAGGCTCCCATTTGCCCCATGGGCGTGCCGGGCCGTGAGGGCTGCATAGATACGGGTGCCTGCTCTGCCTGGGCCGGCCAGGCGGGACTGCAGGCTCTGACCATCGCAGGCCCCCCCCTACCCCCCTCTGGGCTGCACACCTTCCCGCCCAGCCCTGCCTGTGCCCAGTGCTGGCGCCTTCGGGCTCACACAACAGGCCCAGGTCCACCTCTCTTTTTCTTGGCCCTAAACTTTCAAGGAGGTAGCCTCAGTTCTGTGGGTGAGAGGAAGAGCTCAGCTTTTCCTGCAACCAGAGGCAGCCCATTGTGGGTTGGCAAAGACTCTCCCCAGGGCAATGGCTTTAAACTCTGATCTTGTGGAAGATCTGGGGGCCATTTGAAGTCTTTCTCTGCTCCATGAGACCCAGCAAATATGGTTTATCTTAGCTATTCTACCATTCCTGGGTATTTCCCCCTTGCCATTAGGAGAAACTATCACCAAGATCTCTCTGAGCGCTCCTCTGTTGTGCCTCCATTGGCCGTCAAGGACAGGGACCCCTGCAGGCTCTACCTTCTGCCATCAGTCACAGGTGTCTTCATGTGTCACTCATCCGGTTGCCCTTTAGGACTTGGCTCTCAGGATGCTCAGCCTGAACCTCTGTGCTCAAACACAGTGTATTTAATGCATTTCCTGTGTAAATGTTGCCTTCTGTACTGTCCTCACCATGTGCCATGTACCACCTTAGGCCCCTGCTGTGGCCTCCCTGCCCCTGCCCTCCTGCTGGCCAGGAGGTGCTGCCTCCTAGATGACAGGAGTGGCTCTCTCACCTCCCTGTACTAGAGGCTGGGCCTGAAGTGAGCTGGTGTCAGAAGACCCCTGATGGGAACAGGTCCCACCTCTCCCGCTGACATCCTCAGTGATGTCTTCATTCTCTGAGCTCAGAGAAAAGGAAATTATTGGAAAACATAAAGAACAAAAAACTCTCAGGCCAGCCCGGTGGCTCAGGCGGTGAGAGCTCCGTGCTCTTGACTCCAAGGGCTGCCAGTTCGATTCCCACATGGGCCAGTGGGCTCAACCACAAAGTTGCCAGTTCGATTCCTCGAGTCCCGCAAGGGATGGTGGGCTGTGCCCCCTGCAACTAAGATTGAGCACGGCACCTTGAGCTGACCTGCGTCCCGGATGGCTCAGTTGGTTGGAGCGCACGCTCTCAACCACAAGGTTGCCGGTTCGACTCCCACAAGGAATGTGAGCCCTGCAACTGGCAACAGCAATTGGACCTGGAGCTGAGCTGTGCCCTCCACAACTAAGACTGAAAGGACAACTTGAAGCTGAACAGCACCCTCCACAACTAAGATTGAAAGGACAACAACTTGACTTGGAAAAAAAAGTCCTGGAAGTACACACTTCCCCAATAAAGTTCCCCTTATAAAGTTCCCCAATAAAGTCCTGTTCCCCTTCCCCAATAAAATCTTAAAAAAACAAAACAAAAAACTCTCCTGATAGAAAAACCACAGCATTTTAGTCTGTAACAAGTGGAGGGGGGGACATGAGGGTGTAAGGATTCAAACCCATGCCCTTGGGGAGTCTGTTCTTGCTTACGGGAATCACAGAGGGGCTCACAGGAAGCTGGCCCCAACCCCTGCCCACCTCAATTCCCTTCGCTTCCTGAACCTACGCCCTGTGTAGCTTCTGGGCTCTGTAGCTCCCCAGCAGCCTACTTGGGGCAGATGAGCAAGAGAGGGAGGAGGGGACAGCATTCTGGGGAAGGTGGTACTTCAGCCAGACCTTAAAGGATGGCAGCACTGAGCAGGGAAGAAACGGGTCAGCAGCCAGAGCAAAGGCAGGGGCTAGAAGGGAGAGTCAAGGTGTGCTCTCTGCGGGGCAGGATGTGTCCTAAGCATATCACTCTGCCCCTCCACTACCTAATGCACTGAAAGGACTTGTGGGGGTCTCTCAAGTGCGGGACTGGGGCTTATTTGTGCATCTTCCGTTGCCACTGCCCAGCAGATGTTCGCTGAGTCAATCTGTGAAGAAGCTGAATGAGAACAATTGTTTGAAGATGGGATAACCTCCTTTTAATGTATGTGGCTGAAGACTCCAAGTCTGAGTGAGGTTTCTGGCCAGTCTGAGGTCAGGTGTGACGCAGAACTGCTATATCCTCAGGCAGCAGAGGCACGGGAGGTTAGGCTGTTCTGCTCTTTTGGCTCTCACTGGGCTATCTTGGGGGTCAATTAACCCCTTGGTTCGTATTTTCCTGTTTACCACCCCCCCAGCTTGTGCACCCCAGTCCTCTGCCTGCCCTCCAAGGGACTGAGAAGCAGCACCCCATGGGACCACTGGCCTTCGGCCACTGGCCTTCCTGCAGGAAGAAGTGCCAGCCCCCACACTGAGCAGCCAGGCTGCCTTTCCCAGAGGTGCCAACCCCAAACACACCCCCAAACGTGTCCACAACACGGATGCGACCCGGGACACTATTCACTCTTCCCACAAACAACCCTCCAAGTGGATGTGGGAATCGGGTGACCTGGTCTAAGCCAAGACCCTGACAGTCAGGCAAGCCTGGAGTGTCTGGGAGAGCTTCCTGCCAGAGGTGGGCATGAGAGGGCTAAAAAGGGAGGTTCGGATGCAAAGGCCTGGGAGAGATAATGAAGTCACCCTCAGTGTGCTGGACTGGCTTCAGGACGGTGGGGCCCTGTACTTTATTTATTTTTCCTTTTTTCTGGTTACAATTTATTGGGGTGACAATTGTTAGTGAAATTACATAGATTTCAGGTGTACAATTCTGTATTACATCATCTATAAATCCCATTGTGTGTTCACCACCCAGAGTCAGTTCTTCCATCACCATATATTTGATCCCCCTTACCCTCATCACCCACCCCCCCACCCCCTTACCCTCTGGTAACCACTAAACTATTGTCTGTGTCTATGAGTTTTTGTTTCTCATTTGATTGTCTTGTTCTTTTGTTGTTTTCAGTTTTATATACCACATACCAGTGAAATCATATGGTTTTCTACTTTTTCCGTCTGACTTGTTTCACTTAGCATTATAATCTAAAGATCCTTCCATGTTGTCGCAAATGGTCCTATTTCATCTTTTCTTACCGCCGAATAGTATTCCATTGTGTGTATATACCACAACTTCTTTATCCATTCATCTATTGAAGGGCATTTTAGTTGTTTCCATGTCTTGGCCACTGTAAACAAAGTTGCAATGAACATTGGATCACACGTGTCTTCAGGGATAAATGTTTTCAGATTTTGGGGGTGGATACCCAGGAGAGGGATTGCTGGGTCATATGGTAATTCTATTCTTAAATTTTGAGGAACCTCCACACTACCTTCCATAGCGGCTGCACCAGTCTGCATTCCCACCAACAGTGTATGAGGGTTCCTTTTTCTCCACAGCCTCTCCAACACTTGTTACTATTTGTCTTGTTGATGATAGCCATTCTGACTGGGGTGAGGTGATATCTCATTGTGGTTTTCATTTGCATTTCTCTGATGATTAGTGATGTTGAGCATTTTTTCATATGTCTATTTGCCATTTGTATGTCCTCTTTGGAGAAATGTCTCCTCAGGTCCTCTTCCCATTTTTAAATTGGATTGTTTATTTTGTTGTTGTTGAGTTGTATGAGTTTCTTATATATTTTGGATATTAGCCCCTTATTGGAGACATTGTTTGCAAAAATCTTCTCCCATTCGGTTGGTTGCCTCTTTATTTTGTCGGCAGTATCTTTTGATGTGCAGAAGCTAAGTTTGATATAGTCCCATTCATTTATTTTAGATTTTACTTCCCTTGCCTTTGGAGTCAAATTCATAAAATGCTCTTTCAAACCAAGGTCCATAAATTTAGTAACTATGTTTTCTTCTATGCAGTTTATTTTTTCAGGTCTTATGTTTAGGTCTTTGATTCATTTTCAATTAATTTTGGTACATGGTGACAGATAGCAGTCCAGTTTCATTCTTTTGCACTTGGCTTTCCAATTCTCCCAGAACCATTTATTGAAGAGGCTGGCTTCTTTGTCAAAAATTATCTGTCCATATTTACATGGGTTTATTTCTGAGTTCTCCATTTTCTTTCATTGGTCTGTGTGTCTGTTTTTCTGCCAATACCATGCTGTTTTGATTAATATTGCCCTGTAGTACAAACTGAAGTTAGGGAGTGTGATGCCTCCGGCATTGTTCTTTTATCTTAGGATTGCTTTGGCTATTCAGGGTCTTCTGTGGTTCCAAACAAATCTGATGAGTTTTTGTTCTATTTCTTTAAAGAATGCCATTGGGATTTTGATGGGGATTGCATTAAATCTGTATTTTGCTTTGGGTAATATGGCCATTTTAACTATGTTGATTCTTCCAATCCATGAGCACAGAATGTCTTTCCATTTCTTTGTGTCTTCTTCAATTTCTTTCAAAAATGTCTTATAGTTTTCAGCATATAGATCTTTCACATCCTTGGTTAAGTTTATTCCTAGGTATTTTATTTTTTTGTTGTTGCAGTAGCAAAAGGAATTGGGTTTTTTTAAATTTCTTTTTTCTGAGATTTCATTGTTAGTATATGAACTAACAATAACTTGGACTTTTGCACATTGATTTTTTAAAAATTTATTGGGGTGACAATTCTTAGTAAAATTACATAGATTTCAGGTGTACAATTCTGTATTACATCATCTATAAATCCCATTGTGTGTTCACCACCCAGCTTGTAGCCAGCAGCTTGACTGTATTTGTTGATTGTTTCTAATAGCTTTTTGGTGGAGTCTTTAGGGTTTTCTATATATAGCATCATGTCATCTGCAAAGAGTGATATTTCAACTTCTTCATTCCCAATTTGGATGCCTTTTATTTCTTTCTCTTCCCTGATTGCTCTGGCTAGGACTTCCAACACTATGTTGAAAAGCAGAGGTGATAGGGGACAGCCCTGTCGTGTTCCTGAACATAGGGCAAAGGACTTCAGTTTTCCCCCATTAATTATATTAGCTAAAGGTTTGTCATATATGGCCTTTATTATGTTAAGGTATTTTCCTTCTATAACCACTTTATTAAGTGTTTTAATTATAAACGGGTGTTGTATCTTGTCAAACACTTTTTCTGCATTTATTGAAATAATCATATGATTTTTGTCCTTTATTTTGTTTATGTGATGTATCACATTGATGAATTTGCAGATGTTGAACTATCCTTGTGCCCCGGGGATGAACCCCACTTGGTCGTGATGAATAATCTATTTAATGCACTGTTGTATGCGATTTGCTAGAATTTTGTTTAGGATTTTTGCATCTGTATTCATCAGAGATATTGGTCTGTAGTTTTCTTTTTTTGTGTTGTCCTTACCAGGTTTTGGTATCAGGGTAATGTTGCCCTCATAAAACGAGTTAGGGAGTATTGTCTCTTCTTCCATTTTTTGCAAGAGTTTAAGTAGGACAGGTATTAGATCCTTCTTCAATGTTTAGTAGAATTCACTAGTGAAGCCATCTGGTCCCGGACATTTGCTTTTGGGAAGTTTTTAGATGATTGATTCAATTTCCTTACTGGTGATCAGTATATTTAGTTTTTCCAATTCTTTGTGATTCAACCTACGAAGGCTATATATATATCTAAGAAATTGTCCATTTCTTCTAGGTTATTGAATTTAGTCACATATAGTCCTTCATAGTATTCTTGGATGACCCTTTGTGTTTCTGTGGCATCGTTATAACTTCCCCTTTTTCATTTCTGATTTTGTTTATTTGTGTCTTTTCTCTTTTTATCTTAATGAATCTAGCCAAGAGTTTGTCAATTTTATTAATCTTTTCAAAGATCCAGCTCTTTGTCACATTAATTTTTTCTATTTTTTTTTGTTGTTGTTGTTCTCCATTTCATTTAGTTCTGCTCTGATTTTTATTATTTCCTTCCTTCTGCTGACTTTGGATTTCATTTGATCTTCTTTTTCTTGTTTCTTGAGATAGGCCTGTAATGCTATAAATTTCCCTCTTAAAGCTGCTTTTGCTGCATCCCAAAAATTTTGGTAGGATGCATTTTCATCTCATTTATTTCTATGTATCTTTTTATCTCTCCTCTTATTTCTTCTTTGACCCAGTTGTTCTTTAAAAGTGGTTTTTCCTGCTTTCTTTTGCAGTTGATATCCAATTTAAAAGCCTTGTTATCAGAGAACATGCTTGGTATGATTTTAATTTTCTTAAATTTGCTGAGGCTAGTTTTATGTCCCAATATATGGTCTATCCTTGAGAATGCTCCATGTACACTAGAAAAAAATGTATAGTCTGATGTTTTAGGATGAAGTGCTCTATAAATGTCAATTATGTCCATTTCATCTAATGTGTCATTTAGGGCTGCTATTTAGTTATTTATTTTCTGTTTGGATGATCTATTCATAGCTTGTCAATGATATATTTAAGTCCCCTAGTATAATTGTGTTTTGGTCAATTTCTCCCTTTAATTCAGTTAGTAGTTGCTTGGTATATTTTGGTGCTCCCTGATTGGGGGCATAAATATTGACGACTGTTATGTCTTCTTGTTGTATAGTGCCCTTTATCATTATGAAATGTCCATCTTTGTCTCTTGTTACCTTTTTTATCCTGAAGTCTGTTTTATCTGATATTGCTACACCTGATTTTCTCTGGATAACATTTGCTTGGAGTGTCAATTCCCACCCTTTCACTTTGAGTCTGTATTTGTCCTTGTAGCTGAGATGTGTCTCTTGGAGAAAGCATATGGTTGGGTTTAGTTTTTTGATCTAATCTGCTGCTCTGTGCCTTTTTATTGGTGAGTTCTGTCCATTTACATTTAGGGTGATTATTGATATATGAGGATTTCCTATCATTCTGTCTTTTGTTTTCTGGTTAGATTGTGTCTCTATTGTTTCTTTGCCTTTTTTTTTTTTGTCTATTATTTCAGTGTGGTGATATTCTATGATTTTACCTTCTGTTTCTTATTTTATTATGTTATATATTTCGGTCTAGATTTTTTTTTGAATTGTTACCATTAAGTTTATGTAAAAAAAAAGTTTTACATTTAGAGTATTCCATTTTCTTCAGCATGCTTACTTTCTCCATTCCCATACTCTGGTTCAGACATTTACTCTCTCCCCTTTTATGGTTTTGTTGTCACAAATTATCTCCATTTATGCTGGTTGAATAGCCTCCTTTTGTGTTTCTTGTAGTGCAGGCCATGTGTTAGAAAATTTCCTCAGCTTCTGTATGTCTGGAAAGGTCTTTATTCCTCCTTCATATCTAAAATATATCTTTGCTGGATATATTATTCTTGGCTTATAATTTCTCTCTTTCAATAGTTTGAATATTTGGTTCCACTCCCTCTTGGCGTATAGAGTTTCTGTTGAAAAATCTGATGATAATCTGATGGGCTTTCCTTTATAGGTTACCATCTTCTTTTCCCTGGCTGCCTTGAGGATTCTTTCTTTGTTGTTAAGTTTAGACATCTTCAATACAATGTATTGAAGGCCTTGGAGAAGGCCTGTTGGGGTTGAGGTAATTAGGTGTTCTATTTGCTTCTTGGATTTGAGGATCCAATTCTTTCCACAAGTTTGGGAAGTTCTTGTCCACTATTTATTTGAATATATTCTCTGTTCCCTTCTCCCTTTCTTCTCCTTCTGGTATGCCCATTATTCTTATATTGCTCTTTCTGATGGAGTCAGAAAGTTCTTGTATAGTTCTTTCATTTCTTTTAAGTCTCAAGTCTCTCTCTTCTTCCGTCTGTGTCATTTCCAGATTTCTGTCTTTGATGTCACTCATTCTTTCCTCCGTCTGGTCAGCTCTATATCCTAAGCTGGCTATTTCATTCTTCATTTCTTTTATTGAGTTCTTAATCTCCAGAAGTTCTATTTGGTTCTTTTTTAAAATTCCAATCTCTTTGGTAAAATGTTCATTTTGTTCTTTGAATGTGTTTCTGAGTTCATTTAACTGCCTGTCTGTGTTTTCTTGCATGTCGTTGAGCTTTCTAAGGACTGCAATCTTGAATTTTCTGTCATTTCAATCACATATTTCCATGTCTATAAGTTCATTTTTCTGGAGACTTTTCATTTTCTTTCTGAGCTGCCTTGTTACTTTGGCTATCATGTAAATTACTGATTTATGTAATCTTCCCAGGCATAGGAATGGGTTTTGCAACAGGTTGATAGAAAGAAGTCTTTCTTTTGTTTTCCCAGTACTTGTTGGTAGAATGTTTTATTTTCTCTCCAACTGCAGCCTTTTATTCTCTCTCACACTGTAGTGTTGTATTTTCTCTGCACTATTCCAGCTTCTCACACAATGAGGGGATTCCCTGGAAGATGGGCTTCTCTTTTGTGAGCAGCTCACCTGGGTCACAGGGCGCAGTGTCCATGTGGGTATGCAGAGAGTTTCTGAAGTTCCAAAGCTCTTCCTGCATCATTTCAGAGCCAGTGTGTTTCAGAGCCTCTGTTTACCCCTGAAGGGATCCGCCAAGACAGCTGGGAGCAGGGACAGGGTGAGTTGTAAGAGGTGGCTGTGAGCAATGGCTGCAACCAGTTTGTCCTGCCCCCAGGGCTCCCTGCCCTTCCCCGGAACTAGATGGGCTGTGAGTCTGTGGCTACAGGCCACAGTTCTCAGAACTGCAAATATTCTGTTCTTTTGATCTGACACTGCTACTGTTCCGCTTCTAGCTCCGGGCAGGTGGGGGTGGGGCCAGCTCTTGGGACGGTAGGAGGGGGTGGCTAGTCTCAGTGCCTAAGGCTTCTATTCTCTGCTTGGCAGTGAGGGCTTACACAGCTGTTTTCACCTTTCTTCCCTCAGTCTTTGCTCCGAGGTCTCTGCCGTGAGCACTGGGTTCAGCCTTGTTTTATGCTGATCCCTCAGGAGGGACTGTAGGCTATAAGCAGAGACCTAGCAGTACGAGTTCTTCCCTCTCCTACAGCTATGGCAGTTCTGGAATGCAGCGAGCTTGAAGCTTCGAGCTCATGTGTGTCCTGCACCCTCGCAGGCCATGTTTCTGCACTTCCCGCTTCCTTCCACCACACCCCCCCACTACCCAATTTGCCCACCTTTAGTTGATTTCAGTTGTGCGTCTCTTAGTCTTGCCTGTCTGTTGCACAAGGAGTCCTTTGTGGAATTATAACTGTTCAAATTGTTGTAAATCCAGGGGAGATTTCAAGAAGCTCAGCTCATGCCGCTGTTTTTATGACATCAGCCCTATTTATTTTTAAAATTTTGAATCCCCCTTACTCAACATAGAGCATGGCACATAATAGGTTTCCATACATGGTGTGCTGAATAAACGGATGGATGATGGTTGCTTAGCCCACAGTTAAAGAAAGGAATGACCGAATGGTTTCACTAACCCCAGAACATGCCACTTGGGTCAACCTCAGCACTTTTTAAGCACCTACTGTGAGCAGTCAGCTGAGCTGGGAGCTGCATGGGGCATGGCCCTAAGGGGGGCAGCAGGTGAGTTGAGATGGTCCCACTACTGCTTGTCATTCACTCTCTCTGAATGTGCCCTGCACTTTCCCACCTCCATCATTTGTCCATGCCGGTCCTCTGGCAGGAAGGTGCCTCCCTTCCCTCTCTGCCTCTCCCAGGAGATGCCGTCCCCAGTTCACCTCTCTGCCCTGTTCCTCTGACTGCGCCATGTTGATGCAGGTGGCAGGCAGGGACTCCTTCCTGATCACGCTCCCTCAACTGCCCCCTCCCCCAGGGGAAGACAAGGAGGGGCCCCAGCAGACTTCCATTAATTCCTCACCACGTCCCCTGCCCACTGGAGTGGGCAGGTGAGAACCAAACTCAGAGAGGTTAAGCGACTTGACCACAGTCACACAGCACACAAAGGTCAAGCGGGGACTAGAGCTCATGCCTTCTTACTCTTAGGGCCGCATTCATGCTTTCTGATCTAATGCATAGACCCTTGGGCACTGAGCATTCATTTCCCCTGGCTCATAGCACTGTTAAACTTTCCTCTAACTCTTCCATGTTTCCTCTGGCTCGAGGTTGGAAGCCAGAACCAGGGTCCCCTGTGT
This sequence comes from Rhinolophus hipposideros, assembly GCF_964194185.1. Classification (NCBI taxonomy): domain Eukaryota; kingdom Metazoa; phylum Chordata; class Mammalia; order Chiroptera; family Rhinolophidae; genus Rhinolophus; species Rhinolophus hipposideros. The sequence goes on along the minus strand of NC_138051.1, from coordinate 899,503 downwards.
CTTTAGAAGACCTAGAAAGTGTTCAGGGCACTCAAATGAGGGGATCTGGTTCCAGACATTGATGCTGACAGGATTCAGGGCCACTTTCCTTGGGCAGAGCCAGACAGTCACAGGTTTGACCTCCAGCAGACCCGGGGCAGGAGTCAGGGGTTGCTACGGCAGTCACAGGCTGAGGTCAGGTCCTGGGGCTCCCAGGTAGGAGGAGGACTCAACAAAGCCGTTCAGGTCTTGGAGCCCAATGCCCTGTGTGCCCCCAGGCTGGCTTGGTCCTTACCTATGGGAGAGTCCACTCCTTCCCAAGGCAGCCCCTCCACCCCACTGTCCTTCAGCCATCCTCAAAGCGTCACTATCTCCCTGTCCACCCGCTGCCTGGCAGTCTGCATGCAGAGACCCAGGCTTGGGGCCGGAGAAGCCTGGCTGCTTCACAGCAGACCTGCCTCTATTACCTCTCCTACTAGCCAGGACCTCAACTGAGTCCCGGGAGTCTCTTTATCCTTCAAGGAATGTTGTATTATTGTTGTGCCTCACTGATGAGAAAATGGAGACACAGAGTGTCAGCGACCAGCCAAAGGTCACACTGCTGGTGGTAAGGAGCTGGCACAGGTATCCATGCGTGTCCCCACTTGCAGCCCAGACCATGCCAATGCTACAGGGAGTTCGGGAAGCCAGTAGAGGGCCTGCCAATGGGCTTTGGGGGAAGCTGCTCAGGTTGTATGAGCTGTGCTGCAAGCACCAAGGACAGATGGCCCCTGCTCTCCTGTTCAGGGCCTTACCACCGCTCAGACCACTGGACTTTCTCCCATACACAGAACCTCACCTCCCAGTACCCAGGAGGGTTGTCCTCCAGTCACCCCAGCTCCGGGAGCCATCCGTACCCTCCCTGGCCCTCCCTAGTCCATCCTAAACCCCATCTAAATGCCCAGAAAGTCCTGGCAAAGGAGTGGGGAGCCCGAGACCTCTTACTTGATCTCTGTCTGGCCGCCTGCTTTCCGGGCGATCTGCACCAGCTCCTTCCCATACCGCTCCTCTGCTTGGGCCCTGCAAGAACAAGTCATGGTCACTGCCTGTGACCTCGACGTCTGCTGGCCACGGGTCCCTCAGACGTCTGGCAGGACCTGGGGAAGCCACCCTCTCAGCCTCTGTGGCAGGTTGTCCGTCCAGCCTCCTCCTTGAGAAAGTTAAGCCCCCCAGCTCTTCCTCTAAATAAATGTTGGTCAAATACAGGTACACTTGAAGGGACATCGGATTATTTGCCCACTGGGGGGAGGCCCACGTCTGGGGAAACACAGGAGAGTCGCACTTATAGGGATGCGCTGACGACAGCGTGGCTGGGATGGGGGCCCCGGCTGTTTCCCAGGCCTTCCTGTCTGCCCTGATCTCACCCACCTGTCTGCTGCTCACCTCTGCCTCAGCAGCTCCTCCACATCCTTGCACGTCTTCCTGCCATCCAGCAGCCGCTGCTGCAGCACTTCGTAGCCTGTGTGGGCAGTGAAGTCCCTGCACTGTAGCACAGGACAGAGGGACACGTGAGGCTCACACCAGCCAGTGGGGGTCACAGCCTGGTGGGGACCCCTCTGACCACCTCCCCATCTGCCTCCATCTCCCTCATTCAAATGCAAGCTCTTAAGATTCAGGACCTGGCTTCAAACAGGCACACAGTAGGTCCTCGCAGCACATCTGTGGAGGTACCAGGTATATAAGTGAAGACCCACTTGGAATCAGAGCTCACATTCAAGGACACACGAACTCCAACACAAGACGGCCTCTGGGAGGGCCACCACCAAGACCCCTCGAGGACAGACAGCCCGGCGGGTGCCCAGCAGCGCTTGCTCCTGTCACCATCTCAGTAGCTCTAGTATCTCAGCCATCTCCGTAAGAAAACGGAGGCCCAGACCGGTGACACGTACCCCAAGTGACACGGCTCAAAAGCCGTCTGGCTCAAGTCCACGCTCTTCACCTACACACTATATGGTCTCTCTGTGGGCTCAGGTAAGCCTCTTGCAGCCACCTAGTAAGGCTGGTACTGAGGCTGACTTCAGTCAGGACAGGGCACAGCCAAGCACATCCGTAGAGCACGTGTAGGACACCTCACACACCTAAGACACTGAGGACATCTGGCAAACTCCTCTGAAACTCAGCTGGCAATCCACCTCTTAAGCAGGGCAGTGAGGTAGGGGCCTCCTGGGGGGTCCAGGACAAGATGCCTCTCTGCCATCTGCCTGGCTCTTACTCAGCTTCTCCTGGGGTTCCTGGCCCATCGGGGTTTCCTTTCTCACCCTTTGGAGTGGTCTTTGAGATGCTGGTGTGGGAGGGGAGGTCCTACTCAAGGATTATGAGGGGACACAGGGTCTCCTAAGACATTTCCAGGCCTAGGGAGTGGGTCCTAGGGTCAGGCAGCCCCCTTCCAGCTCTCTAGGCACCTGACTGCCAGTGCGGGGAGCTGCATCCCACAAGGAAGTGGTGACACATACTGACAGAAGGGGCTTTCACATCACTGGCTCCCACATTCATTCTTGAGGAAAGATCCCCAAACCCTCAAGGGCACTCAGCCAGGCAACTGCAAATCAGGGCAGGCCCTGAGATTTGGCACCTAGTGTCTTCTTTTCCTTCCCCACAAACCCCCAAATCCTCAGAGACTGGGGAAATGAGCCCCCATTCCCAGATATCAAACACCACAGCCTTGTCTCTCAGAGTTCAGAGACTAAGGGAAGCTTTTTACAAGGCCACACGCAGGGGTGGCAAGTCTAACCATGTCACAGTCAAAAGCTGGGGGTGCTTCTTTCCCTGCCCTATGCCTCCCCTCAAATACTGTTACGGGGAGAGGCAGGGGAGAAGTCAAAATCAGGAAGAGGCACTGTAAGCGAGGTTTAGGAAGGGAAGGGGTTCTCCAAGGCCTACAGAGAGTCGGATGTGGTAGGAAGGGCAGAGATGCCACTAATGACAGATAGCCCATGTCAGGCCTGGCTCATCCTCATCAAACTCAGGATAGTTTTCCAGGCCTGTAGTATTCTTAGGACCCCAAGCTCATTCTTTCCTCTGTAAGCATCCCTAGAAATTCCTAAGGCTCAGGCTCAGCTGCCCGCAGGGTGACAAGCATGGTGTGTGGGCCCTGGTTGGCCACCCAAAGCCCCGTCAGGGTGAAATTGTCCCCCCAGATCCTCTGCAGTCCTTTTCTGGAGCCCGGGCCAGCTCCAATGTCCAAGCCAGTGTTGCTGGGTCAGTGTTTGTTTGGCTTTTGTGGGCAGCCACTTGCCCACTAACGAGCCAGCAGACCATGGCTTCCTGCCCTCAGCCTCTGCCCATGGCTTCCTGCCCTCAGCCTCTGCCCTCCCTCTGGACCCACAGTCCAGAAGCCTGTGACAGACAGGAAGGAAAATGAATCTGGAACCCCAGCCTCCTGCACTCTCTCCATGAGGGGGTCACTCTAAGCTGGACACAAGCACTCAAGTTTGAATTCCACAGATCACTAGAAGGGACACATCTTGTCCAGTGCCGCTCAATCCTCAGGGAAACTAAAACCCAGAGAAGGGAAGGGCCTGGCTGACGTCACACAGACAGAGACAGGACAAGGGGACCTGTTTTATTGCACGATGTCTGTGGGAGAGATGGCAGGGAGTGAGCAGAGGACACTGACGGGTCCAGCCATGGGGCAGGACACCCTCCTCTTCCTTGCCAGCCCCATGCCCAGCCCAACTCTCCAGGTGAACCCCTCTGTCCTTATTCAGACCCTCAGAGTATAAAGAGAAGCAAAACCAACCTTGCTGGCCATTCTGGAGGAGGCAGAAGGTGGTGAAGGGCCCTGCAGGCTGGGTCCCCAGGAGCTCATCTCCCCAAAGTGCTACAGCTTGAGAATCTTGTCCAGACCTTGCTCACAGCCATGGTGGTGCTGGCAGGCCAATGGCTGAGTGAGCTACCGTCACAAATGACTAGCCTGTTCCGAGGAAGTGCCTGCCTCCACAGGACTGCAGCCTCCCCCAGCCTGCACCCTCATCCTTCACCCCCACTCCAACCAACTCCTCAACGGGATGAGCTGTGACTCACTACTCACAGCCGGGTAGAGTCAGGCTCAATATGCTGTTGAGGAAATGAGTTGATTCAATCAGTCAGTTGGTCGTGCAGGCCCACAGTCCCAGGCCCTGCACCAGCTCACATCCTCCAGGGCTCGCCATGCCTTGCCTCTCCTGCACCCACCCAGCTCCCTGCTGGTCCCCCATTGTATGGGCTCACGCAGACATTTCCACAGCGCCAAAGCTCCCAGAAGGCAGGGCCTTCACTTCCTTCTGTCTATCCATGGCCTCTGTCACATGAAATGTGCACGTGGCTTTGTGAAGTCGCCATGTGTGGAGTCTACCTGCCTCACACTGCACCAAGGACACCACAGCAGTTATCTCACTGGGAGCAACCCCCCAGGGAGGAAAGGATAGTGACAAAGAGGCTCCAAGAGGGGAGATGACTACCCGTGGTCATTTAACCGGTGCAGGTCAGAAGCTGGGATATGGACTCAGGTTGGCCTGGCCCCAAAGCTGTGGACCTACATCAGTCGTTCAGTAGACATCTCAGTAACTTTTCATTTTTAGACATCAGAGAAATTATTTAAAAAATAACTTGAAAATGATTCCTCAAATTTTCTCCACCTCAAACCACAGCTGTATTTTGGACGATCATTCAGTGACCATGGAGTCACAGAGGCCAGCTCTGTGTCCAGGTTGGGCCAGAGCAGCGCCGCCTTGGAGAAGGGCTGTGCTGCTTGGAGGACTAAGTCCTGACAGGCAGCAAGCATCCAGAAGCCCCACAGTATGGCATCGAGGGCAATCCACCGTGGCGGAAGATGCTAGTCTCCTCCTTTGGGAGGCTTGCTTAAGCCAGATATGCGACCGCAGGCCTTACTCACATGCTGTGTGACCAGGCTGGGCTCCACTTTCCCCATGGAGGGGCCAGGTCGGGGCAGCAGGTGACCTCCTGAGGCTCCAGGAGGAGGTGCTCAGGAAAGCTCTGGGCAAGTGGAGCCCATTTCTGCCTCAATGGTGAGACAGTGTGGGGAAAGCCTGGGAGCCCTGTTCTGCTCAGGGATTGCTTCCCGCTCTGGGTGGATGTGCATATAAGCTATTGTCCAGACCTGCGAGCTGGTCTGTGAGCTGGCCCTGCCATGCCCCACTGGATGGGTAGAGAAGCAGCTTCTGTACCCACCGTCACTTCCTCCTTTTCCTGCCGTTGTCACTCTTGGTGGCTGCAGGGACCAGAGCCCTGAGCAAACCACTTCCCTTCTTGAAACCTGGTTTCCTCATTGAGGAAGTGGAGGCAGAGGCCAACCTACCTCTCTCCTGGCCCTGACGGCCACCCCTCTTAGGCTGACTGCCAAGTCAGGGAGGGAACCCAAGCCTGGACAGAGTTTATCGGACTAGATATGAGTTGACACCCCATTTTATGACCCTGATTGTCCCAGCCTCTACTTCCCTCTCTGTAAAAATGGACCTAATACTTTCTACACCTAGGGGTGATCTGAGAAATCATGTGTGTAGGTAAAAATAGTGACCAGAGTTTGCCCTGAGGCAGGTACTGGGCGACGGCTGATGACCGTCACTTGACAGCAGAGGATAATGGAACCCAGTGAAGTTACCTAATTTGCCCAGAGACCTGCAGAGCACAACTGGAATTTGAAACAAGCTCTTGCAGGCCAAAGTTTTGGCTCTTAACCTCCCATTCTCTCAACTCTCTGCAAAGCCCCAAGTTCAGTGGCTATTCAGCAAGTGGTGGGTCCTCATGCCCTGTCCCATCCCTGCCTACTGCCACCACCCACACCAGATAGAGCCTTCCCCTAGCTGTGGCCAGGCTGGAAAAAAAGCTTTATCTCCCCACCATAGCCCTCACACAACCTCCCCCACCAGAGGGGCCATTTAAAATGCTGTAAAACCTTTTTCAAATGCTCCATTACATGGAATTCCAGAATACAAAGTGCATCACAGGACAGCTAAACCTTTAACCTTGAAGGGAGATACCTGGGTTTTGGTCCCAGTTTCCATCTGCTAGGAAGAAGCTGGATAACCTTGGTAAAAAGAGAGGGTTAATACTCTCTGGGCCTTTCTGGCTGCACAGTGGGTGTAAGGAGGGCAAGTGACCTTCAGTTGGCCTTCCAGCAGGGAAGACGACATGTGTCTGCTGGCTTCTGGAAGCCATGGCAACTAATGGCGTGTCTTACCTAGAGAAGTCTGAAGTTGGGAGATGGGCTAGCGCTGTCTGGGGGCTGAGGGAAGGCACTGATATTTTACCTGGGGACGAAGTGGGAGCTGCGGAAGGGGAACTCTCCACCTAGAGAACTGACAGGGAGCGAGGAGGCACCAGAGGAAGCTGTGTGGGGTGGACTGCTGGCTGCAACTGGGAGGGCTCAGAGGCAGACAGCAGCAGGAAAGGAGGGATTCTGGGGGTGGGAGTGAGGGTGGGGAGGGTCAGCTAAGAACCTGCCGAGGTGGCCAGGAGAGGAAAAGCTGACCTGGGGTATCATGCAGGGTGTCATATGGGGTCTAGTATTACTTCCCGCATAAGAACACAGGACATGGTGAGGCCAAAAAGGAATACCCACGGAGCCATAGATAGGGGAGTCACACCACTGTATTCTCTGTGGAGGCTGGGTTCTTGATGCCTTATCACCTCTAAGCCTAAGAGAACCCAGTAATGTCAGGACTGTGCTGTCATCGCCCCATTTTACAGATGAGCAACTAAGGCTCAGCAAGGTGAGTGGCTTGCGCAGGTCTCACAGCTCTTCTGTGCTGCCCCTGCCAAGCTGATTCAGCAGTGGGGGCTGACTATGATCTAGTAGTAGGTAGGGCAGGAGGCAGATGCCAGTGGCCAAGAGTGAGAGCAGGTGGGGAAGGGAAGCAGTGGGACCCAGGGGTTCATTGGTGGAGGGAAGGAAGGAACTGAGCTTCCCCAGACCCTGAGTCTGGAAGAGATTCTGACCCCTTCAGTGAGGACAGACACTGTCCATCCCCTGCCCATGGCTGGCCACACCGGGCTCCTTGCTGCATAGGCTCCAGTTTGGGGGGGCAGCGGAGCAGTGGAGCAGGCGCTGTTCCTGCACAGCCCGCTCCCCAACCCTCACACCGCCTGCACCTGCCAGGGGACGCTCCCGGGGAAACACTGCCCACGGAAAGGGTCCAGACACCTGGGTGTGGGAAGAGCTCAGCACTGGTTTCTGGTCCCCGCAGTTCCATGCACAACTTGACCTTAACTTCCTGAGCACGGACTCCTTCCTCTCCTCTCTGTAAAATGAGTGTGGAAATGGCGCCCACCTCCCAGGGACTCTGAAGACTATATGAAATAATACGCGTAGGTGTCCACAAAGGGCATCCTGATGCTTAATGTGTGGGAAATGGTGGCCATGGTGATTAGTACTTAGTAAGTAAAAGTAAACCAAGAAAGGAAATAAAAAAGGAAAGCTGGGTTTGGATCCTAGCTGTGATACTAAGCGGGCCTTGTTGTTCCCAATCTCTCAGCCTCAGTTTTTTCATCTGTATAGTGAGACTTGCTCAACAGACAGAGCCGGGCCCCTGGAGCTGCAGGAGAACCCCACTCCCATCCCCACACCTTTCCCTGAAGGCAAGGACAGACACTTGCAGCCTCTGGAGAAGGCCCCTTGGCCTCCTCTGCTGGTCTTGGCTGATTAGGGAGCTCAAGCTGACCCTGAGCTCTGGCTGCAATGCCCTACATGCCCAGGGGCTACCTGGGTTCCCATACCTGTGGGGGCTCCTTCCTCTTACTAGGTCATTAATATGCACATTGCCACGTAACCATCTTCTAACCACAGAAATTGATTTAATACAGGTGGGGAGCCACAGGCTCAGCAAGTGGAGGGACTCAGCAGGGCCAAACGGTGAATGTAGTGGAATGGAAGTGGGGCGCTGGATTTTAAAGGTGGTGTGAGAGGCAAAGATGGCACCCTCCAGATAAAGCTTCTGTGTTGGAAACAGGAATTTGTTTCATCTTGCCTAACACAGCTAGTGTGCATCTGTCATACAGCCATGCAGTGGGAAAACGCATCTCTAACCAGAGCAAGGTGCTGCCCCCGGGGTTGTGGGTGCTGGGGCTGCCTGAGGGAACATTGTGCTCTCTGGGACCATTCAGTGTTAAACTTTCCCTCTCAGCCTGTCACTTGCACCCACACATTGGTATGACTCAAACCAAGACTGTTGGACCCCGGAGTAAGAATTCCTTCCCTCATTGAATCTGCAGTCCCTCTAAAGTTGGGGGTGACCCGAGGATTGGGATGACAGCCAGTAGTCACATGGCAGCCCCTGCCCTGACCTGAAAGCTAGTCTCAGCTGCTGGTCTTCGCCTGGCTCTGGCAATTAGGCTCACGGCAGACACCACCAACATGGCACCTACTACTATGCTGCCCTCTGCTGTGCAGACCCCCATGCCCCGTGCTTTGTTTACTATTCATGACAGCTCCAGGGACACTGATCCATATCTCTGTGCTGATACCCTCCCCACTGCCCCAGCCCTGCTTGCACGGACTGTCCCCAGCTAACCTTCTAGACCTTACCACTTGCAGTCTGGCATCCCTCTGCCTGGGAGAATGGACTCAGAGCTGGTCTAGGAGGAAGCAAAAACATTCAGGAGGCAACTAAGAAGGGGACTCCTACTTCAGTGGCCACCAGCTGATAAATTGGGAGCGCGAAGTCCTGACTTTTCAAGGGCCCCTCAGGTTTAGGCAGGCCAAGGCCAGGGCAGACATCAGTTTCCTGCAAGGCCTTCCCATGATCCACTGAGGAAGAAGTCCGTGACCCCGGCCTGTGGGCCAAACCTCCTTGAAGAGAGCTGGTGGGGCCTCAAGGAAGTTCAGAATTCATGGGCCTTCCCAGATGGCAGAAGATAGGGCAACTACAGGGAAGAGCCCATCCCCAAGGGGACCTCTCTAAGGAGGGTGTCTCTCCAAGTGTGCCCAGACTGGGAGAGTAAGGGGAGATTTGTCATTGACTGGTGGCCGATCCAGGATGAATTAGGAAGGCTCAAACCTTAATTTCCTCATCTATAAAATGGGAACAATAAAAACACCTCCACTGAGACCCCAACTAGCCAACAAATCTTAAAAAGGAAGAACAAATTTGGAAGAGTCACACTTTCTGATTTCAAAACTTACTACAAAGCCACAGTAAAATAGTGTTGTACTGTCATAAGAACTGGCATATAGATCTTGGAATAGAATAGAGAGCCCAGAAATAAACACTCACATACACGATCAATGATTTTCAGCAAGGATTGTCGTGGCCATTCAATGGGAAAAAGATAGTCTTTTCAACAAATGGTGCTGGGAAACTGGGAATCCACATGCTAAAGAATGAAGCTGGACACTTATCTAACACCATATACAAAAATTAACTCAAAATGAATCAATGACCTAAATGTAAGCACTAAGACTGCAAAACTCTGAAAAGAAAACATGGTAAAATCTTCAAGACATTGACTATGGTGATGATTTCTTGAATATAACACCAAAAGCACAGTCAACAAGAGAAAACATAAATAAATTGGACAAAATGAAAATCTTTCGTGCATCAAAAGATAACATTAAGAGAGTGAAGAGAATCCACAGACTGGGAAAAAATATTTTCACATCACATATATGATAAGAATCAATACCCAGAATATATAAAGAACAATTACAACTGAACAACAAAACGACAAACATCCCAATTCAAAAGTAGGCCAAGGACTTGAACAGACATTTCTCTAAAGAAGGTATCAAACAGCCAAAGAGCACATGAAAAGGGGCTCAACATCATGAGTTATTAGGGAAACGCAAGTCAAAACCACAGTAAAACAGTACGTCACGCCTACGAGGATGGCTATGATTAGAGCAACAACAACACAGAAAATAGCAAATATTGGTGGAGATGTGCAGAAAGTGGATCCCTTGTGCACTGTTGATGGGAATGTAAAATGGAGCAGCTGCTGGGGAGAACAGTTCAGCAGTTACTCAATCCATTAAACATACCATATGATCCAGCAATTCCATTCCTGGATCTTTACCCAAAAGAACTGAAAGCAGGACTCAAACAGATATTTGTACACACAGGTTCACAGCAGCATTATTCACAATATTTAAAAGGAGGAAACAACCCAAGTGCCCACCAAGAGACGAATGGATAAACAAAATGAGGTATATATGTAGAATGGAATATTGTTCAGCCACAAAAAGGAATGAAATTATGATACACATCAAAACGTGAATGAACCTTAAAGACATTATGCTAAGTGAAACAAACCAGACACAAAAGAACAAGTATTGTATGATTCTATTTAAATGAGGTTCCTACTTAGGCAAATTTATAGACTCAGAAAGTAGAAGCAGGAGATGAAGGATGGGAAATGGGGAATTATTGTTTAATGGGTGCAGAGCTTCTGTTTGGGACGATGAAAAGTTCTGGAAATAGATAGTGGTGATTCTTGCACAATATTGTTGAAGTACTTCATGCCACTAAATTGCACACTTAAAAATGGTTAAAATGGTAAACTTTATGTTATGTATATTTGCTATAATAAAAAAGTAATCATATAAGGTTAAAAAAAAAGCAAAACTAACCTCTACTCTCTATTTACTCACAACTGAGTCAAATGAGGTCACGTAACTGGCGAAAGCCAGGCGCATGCTCATGACCAGCAATGGCGATGCACCCATAATCAGCTCCGGTATCTAAACCAATGCTTCTCAACTCTGGCTGCACTTGGGAAACACTGGAGGACTTTGAAAAATACTAATGCCCAAACACTAACCCCAAATTCAAAAGTGCATGGCCCAGGGTGTGGTCTGGGCATTGGGATTTTTAAAGAACTACTGTCCTACAAGATCTGGCTCCCTGTGACATTTCTGATCTTATCTCCAACTACTTTCCACCTCGTCACACTGCCCCAGTCACACAAGCCTCCCGTTCGTCTCTTGAACATGTCAAGCGCTCTCCTGCGCCAGCCTATCACCTCCTCTCTCCCCTCCTCCCCTCCCAGTGTTGCTTAGCTTCTCTTTTCCCATTTCCACAGCTGAGAGGCCCTGAGTCCCATCTGGTCATCCCATCCCCACCCTGGCTGCTCCTGAAGCTCTAGCTAGCACTTCCTGTTACCCAATACTGGGTGGCCTGTCAACACCAGCGGAAGGGGCAGTCACTCGCATGCCTGTACACTCATCCATTGCTCAGGGTTTCTTGTCCTAGCAAACCACCACACACCCCCACCTAATCCCACAGGGTTCTCTGACCCAGGCCTGACCCAGTGGCCCCAAAGTCCATCGGGGCGGCAGCCCCTGGTACACATCGCCTTTAGGAGCCTTGGTTTTAAGAATGTTAGCTTCACAGGGCTATTGTTGCAATTAAATGCATCTTGTCCCTTGAAGCCATGGAACACTCTCTAATGGTGGAATTTAGTATGCAATGGTGAACAGAGTTTGGGAGGCATTCTGGGAACAGGAGGATCCATACACAAGGCTCCTCCCTGTAGGTGCACGTCTAATTATAAGTCTGGGTCCCTCGGGACCTATCCTATGCTAAGCAGGGGAAGGTGGTCCCTTTAGCTCTGCCCTCAGCCTCCCCATCTTCAAAGCCTTTATCTTAGGTGAGCATTACTCTGACATCCTACAGATAGGACACTGAAGTTCAGAGAAGGGAAATGATTCTCCAAGGGCCTCCAGCAAGTGAGGGTGGGGTCAGGGGAGGCTTCAAAAACACCTGGTCCTTTCTGAGCCTGGAGGATGGGGAATGACTGAGCCTGTGAGGGAAAGACCTTCTGGAGCTGACCCAGAGGGTGGTCCACAGGGCATAGAGCACCACCTCTCTTGCTGGAAGCCAAGGCAGTGTCAGTTTCCACACCAGGTTTCCTCCATCATGTGATTTGCAGTGTTAGCCAGGCTCTGGGTGGAAGGAAGGGCCTCCTGCCCACAGCCTGCAGCCTCCCGGCCCCTCTGCAGGAAATGAAACATCCACCCTGGAAATGAACGAAGAGGCAGAGACATATCTCTGTCACCACCTATGGCTGGTCAAGACATTTCACAACTCAACTGGCATCTTTCCTTCCTACCAGTCACACTGAACAATCCTCTGGGCCAGAAAACAGTCTTCCAAACCACTGAGTCCACTATCCCTCCACACCTTTGCCAATGCCAGTCCTTCCTTCTACCTGGAGTACCACTTGTTCTCCTGCCACCACCCAAATCTTCATCCACCCTTTCAAAGCCCAAGCTAGAACCTGTTTTTCCATTTCAGGGGCTACCCCAGCTGTGTGTAGGTGTCAGGAGCAGCCAGGAAAAGTCTGCGAGTCCCTGGGAACTGGAGTGCAATGAGGGCCATTGAGAGGTAGATCTTGTTTTCCACCAAGGGTAAAATCAAAGGTCTGGGTTACATTTTTGGCCCAGGACACTGCAGCCAGTAAATCCTTCAGGTGACCATAGGCAGACATTGCAAATGCAGAGCAAGCATGACCACAAACCTCTGCAATCTGTGTGACCATCAGACAGCTGACCACGTCCTGTGGGATGAGCAGAGATGAACCAGGTTCTCAGGTCCCGGGGGCCCACGTAGCACACAGTGTGTGCAGAGTATGTGCAAGAGGAATGCTATCGAACCACAGATTTTGCCTAAAATGATTGGTCAGCCTGGAAAACAGGAATTGCTTGGTTTTGTTTTTAAATGTTTTCCTTTTAATGACATATGTAATTTATGATTGCTTGCAGAAGATTACGGGGAGAATGGAGAGAAAAATCACCCTACTTCCAAGACCATAGAAACCAATGCCATCTTTTTATCCTACAGGAGTTATAATTGAACTAAGAACAAATTAGCCAATTGCCTTGAATTCAGGGGCAGAGCATGATGGCATCGGACATACCTGAGGGGCAGTCCCTGCTCTGCCCTGCACGTGTGACCATGGTCTAAGCCTGCCCACGCCTCCATGCCAGAGATGGGAGGACATTGACAGCCCTCCATGCAGGGTGGGCTAAGGGATCATGCAGAGTGACTGCCAAAGGGCCTGGCACGTATTAGTCACTCAGCAACCAGGCGTCGTTCGCACTCCTCTGGGGGGATTTAAGGAGCTGGGACTCAGAGAAAAAAAGTCTTCATGGAACTTGAAATAAATGCTCCCTTTTTAATTTTTAATTTAATTGAATTTTTAAAGTAAGTAATACATTTACATGATCCAAAAATCAAACAGTATAAAAAGTGCATAGTGAAAGCATTCACTCCCACCCAGCCCTGTCACTCATTAATCTCTAGTCTCACTCCTCCAAAAGGTCATCACTTTAATTAGTGCTCTCTGTGTCATTCCAGAGATTCTCGTTGCCAAAAGAAGCCTATGCCAATATAAATGCTTATTTCCCCCACTTTTCACAACAGGTTGAATACCAGACACACACAATTTGGCTCTGTGCTTTTTACACATAACCCCATGCCTTGCAGAGCTTTCCCAACCAGTATGAAGAGTGTGACCTTCCCCATTCCTCTGACATCCATGGCCAGGGAGACACTGGGAAAGCAGCTGTTGGAGGCAAAGGCTACACAGCTAGGCCCTTCCTCTCTGGCTACCTGCTCCTTCCACAGTCCCTGCTGCTCAGGGGGACCTGCCTTTCGTCACTGGCCTCCTTGGCCTTCAAGGCCACAGGGCCTGCCCTACTGTAAGTCCTCCCACGGGGTCTGAGCAGACTGGTCCCCAGCAAAGCCCCTCTGGGCTCATCCCTCCCATCCCCTTTCAGGTCATTCTTGTCCTTCCTCCCTACATGAAAAGGTCCCTATCCAGCCAGGGGACTCTGAGGGGTCCCAAAGTATCTGCTAGTGCCAAATCCCCCACTTTCTCACCCAGGAATGTCTCCTCTTCTGAAAATCTACCCAAAGAAATAACTCTCAACTGAAAAACCTTGATACACAAAGATCTACCCATTGCATTACTGTTCAGAATGGTAAATAATTGACAATATCCCAAATGTGCAACAACAGGGGATTGGATAAATAAATGATAGCATGTCTCCCAAATCCACAAGCTGGAGGACTTATTAACAGTGGTATTTTGAAGATGAGGAAATCACACCCACACCCATACATGTTCATAATGGAATTACATTGAAATGGGTGGTGGTGTCACACAACAATGTGAATATATTTAACACATCTGGACTGTATACTTAAAATGGTTAAGATGGGAAATTTTGTTAGGCATATTTTACCACAATTAAAAATAAATTTTAAAATGTAAGAAATAAAATGTGGGGAAGAATACAAAATTGTGCCAACAACCTGCTTGCACCTATGTAAAATAATCTTAGAAAAACACAGCAAAATATTATCAGTTGTCTCTGTGTGACGAGTCAACTGAGGGTGTTCTAGTCTTACTTTTCTCTATTTTCCCACTTTCCTCTTAGGACCTTATATGCATTACTTTTGTTTCTTCACAAGGTGTATACACAGCTGTAAGTGCCCAGAACAGAACAGGTGCCCAGTGAACACCAGTCTCCCCTGATTTTCTGTGAGGCCCTGGGACCACTGTCAACAGGTCCTGAGGTGGGGTACAGACAGGCAGCTTTAGCACAGACCAAAAGTGGAACGCCTCTTTGTAGCCTCCTCAGTGGGGACCTCAGAATCTAGAACTGGGAAGGGGAAGAGGCGACAGCAGCTGAGTGGACACATGGGGAGGAGAGGCCCAGCCTCAGCCCCTGCCTCCCTGTGATTCATCCCCCAACCCGGGGAACAGGACCTTCCTCTGCCCTCTGTCTGTTGCAGACCTCAGCTCCTCCCAGCTTGGCACAGAGCTTTCCAGATAAAGCTGGAGCCCATCTTCAAAGAAGAGAGATGTGACCATAAGTCAGACAGAAAACTTCTGGCTGGTTCTCTCTGCTTCTCTTGGTTCCTGCCCTAAGGTGGGGAGTGGGGTGAGAGGTTGTTGTAGTTTATGTGGTCCAGCCTCCACAGGCCCTTACTTTTTCTTTTAATGACCCCAAAAGGGATAGGATTTGGATCTCAATGAAACCTGGTCCAGGGCTAGATTTTCCCTCTTAAAACAACATCCGGTGACTTCTTTGTAAAGGCCATTGGGTATGTAGGCTGGGAGGGAGGGAGGCAGTGGGAGTGGAAGGTGCATTTCAGAGCCCTGCTCCTCTTGAGACACACTGCCTGGCCCAGTTGTCAGGGAGCCTCTGTTCCCAGCACTGGACACTGACTTCCTTGAGGACAAGATGGTCTTATTCATCTGATTGGATGTAGGCATGAGGCTCAGGGGCCCAGCTTAAACCACCTAGGTGAGAACCCTGCTTAACAAACTACACTAAAGTGAAATGAAGGAGAAAATGGGTTTAGAAAGGCAGGGGGGATGATGGAGACAGCCACTGTTTACTCATTTGTGTTATGAACATTGACTGAGTACACACCCCACTTGCCCACCCTGTACTGAGTGTGCAGACAGGTGTTTCTTGCGATACAGTTTGGTTGTCTGCTGGGAGCAGAGCCACTGGTGAGGAGAGCAGTGTGTATGGGAGGAGTAGGAGGCAGGACCCTGCCTTCTCGGGCTTTTTGCCCCCCTGACTTGGTGCTGAGGCAGGTAATAGGAGGTCTGAGGACCTCTCAGCTTGGGCATCTGTGTTCTCAACCTCAAGCTTGTCTCATTGACAGGCCCTGCTTTGAGGCTCAACTACAAACTTCCTGAGAAGCCATGGAGCTCTTTATCACTGTGTGTGTGTAACAGAAATCAAATTCTCCTTTCCTTCCCTCTATGGCTAGCCCTCCCCTGACTCATCCCCACAGCAGTCTGCCTCTGAATGCTCTGCCACAGAGAAAAGCATCCTATAAACAAATACTGTTTGCCCACACTGACAGCATTGCAAATGCAGGCCTACCGACAGATATGACTGGTCTGCTCCCACGCAGAGTGTTTCTACCATTTCCGAGCCATTATGTTTGCTTCTTATAAATTTCCTGTTTCCTCCCTTGTTAGCAGGCCATGAGCTATCTCTGAAACTGTCTCTAACAGTTCAGGTTCACCAATATTTATCAATCACCAACTGTATATCAGGTTCCACAGAGACCCCTACTAATTGCTGTATCTACAGGTTAAAAGATCACATGATCAATCTCGTTAAGATTGTCGGTAACTACACCGGAAAGATGGTGCCTGCCTGCTGGCTGCACAGAAGAAGGGACCCACCCAGGGAAAAGGGTGACTGTCCCTTCAGCCCTCACCTTGAAGCCACACAACTCAGTCTGCCCCATGTGTCTCTGACACCTTCGGAGTCACTGGCCCTCCGCTGGAGCCCAGGGAAACTCTCTTCATTGCTGGCTTTGAAGAAACAAGCTGCCATGTTGTGAGTTGCCATATGGAGAGGGCCCTGTGGCAAAGAACTCAAAAGTGGTTGTCAGCCAACAAGAAATTGAGGCCCTCAGTCCAGCGTCCTGCAAAGAACTGTTGTTGCCAGCAACCACGTGACCTCAGAAGCTGATCCTTCGCCTGCTGAGCCTCAGATGAGAACACAGTCCTGGTCCACACCTTGACTGCAGAGGACCAACTAAGCCACACCCAGGCTCCTGACTCACAAAACTGGGAGAAAATACGTGTGTCATTTTAGGCTTCTAGGTTTGTGGTAATATTGTTATACAAGAAGACATAACTAATACAGATAGTATCTGCCTGTGACATGAGAAGAAATATATATTTGTTTTCTGCCCCTGTTTTATGGCACATAGCTCCTAAAACTCTTGGAATCTTAATAATAATAATAATGGGTATAATCAGAGTTCATAGGCCCTAACTAAAAGCTAAGAGCCATGTCCTATGGGTAAACTATATGAGCTTTAATACAAGCTCTGAGCTCCTCAGAAACCACTTCTATTTCTCTCCTCACTGTGAGCTACTGGAGGAAACAGGGCTGGCAACTCGTGTTCTGGATGGTTGAGGCTGCGGGATAACTGAAGTGCGGTGGAGTTAGACAGGATTCTTTTAGTTCCGCGGTTTCCTTCCACTATTAAAGACTAGTCATTTTTATATAGTGTGCTGCCAAGCTGCAGCGTTTAATGGCCTTGCCTTGGGCTGCGGTAGGGGTGAAGATCAGGGAAGGGGCAGGCTGGGCTCTGTCCCTAACACCCCCACAGCCGTACATCAGTGTGGCTTCTGTGTTTGACAGATTTGTCTGTAAACTGAGCTTCAGAGTAATTCTATCAAACTTGTTTGATCTTACTTCTCTGGGATGTAGGAAGGACAGAAGTTTTTCGTCCATTTTGCCAACATGGCCCAAAGATTTAGTGACGTGCCATGTTGATAGAGGAGAATGAAGCACCCCTCTAGATGAGAACCCAGGCACTGGAGCCAGGGTTTGATCCCAGCTGTGTGAGCTTGGGCAAGTAACTTAAACTCTCTGTGCCTTCATTTCCCCTCTGAATAACGTGGATAACAATAGCATCTACTTCATTGGTTCAAATGGGTAAGTCGACACCTGGTCCTGGCACAGTGCCTGGCACATGTTTAGCGCTCCGTGAGAGTTAGTTGTCTCCATGGGCTGGGCTGGGCTAGGGATCAGGGGATCCTCAGTGCTGGCAGTGATCTTTGGAGTCACCTGCTGAGGATCAGTGTGAAAGGCTCCCACTGGCCACTTCTTTCTCTCCCAGCTCTGGCCTTCCCCAGGGAAGCTATACCCTTGCCCCAGGCCCGGGGAGCCAGCAGTGCAGGAGAGGGGGCACCCGGAGGCCATGGAGCCTTGAGCAGCTCAGAGGTGGGGCACATGGAGAGTGTGATTGGCGGCCAGCTCAGGACGCTGACACAAGTGAGCTGCTTTCTTGCTGCTGCTACTGCTGCTGCCATAACCTGTGCCCTCATACACCATCCGCCACTGCCCAGATTCTGCCATGGGGCTGTTCCTTGCCTCAGCTCTGCCCCAGAGAAGGCGCACCCAGGCACCCAGGCCTGGGATGTCCTGGAGGTAAAACGGTCAGGGTCTCCTGGCCTGCCCCAGGCTACACAGCAACCTGCCCTTCCAGGCCCTGCCTCTTTCCCTAGCCTTGCACTCTGAGTCAGAGCAGGGACGTGACTCACCATTCCCTGCCTCCCCCACTGCAGCCACCCCACCCCAAGTGAGCCTTAGCTGCCTTCCTGGTGCTTGGGATGGGTTGAGCCACCTCAGCCTTCGCCAGCTTCTCTGGGCTGGTACCGGTTCTTTGTAGAGATGGGGAAACAAAGATCCAGAGAGGCACAGGGTGCTCTCCCCAGGTGGCCCTCTGCCCACTGTGTGGTCAATGTAGGTGTGAAGCAGGTCACTCACATACTGGCCACAGACCCCAGAAAAAGGCCCAGGGAAGGGAGGTTGTTGGCTAAGCCAAAGGGCCAGGGAGTCTTCCATGGGGCAGAAGGGGGGCCCTCAGAACAGCCTCATTCATCAGCTCTAACCAGAGAGGTCTGAGCTTTTCTCCAGGAGCTACTGGGGGCAGCCAGAGCTTGAAGAGCAGATGGGAAGGTTGAGGGAAAGCTAGAAAAAAGCTGAGGGGATCCGGGGTCCAAACTGGGCTTGCAGGCTGTGTGGCCTGAGCCAAGCCATTTCACCTCAATGAGTCAGGTGGGTGCCATTATTTCATGGAAAGGATTTTATTTACAGCTGCACTGAATTTAAGAAAGCAAGCAAGGAATCGCTCAGCCCTGCTGCCTCCTCAAAGGGCCCCTAAGGGCTGCATGAAGAGGGGCTGGGTGAGGGAGGAGAGTTACCATTTGGCTTCCAGCAAGGAGCAGGGGAACTGACTACATTTGATCACCATGTTTAACCCTCGCATTCAGTTGGTATGTATAGTAATATTAATCTCCACTATACAGATGGGGAAAATGAGACTCAGAGAAATAAAATGACTTGTCCAGCCTTTAAATAGCAGAGCCAAAATTCAAATTCGAGTTTGTTTGATCCCCAAACCTGTGACCCATTCCCTCCTTTGCCTTGCATGATCTCCTCAAACTCCCACCCACATATTAGACTCTCCTAAGAAGATCCTGCCATGGGGAGAGGGTGGCCTGGAGGAGAAAGAGTCCTGGGAGCATAGGGGATACTCCTCGCCCACTGTGTTGAAGTTTGCAGAGAAATCAATACCCCAGGCTGAGGACTCACTTCATCTTCCAACTTAGAAGGAACAGTGACCCAGGTCACTTCCACAATTAAGACCAAAAACCAACTAGTATTTTTATGAGCATACCCCCATCTTCTCTTGGAACCACACCCCCATCATCTGCCCTGGGGAAATTTCAGCCAAGCTGCACTCGGCTGTTAAATTCCCAGGCTGTCTTCACTCACCCAAAAGGAATCTCTGAACTGAAGCTGGGGCATCATCTTCAGGAAAATGCCGCGGCAAAGCTTGTTTTCCTGCTACAGACAGAGCTGAATGAGGCCAGGAGCCAGGAGCACTGTTCCAGTCCTGCCTGGTGGGCTGGTCCAGGCTCCCTCAACTCAGCCGGTGATGTTTGCAATACCTCAAGAGGCACACAAGCCAGAGCTGAGCTGCCAGAAGGAGGAAAAGCACACAACTTGTTTTGCTTGGGGTTAGAATCAGCAGCAGAATGAGGAAGGAGCAGTGCCCAGTGATGGGAGGGCGGGTCCTGGTGTCCTGCCCAGCCCCTCACCAGCTGCACAGTGATGGTGGCGGAGAACCCAATCCAGGCTGCAGGACTAAGTAGGGATGCCAGCCCCAGGTAGGAGGCAGTAGCCAGAGGGAGAGACAGTTTTGTACACAGGCAAGGCAGGCAGGCAGCCCAAGGCTGCACAGGAAGATCTGTGCAACCTCTCCCTGGGGGCGGGTAGCAGGGCTCTCACCCACAGGAAGTAGAGCCAGTGTGCTCCCCTGTGCAGCTCCGCCTGCCACCTGTCACCCTGCTGCTTGCCTCCACTTGCCCTCTACTGGGCCATTCTCGGTGGCGGTTATTCATTTAGGGAGCCTGAAGCCCACTGAAGGTGTGGGAAAGGACAGGGCCCCAGCCCCACTCCCGATCAGGCACAGAGATGCTGGACTCTACAGCCCTCCCCAGCAAACTGTTCAGGAGAGGCTTCCTCAGCCCTAGGACTTCATCATTCATCAAACCCTGATTTCTCGGTGCCCCAATCCACATCTGCCCTCAAGGAGCTCACGATCTAGGTGCAGACACAGCTGGGCTCTGTGCACTGTGGGAGCACAGAGGTGTGGTGAGTGGGTAACTGGCCAAGACAGAACTGTCTGAGACATCATGGGCACTCTCCCCACCCCCGCCTCAAGTCTCCAGATGAGACACTCTGAAGGTGGAGTCTTCAGGTTGGAAGAATGTGGTTGGACCAAGAGAGGCAGCAGTATAAAGGTGCAGATGGAGGAGTTTGAAAATCCAGGTTGAGGCCCAGTTTTTGTTTTATTTGGGCCCTACCCTTCACTGGTTGAGGGATATTAATTGACTCTCCAACTCTATGAGCCTCAGTTTCCCCATCTGCCACCCTCAGTCTTTGGAAAGGAGAAAGTCTTGAGACCATTACCGGAATTTCTGGTTTGGCTGGGCAGGTGCTGGGGGCATTGTCAGGTACCACCTTGAGAGGAGCCCTGGGCTGGAGCCCCAGACACAGCCGTGAGGGGCCAGGGCCTGCCCACACAACAGAAGATGCCATCAGGGGCTCCTGAGCCCAAAGCCAGTTGGCAAGACAGAATGAATCAGCTTGCGCACAAATCAGCAACCCCGCGAGCAGCCCCACTGATGAGACAAATGAAAGCTGCTGTACAAGAGCTAAGCTCCCAAGTGCCAGAGATGTGTGCCCAGGATTAGAGATGGGGCACACCCATACTTCTGAAATAGCTCCAAGAGGGAACATCAGGGAGAGCTGCAGAGGAGAGTGGTTGCCCCTGGTAGGCCCCTATCTCCCAAACCCCTGGGTTTGAGCTAATAAACATCTTCAGCATTGAAGGTGCCCTAGTTAGGTTTTCTGTTGCTTGCCGCGGAAGACATCTAATGGTATGAATATCACCTTGAACCCCAAAGGCCAAATGCTGAGAAACTGCACCTCATCCCAGTGGCATCCTGACTCAGCCTCCCTGGCCTTCGTTTTTCCACCTGTCAAACGGTATAATGCCTATAGTTCTACAGGCAGACTAGAAATTCTCTGTTAATAGAAGACTCAGACCTTCTTATTGGCAGAACACTTCATAGCCAGTCTCTCTCCCCTGCCCCTCCAGGAGTTCCTCCCGTCAGCCCCCCACAAATTTCTGCTCCCAACAGGCCTTTTCCCCTCTCTCCAAAGGTACTCTTCACACTCCTTCTCCACATCTCACCCTTTTGTCACCCAGCTTCCCTGCTGGCATGCCTTTCTTGATGTTCCTGACCTGGGCAGGCCCTCCCAGCCCTTAAGGCTCATCTCAAGGCTCTCACACAGGAGGCCTTCCTTTCCTAACTGCTCTGTTTCAGCTGGGGCAGCCCCCGGATGGATGGCCGTGCTGGTTGTGGGCTAAAATAATTGAGGAAGGAAGTAATGGGAGGCATCTAAAGAGACCATAAAGTTCTCGGCTACAGAGAGGTCTTCCTCCTCCTCTCCTCAGTGCCCCACCTTTTGTACCTTCCAGGGCTGGGCCAGAACAGCTCATGCAGCTTTGCAGCACTTGCTGAGTTCCAGCGACACATTAAGCCTCTTACAGACCCCTCACATAGTTCTCACCCCACAGGGTACAAACTGTCACCATCCCTGCTTCACAGATGAGCAAACAGGTGATTAAAGAATGTATGTGTTGTACATCTGAAACTAATATAATATTGTATGTCAACTGTAACTGAAAACACACACAACAATTATTAAACAAAAAAAGTACACAAAGCAGTGTTGCTCTCACATCACTACTTGTCAGTGTGGTTGTTTTTCGTTTAAAGTTCAAAAAGTAAAGTGTAATTCAGTACTGAAAACAACAACAAAAAAAGAGTTTATGCGACTCACCCGAGACCTCGTGGCCAGTAAGTGGAGCGCTGAGCTTTGGGCCAGGTCTGTGTGATGTCAAAGCTCATGCTCCTGACCTCCATAGGTCTCTAACCGACAGCCCTCTCTCCACAGCAGGTGTCTTCCTTCCTTCCTCAAGTGACGCCTCCAGAACCTCTCACCTTTTTGATAGCTGTTAGAACTAAGCCAAGGGAGCATGGTGGGGCCTGCGGTGTTACTGGGTGAGAGTCCAAGCCTGGCACAGAGTCTTCTGGCTCGCTGTGTGTCGTGCACCCTCTGAAGGTGCCTTGACTGCAGGAACATAAAACCATAGGGTCTGACACAGAGGAAGGGTGTTATGTCCCAAAGAGGGGTCTGGAGGGAAGGCGACCTCCGTGGGGTCCTTCAGGCCCCGATTCTGTTTCTCTGCGATTCTCCTCCTTCACTATCTCCTTCTGGGGCTGCAGAGCTCTAATGCTCCTGACACAGACACATCTACAGAAGGAGAAAGGACGCTTCTGTGTCCCCTTCTCTTCTCCTCCTCCTCCTTCCTAACCTCCCAGGAGAACTCCCTTGGTGTCTTATTGGCCACAAATGAGTCACATGCTCACATGTCACCATCACTGGCCTCAGGATTCCCTGACTGGGTTGTTGTGCATGTTGGGAGCCAATCACCGCGACCACCACCGCCTCCTCCCAGCCAGGTCCATAAGTACTGTGGGCACCAACTCCTGCCAGACCCTGTTGCAACAGGGGCCCAGAGAGAAGACAGACCTGGTCTCTGCCTTGAGGATCCTACAGACAGGTTCTAGAAAGATCTCTCCAGATGGGAAATGGCTCAGAGAGGATGAGACCAGCAGAGGTTGTAATATCCCTGAGAGATGGATGGAGCCTGGATGGGACAGCTGGGGAGAGGGGTGGGTTGGTGGGATATCAGGGAGATGAAACATCAGAACAGAGACATACAAATGCCCCTCAGAAAAGGGAACTGTTCTTGGGCCTCCCTCTGTCACCAGCCCCTAGGGAGGAGACTCCAGTCCTGAAAATCACAGCGTTTTAATGACTGTTCTAGCTGCTGCAAAACAGTTTGCCTTGAGGACTGGGCAGCTGTGCCACAAGCCAGGCTGTGGCTTTTTTTTAAAGGGGAGTCCCCCTGTGCAGGCATAGCCCCATCTTGTTTTGCACGGTATTTGAACACATCTTCCTGAAGAATTCAAGCAGTAGTAGGTTGAAGGACTGAGTATAAAATGCCAAATCAGTTGTCACAATATCAGTTGTCATAGCCAGCCACATAGCAGGGCTCAGCTTCTGAAGTCACTTCATCCATCCTTTTGAGCCAAATTAGCAACACAAATAATACTGGCTACCATTAAGGTAGTATTAATAGCTGCGGGATCTGCACGGATTTTATACACTTCATCTTACTGATTGTTCTCTACCACGACCAGCTATGTAATTTCCATGGTCAATGCAAAATAAGAATGTGGGCCTCTTACTAAAAAAGCAGGGGAAAGTTACTATTAAATGTACTAAAATATAAATGTTTTCCTTTCCCATGTTATCTTAGCCTGGCATAGTACTTTATTTGCTGTTTAATGTTACACTCCGTTCGGCATGGGAATACTTGTAGGACAAGGGCCCTCCCCTCATTTACTCACTTTTGTGCAAAACCCACCAGCTACTGGGTTTCCCTGTCAGCCACCGACTCCATTCCCCAGCTGGGACAGGGAAGTCAAGCCAGTCATCTCCTTTTCCCAAGGTGGACTGCAATCCCCAAGGGTATTTGCAAACTCATGCAAGGGTGCACTAGGTACTTGGGTCAGGAGTGGAAGTCACCTGCCGAATGTGGCATAGTGCTGTCAGCCACTGCTGTGCCCCATTCTGAGATGCCACCAGACAGCCCTGAGCCTCCCCACATATGCACCCATGTCCCTGATGGGGGCAGAGGGTGGCAGGGTTGTTACATAGGAGCTGGGAGGAGAAAGCTGAGAACCCATCCAGGGGAGGTGGCAGGAGGCAGCTGATCCAAGGCTCCAAGTCCTTGATGTGTGCTCCATTGGTCTCCCATTAGTCTTCACTTACAAAACACAAATTGGAAGCTAACATTATGAAGAATTTCAAGATGACAACTGCAGACCCTCAAGCCCCAAATGCAGGGCCTCCTCAGCAGCAGGTCTTGCACTTGCACATCCTGAAGTCAACTCTGCTCACTACTGTCTGTTCTCCCCACGGTGGAGACCTTCAGACCCAGATGTACCTTCCCATGGTCACCTTGTTATGAGTTCCCACTGTTCTCAGGACAATGGTCATTGTCCTTACATAGCCTATATAGACCCTACACGATCTGCCTCCCCCCATGTGCACACCTTAACCTCATCTCACACAGCAAGACTCTGAAGCAGTAGCTTGGGGCTTTCTAGAGATAGGAAGAGGCTACAGAGAAGGAGTGTCTCAAAGCTCCTTAGTGACATTGGGAAGCCAGAGGCCCTTATCATGAATTCAATTGGGAAAAAGCATTCCACTGGTCCAAGGGACATTTGTTTTGTCCCTTTCATTGCTAGCATGATGTCTTAATAATGTGTACCCTTCTCTGTGCAGGCCACGTGACACATGTATCTCCGTCCTGAAGGAGCTGAGTGCACTGCCATGATGCTGGCCATGGCTGCCAGGAAAGTTCCTCTACTTGACCACTGTGGTACACTGTTCCTGGGGGAAATGTGTATGGGGTCCCACCAAGTGGC
Organism: Rhinolophus hipposideros; assembly: GCF_964194185.1. Classification (NCBI taxonomy): domain Eukaryota; kingdom Metazoa; phylum Chordata; class Mammalia; order Chiroptera; family Rhinolophidae; genus Rhinolophus; species Rhinolophus hipposideros. The sequence goes on along the minus strand of NC_138051.1, from coordinate 874,861 downwards.
CAGAGGCTCATGTCCCACTCTCAACCCCACCGACCCTGCCCCAGAATGGAACAAGGTCCCTGTAGTGTATTCACCAGCATTTCCTGAGTCTTCCTCTCTGGGGACATGGAAATGAACAAGGCACAGCTCCTGCTAATCTGCTGGGGGGGCCACCCAGAAGGGGCGATGTGCTGAATGGCAGGACAGCACTGTGTGCAAGGAGAGGGAAGCACGGCTGAGGAACCAGGCCTGGGAAGGCGTCCCACAGAAGGGGAGCTGGGGCCTGATTGATGAGAAAGAACTTACCAGTGAGACCAGGCAGGAAAGGAGTTCCAGAATAACTGTAATAATTGCCTGTCGGGTCTCACTGCATCAGGCCATGTGCTAGGTCTGCATGTGTCTTAGGTCTCACTTAATTTTTCAGATAAGGAAACGGAGGCTCAGAGAGGGCAGTTAATTGTCAGAATCCCATCCTAAGTGGGATCTTTCCTTCCTAGAGTGTGGAGCTGGAGGTGAGGGGCCAGGCCAGGGTCTGGGGTAGGAGCATGATGAGTAAGGAGGGGAAAGAAGGGAAGTCCCCAGCTAAGGAGGAAGTGTGGAGACCAAGGGCTATGCAGGGTGGGGGAGGGGCTGCCATATGGTATATCTGACACCAGGAGACATCCCAGCCCAAGTTCCTTAGTGGGGGCCTATGGTGTGGCTCTCAGCCCTCAGGGTATGATATAGATTCTGTTTTTCAGTTTGCCCCAGAAAAGAAGTTGCAAAAAATAAGACTCTTTCGCACTCACACAGCTCTTCTGAGTAGACAAGGAGCTTTCAGATTTACTAATCTGCAGCCACAAGAGTGTGACTCTGAGTTTCCAAGCCCTGTCAGTCTTCAGAAGCTTGGGTACTAGTTAGGATCTTTGAAAGACATCTAGGAGGTGCAATGTGGTCAGTGGGCAGCCAGCAGAGTAACCGGCACAGGGGCCCAGTGGGTGTGGGGAAAGGGTTCCTTCTGCGAGGACCAAGAATCACCCTACCACTGCTCACTGGTCACAGGGAGGAGGCCGGCAGTGATGGAAGGACATGCACAGACCAAACAGCAGAAAGGGAGCCTATCAGAGTCCTGTGGGACTTTGTAGAAAAACATAAGGCCAGGCCCTGACTTAGACCTACTGACTGGGGTGGGGTCAGGCAATCTGCTTAAGTTTTAGGTTTCATAAGTGAGTCAGACATACACCCTTGGATCAGAACTCCTGCTGTTGCCTTACGGCTTCATTTTACAGATGGGAAAACTGAGGCCCAGTGGGGACAGAGCAACTGACCTGACTAACAGGGAAGGCAAGTGTACCCACCTCCACTCCACAACTGACCTCCCTTGTCCCCATCCTTTCTAGCTTGTTTTGGTTTTCAATTTTGGCAGCTGTATCTCAGAAGAGCTTCAAAACAGTTTTTTAGCATACTACCTCCAGTGGGATTGGTTTTAATTTAGTCAAAAAATCACTTATTCATAGTTAGGCAAAGCTTGATTTTGGCCCAGTTGGTGTTTAATTATCACAGCGAACCTGGGATTCAGAGGCGGTGTTGCAGAAAAACGGCAAGGACCGAGAAACTCAAGCGGCATGCAGAGATCAGGGAGAACACAGCTTTATTAAGCTGGCGGGCTAAGCGGGATCCTCCCCAAAAGACTGAGCCCGTAGCAAGATTTTGAGCAGGTTTTTATGGGTTGGGGACTTTCTTGAGTGGAGGAAGAGGTAGGTGTCATCTGGTGATTGGCTCAAGGTGTGGCTTGGAGGGGATTATGCAGAAGTGGGCTGGGGCTTAGGCTGGGACTTCTCTCTCTGATGGGGCCACCATTTTAGCTCCGTTCCACGTGGCAGGGAACCATTTTAAGGTCAGTTTCCCCATCATGTCCCCCCTGTTGATGATTGTAAGTGGTAGCAACTTAGAGATCATCATATTAGCTAAGAGGATGATAACCCCGTAGGACAAGGATCTGGGCTGTAGCCCAATGGATGATGACAGAGGTCTCTATGAAACATAATTATGAGAAGGTTGGGTGGCCAGCGAATTTTTCCCAGCAGCCTGAGGGACAGGAAAGGGAGGTCGTGACTCCTTCCCGGAGAAGAGATAGTATGAGAAAAAGTCAAATCATGGTTGCTGCCTAAGACAGGTTAGGGAGAGGAGACGAGCAGCCCAGAACAGGAAGTAGAACCTAACAGTTGCTTTTCCAGTGGTGACCAGCTCAGTGGGGAGGATGCAATGAGACCAGCAAAGGGTAGAAACAATAGGAGTCCAATAACAGCGAAGACAGAGACAGGGCAGATGACAGCCAGGCTCATCTGGGCTGTTTCTTGAGGGTCAGATGGAGTGGACAGGCCTGGCTGTCCAGCCATCGGTCTCTGGTTGGGCTCCATTAACCCGGGTGTGATGGATCCATGGGACAATGCCTGAAACTTTAAGAGCGGTGGGAGTAACAAGTACAACAGTGTGAGGGCCTGTCCACAGGGGTCCGAGAGGCTCACGCTTCCAATCTTTGACCTAGACTTGGTCTCCTGGGTTAAAGGGGTGTACTGGGGCCCCGAGAGAAATGGGGGCCCTTTCCAGAATGTAAGCATGTACATCTGTGAGGACCTTGCCTAGTGCGGCCATCTGGTTTTGGAGGCTGGAGAACTCCAGCTAGCAAATTTGTCAGGGAGACTGGTTAGCAGGGGAGGGGGCCTCCCGAACATAATTTTGAAGTGAGAGAATCCAGATTTGCCAGGGGTGCAGCACGCCCAAAGGACGGCTAGCAGTAGGAGGTCCACCCACCCTAGGGAGGTCTCCTGGTGGAGTTTAGCCAATGTCTCCTTGAGGGTACCGTTCATGCGTTCAGCTTTCCCTGAGCTTTGTGGTCTAAGCTGTATGGAGCCTCCAGTTGATGCCCATAGCTCTGGCTACCGTCTGGAGAAGCTCTGCTATGAAGGCTGGCCCATTGTCACTGTGTATGGAAAGTGGAATCCTATAACGGGGGATAATTTCCCTGAGGAGGACCTTAGCTACTTCGTGGCTTTTTCAGTCTGAGTGGGGAAAGCTTCGACCCACCCGGAGTAGGTACAGACCAAGACCAGTAAATACTTAATGCCATGGCAGCTTGTCATGTCAGTGAAGTCGACTTCGAGGTCCTTAAAGGTGCGGCACCACTTCTCTAAATCCTGGGGATGGGGCTAGGGCCGGACTTTGGATTGTTCTTTGCACAAGTGAGGTGGTTACTTGAGGACCTAATAGGGCTGGGATGAAAAGTCTTCCATCAGGCAGTTGCCACCACCCTTGTGGCAATCTGGTAGCCCCTTCTGACTTTGCCCACCTGAGTTTTTCTTTTGTGTACCACAGGAGGGACATAGTGGTAGTGTCAGTGACCAAGGGTAGCTCACTAAGGCTTCCCATTACCACTGATTTGGCTGTGGTGTCGGCGAGTCTGTTCCTGACTGCTGAGGGCTCGTTGCCCCTCTGGTGGCATCGACAATGGATAAAAGCAACCTGCTGGGGAAGCCAAATAGCTTGCAGGAGCTTAAGGATTTCTTATTTATTTTTAATAGTTTTTCCCTCCACAGTCAGAAGGCCTCTTTCTTTGTATATAGCCCCATGGATATGGATGGTAGCAAAGGCATACCAAGAGTCAGTGTAGATGTTGATTTTTCGGCCCTCAGATAGAGTAAGGGCTCTTATTAGTGCCCATAGTTCTACCCATTGGGCCATCCCGATGGAAGTGCCCCTGCCTCGAGTACCTCGTCTGTGGTGGTTATTGCATACCCTGTGTTACGTTTTCCATCCCTCAGGAAGCTGCTGCCATCAGTATACAGAGTAAGGTCCGGGTTAGGATGTGGGCTGTCCCGGAGGTCGGGTCTGGTAGCGTAGATCTCATTGATAACTTCTATACAGTCATGTTCTGGACCCCCTTCCTCGGTTGACAAGAAAGTGGCTGGATTCAGGGTGCACACAATTTCCAATGAGATCCGAGGGTTTTCCAGGCGTTGCCCCTGATACTGAGTCAGCCATGCATTTGACTGGGTCCTTGACTGTTCATTAAAGTGGTGAATGAGTGGGGTACTTTAACTATGAGTCTTTGGCCTAACATGTCTCTGCAGAGCTGGGCTTTCTTCCAGGAGACTCTATACCCTGTCTCGGCTAAGTGGGACAGGAGCGCCCATGTCGCGGTTTGGCACTCGATCTCGGTGGCACAGGCTAGGAGCAGATCATCCACATATTGCAATAGAATGCAGCGGTATTCTTTTTGAGGGAAGGTGGCTAAATCTGAGGCTAGCACTTCCCCAAAGAGGGTTGGGAATTTTTGAAGCCCTGTAGGAGCCGAGTCCATGTCAGCTGGAGCTGCAGGCCTGTATCAGGTTCAGTCCATTCAAAGGCGAGCAGTGATTGGCTCTGGGGCGCCAACTGAATGCAGAAAAATGTGTCTTTCAGGTCCAGGCAAGTGAACCATCCGAACTCTGGGGGCAGCTGACTGAGGAGAGTATACAGATTTGGGACTACGGGGTGTAGGGAGACTGTGGCTTGGTTTACCACTCTTAAATCTTGTACTGGCTGGTATTCTCAGTTAGGTTTCCTTACCGGCAGGAGGGACGTATTCCATGGAGACTGGCACTCTATGAGTATCCCTGCTGCTCTGAGATGGGTGAGGTGTTTTTGAATCTCTGCCTGAGCTTCCCTGGAGATGGGGTATTGGTGTAGCCATTGGGGTGGAGCTCCCGGTCTTAGTTACACTAAAACTGGGGCCTTATGTTTTTCTAGCCCAGGTGGGTTTTCTTCAGCCCAAACCTCCAGGAAATCGACCCTGTATGGTTCCGGGTTCTGTTCTACACGCCGGTCCTGTAAAGCCTGCATTCTTTTTCCTTCAGGGTGATGATAGACAGAATAAATCATTCTGCTGGAGGCTACAGAGACATGGTGGTTTGGCCTGATGGTTTGAAGGAGATTTGGGCCCCTAAATTGGTAAGGAGGTCACGCCCCAGGCGGGGAACTGGACAGTCCGGTAAGTAGAGGAACTCATGCGACACAGTGTGTCCTCCCAATTTACAAGTTTGAGCCCGGCAGAATGGTCGGCTCTTAGCTTGATCCCCGCTGGCTCCCATTATGGTGACTCTGCGGTCCCCGAGTGGTGCCACTGGCATGGTGACTACTGAGTGTTCTGCTCCAGTATCTACCATAAAAGTTACTGTTTGGCCCCCTACGTCTAAGTCAACTGGCTTGTGGGGGCTGAATTTGAACGAGCCCGGTTCTCTTTAGTCCGACTCAATTCCTGCTAATCCTATGAAGTCGGGCTCCAGGCTGATTGGGTTGGGGCTACAGGGAGGCCGAGGCTGGAAGCAGAGTTTCTGGAAGCGGCAGGGCCATGCCAGCCGTTGGCCGTGTTGCGTAGGAGGTGGTGGGGGCTCTTCGTTGGGGTCCCCTTGGTAAATGGCCTGAGCCATGTCTTTCTGGGCACGGCCTCATGGGTTCCGTGCAATGTAGATCCTGGACTGTCCCTTATTATTAGAGCAGAACCGTACCCAAGGAGGAAAGGTTTGGGCTATTTCCAACCATAAGCTAACCTAAGAAACTGGTCTGGATATCCTGGGGTCCCAGTGACAACTACGTAGATTCGGTGAATCATGGGGAGGTCAAGAGTACCTTCTGGGGGCCACCCCACATCAAAACCTGGCCACTCCAGCTCACATAAAGCATGGAGATGTCCGGGGGTAATTTTGAGCCCATAGTCGCCTCCGAAACCTTTCCTGAAATTCTTTAACATGTGATATAGAACCGTGGGCTTCCCGTGTTTCCCTCCCATGATGTTCGATGTCACGCGGACAAGGGAAGGGTTTCAATCAGGCGCTCGCCTGGCCGTTTCCCTTGTGGGAACTTAGGGTGCGTCTTGGCTAAGGTGTGCCTGTATAAACCCCGGACCAGGTCACACCACAAGAGTGCGAATCACCATTATGCCTTAGGACGCTACCACAGAAACATAGGTTGGGGCTCACTCAGGTTCCGTATCCGACAGGCCTTGGATCCACACAGAATCCCATTCGGGACCAAGCACACACACACTCTTTCAAGGAGGAAAGACGGCCGCCCCAGGAATGGCCCTAACTGGAGTCCGAAGTGGGACTCAGCAGGAGGTGATCAAGTTCCCCTTCTGTCACATGGGACAGGACTGACTTGAACAGTGGCCCCGGGGCTTACCTGGTCCGACGGGAGGATCTGGCTGGTTGTCCCCGGTCCCTCTCAGCGGGTCCAGCTGGGGAGGCGTGGGCCACGGTCACCGGGGGAAGATCCGGTTCAGGGTCTGCCAAAATTGGCGGGCGGGGCGTGTCTATACCCTTCTTGGGTTCCCTGTTGCTCCGCTGCCCGCCTCTTGACCCACACTGGTGGCGCAAGGGGCCAATGCGGTTGGGTTCCCGGTCAGGGAACCAAATGTTGCAGAAAAACAGCAAGGTCTGAGAAACTCAAGCAGCACGCAGAGATCAGGGAGAACACAGCTTTATTATTACGGGCTCAGCGGGATCCTTCCCAAAAGACTGAGCCCCTAGCAAAGTTTTGAGCAGGTTTTTATGGGTCGGTTGGGGACTTCCTTGAGTCGGGGAAGGGGTAGGTGTAATCTTGTGATTGGCTCAAGGTGTGGCTTGGAGGGGGTTATGCGGAAGTGGGCTGGGGCTTAGGCTGAGGACTTCTTTCTCTGCTGGGGCCACCATTTTAGCTCAGTTCCACGTGGCAGGGAACCATTTTAAGGTCAGTTTCCCCATCAGCGGGAGACCTTGACTTCAGTCTTTGCTGGGCTAGAATATTTCTAGGTTAAGATACGAGGAGAGGACCATGGATGAGGCAAAGGGAGTGAGGTCTGCCAAAGCGTGGAAGCAGGAGGGGTGAGAGTGGGGGCGGCAAGCACTAGACTTAGAGCCTGAAGAGCAGGGTTAGAATCCTGGCCACAGCCTTACCTGTGTAGGACTCAGCTTCCTCACCCAGAAAATGGGGGTGAAGAGCCTACATATTGAACAGGGTTGCTCTAAAGCATAACAAAGATTTTTCCAATGTGCCTAGCCCAGTGTTTGAGAACAGGAAAAGACACCTAGCCCAGACCCTGAACACAGCAGGTTCTCAGCCCAAGGTGGTGACGCACACCTGGCCTGTGCTTTCTCAGGAGCGGCTGGAAAAGCCTCACTCTCAGGACTTCTCGGCAGAACCAAGGAGCCTGACAACACTGTCCTCACACCAGGAGAGGACACATTCTTGGGGTACAGGTGTCCATTTCCTTAGTTTCCTCCCAAGCCCAATCCTTAGCTGTACCCTCTTGGACTTATCTGTACCCTCTTGGACTTATCTGTAAGAGGCATATTTTCTCATGATTCTTTTTTTTTATGCTTTTAAATAATAATTTTTTAAAAAAGAGTATAAAATCCTTCTTGTCCCCTTTACCCAGATTATTAGATTTTTAAAATTTTATCCCAATTGTTTTACTGTTGTTTTCTCTCTATTTTGTATTTGCATATTAATTTCTTATATTATTTGACTAAGTTGGAGATATGGTACCTCTTCACCCCAAAATTCATCATTGTATTTTCCTAACAACAAGGACATTCTCTTACATAACCACAGCACAATCTTCAAAACTAAGAAATTTAATTGATATAGAGCTATTGTCTAGTTGGCACTCCACATTTAAATGAAACTCCATCAATTGTAATGTCCTTTAAGTCTGTTATTTTTCTTCTGGTCTCCTTTAATCTGTGACAGTTCCTCTGTCTTTCCTTGACTTTTATGACCTTGACACATTGGAAAATTGCAGGCCCATCATTTGTAGAATGATTCTCCCTTTGGGTTTGTTGTCTAGTCCTTTCCTCATGATTAGATTTAGATCATACATTTTTGGCAGGAATATCACATAAGTAATTTTGTGTCCTTCCCAGTGCATCACACCAGGAGGCATGTGATGTCAACTTGTCCCATTATTGGTGATGCTAACTTTGATCACTGGATTGAGGTAGTGTCCACCAGTTTTCTTCACCATAAAATTACTGTTTTCCCCTTTGTTATTGATAAATATCTCAGGAAAATTCTTTGAGACTGTAAATATGTGTATCCTGTTCCTCATCCCAACTTTACCCACTAGTTTTGGCATCCATTGATGATTTTCTATCTCCACCATTCCAGAGACATTTATTAGTAGGTATCCTACTGAAGAAAAGAATGTTCCCTTCTCCCCATATATTATTAAGGAGGACTCAGGAATTTCTATTTCACTCAATGGTTTATAATCTGTTACTATTATTATATTGTTTGATACTCAAATGTCCCAGATTTGGCCAGTGTGAGGCCAGTAGGAGCCACCTGAGTGGGGGCAGGGCATCCCAGAGGCATTCTGAGCACAGCGGGCCCAGCACAGGGGGCCCTGCTTCATTACCAGCCTTAGGAGTTAGCCCAGGGGTGGGGAGACAAGCGAGTGGTAAGACAGGACAGAGCAGACCTTACAAAACTGCCAGGTCAGATAGTCAGGAACCAGCATGTTCACAAAATCTGACTCTCGTGACTCTCCTTGGTACAAATACAACTATCTGTTATTTGATTTTCTTTTCCCTACCCACATTTTTCAAAACACCTGGATGAGGAACAGATTTGTATCCTCTAAAATTTCTCTCCCACAGGGCTCTCATGTACAGGTGAGCAGGTGGTTCATTGCACGTGGTGTGAGAAATGTGAAAATGTGTTGCCCAGATCCCTCTTCAAGTAAGGCCCAGCTGTCCAGCTGCAGGGCAGCAGGAGGCAGTCTTACCTGAGGTCACACCCTTCCTGGGGCAGCCCAAATTTGGTGACTGATGAAGCAGGAGTATAAAGACCCGTTCATTTGGATCTGAGGCTGGGCAACTCTGATGAGCACTACTTGCTCTGGTACTGAGTTAGCTGAGACTTGTTCAAGCCTGAAACACAGGTTGACTTCCCCCTGCCCAGTGCTGCTTCCTTTCTCTTCCTTTTACGGGTGGGATCTCTAATATGGATGGAAAAGGAGCCACATGTTAAATGTGACAAGCTTGGGAGACTGAAAATAACCACGTAGGATGGTGTGAACATAAAAATTCACAACTAAAGTGGGCCATGGCAGGAAGTCACATTCTTGGCCTGTAGCTTCCTTGACAAAGGTCAGTCTTTACCTTAAGTGAGCCTGTCTGTTGTCTTTTTGCATCTAAGATAAAATACCCTTGGAATGTCAGAGTAATACCTTTTTTCTGGACCCTACCCCCCCCGGGGGCACAACCTACCACACCAGTGCAGGAAACTATGAAATCCCTCATTGTTATCTTGTTCCCCAAATACCATCTCTATATGGTGTAAAATGCTATTAACTATCCTGTACCCACCAATGTAAAAGAAGTGTGTGTCTCTCCATTTTGCTTTTTATCCAATCCCAGAGAGTTCCCCACTTTGCTTTCTCCTGCCCCCTTAACCTGCAACCAATGGATTTCTTGACCCTCCTCCTTTGATTCTATTGTATAAAGTAAGTTGCAAAACGACCATTTTCTGGAGCATTTTCTCAATCTGTTGAGACTTTGCTTCCAGGCAATTGTCGTTAATTTGGCTCAAATAAACTCTTATAAACTTTCTGTTAGGCTGGATGTTTTTTCGTTGATACTAATAAACATCATGCACTGCAAATTCTGTCTGTTCTTGCAAAACCCAACCTGAAACACAAGGGTACCCATTCAAAGCGATGGGTGAAGGCTGAAAATCAGGCCATGTTCCTCCAGACAAGCAGCACGAATGTGGGATTTGATCGTCCAAAGCAGGCACCATTTTCCAGTTCTCTTCGCATCTGCCTAGGATCTGCCTGGTGCACTCTGCTCTGGCTGTTCTCTCTCTTTCTCTCAGCCCCTTCCCTCTGACTTCTGCCCTTCCCCTTTCTAATAGTCCTCCAGAAAGCTCTTCCCACTGTTCCAATAGACCCATGGCAGTTCTTGCCCCCTGTCTGCAGCAGAGAAACTGTATGGTAGGTGTTTAAAATTACTTAGAGGGCTAGATGGGGAGCAATTCACCTCTTCAGAGTGTTAGCAGAGTTGAAGGTGGAAGGACACCCAGCGACTTCTGCAGATGGGTGAGATGGTGCCCAGTGAGGATGAGGATCTTGTCCAGCATCACACAGTGAACCAGCTGTAGAACCAGCTGCCGGGCAGCCTGTCAGAGCCCCTGCTGCCCACTGCTGCCCTTGGCCAACCTCTGGTAATCTGGTACCTGCATTTACCTTACATCCTGATATTGAACCATCCTTCCCTTTGGATCTCATCCCCTTTGTCTTGACTTTTCCTGTGGGCTATACCCCACCCTGTCCCTCTCCTTCCCTGCTCCCCTTCTCAGGAAGCTCACTTCCTCCCTCTGTTCTGTCCCCAGAGTCCTTTGTTTACTGTCTCTGGCCCCTGGCCTTAGCCTCTGCCTTCTGCTGTACTCTCTGTAAAGCTGCTGAGGCTCCCAGCTTGGCCAATGTAGGGGCACATGTGCCTGGGTTGGTGGAGGCTTCACGGTGCAGCTGAGGCCTATGAATATGAATTCACATCAGTCCTGACTGGGAAGTGACCGTACTGTAGCGGTTACCACTTACTGTGCTCTTACTATGCTCCTGGCATTGAGCTGAGCTTTACAGTCACCATCTCCAGTCCTCACAGAACTGCTCAAGGACAGCACTGCCACCCCTGTCATACCACCCCGAGGTGGGAGAACCGACGTGGCCAGAGCGTGGTGATTAGTAAGTGAAGGAGCTGGGACTGGAACCTCAGGTCTGTGTGATTCAAATTCTCCACCCCACCCCTTCTTTCTCATAACCCTGTATACCCATACGGACTCAGGGACTGACAATGCCACAACTACTATAGGGTACACCAAGAAAATCATTTCAGAAACTCACTTGGCGGTAGGTATCAAGGATTATTGAGGAATTTTTATTTTTTTATTTTTTATTTATTTATTTATTTTTATTTTTTTTAAATTTTTTTTTTATAGAAAACCTAGATTTATTTGTTAAGCTATTATAAAGACAAAACAATTACCATGTGAAGTACTTTGAGGACTTCATCCCAATTTCACTTGTTCTATTACAGAAACTGACCTAAGAGGCAGGAAATTACAGGATAACCTAAGAGATTATAACAAAACAAACTGGTGGAACATGGAGAAAGGAGCAGTAGCTAGTCAGAAGCACTTGTGTTAGTGGTAGTACGTGTGGCTGGGATTTTTCCGAAGAGGCTGCCTAGAGATGCCTGAATGAATTAATCTGGGTCCCAAATTGAGTAAAAAGATCCTTACCCCAGTGGAGAAAGAGCAGAGGCCAAGATTTCTCTGAGATCTCTCTGTCTGTCTTGTTAAAAGAAGAGGGTATCCTGAGACCCTAAAGGGGTAGCTCTTAGATTCAGCCTGTCCCATCCAGTCGACATAAACCTCCACGTATCTGTGTATTTTCACCATGTAGCCCTGCTAGGTTATGGAAGGTGCATACACCGAAGGCAGGAATTACAGGCCTACTCAGAGGGTACCTAGACACAGGAAGTTTGGGAGTAAATGATAAACTACAAACACCCTGTTGGTTAAGTTAATTCACCTTTGTTAATAAAGGTCATAGTTTCTTCTGCTGATGACGTTTTGTCTCCGTATAGTCTATCTCAAGAAAGAACTGGTTCAGGTAAGTTTTGGAGAAGGAAAAATACTTTCATCAACACCCACTCCACAGAGGAAAAGGCACCAAGTTCTCTCCTACAGTTATGAGCAGAACCCCAAAGCAGCGCACAAGCATTTTCAGTGATCCACATCTGTGTCCTCAAACTGCCCAGCAACGGTGGGTGTCGCATCCACCTCCATCCCATCTTCATAATCTCTTACTGAGTCTTCTGTCCGGACTCCAGCCATGTTATACTGGCTGCTCACAGACTGAGAAAGCATTCCTTCTAATCTCTCCAATGTGGCCTGGCCTTCCGCTGTTAAATGGGATGATCCTTCTTCATAGGTGTAAAATGTAGGAATGTGCCCCTGCCCTTGTTCATGTGCTTCCACATCGTATTCTTCTCCGTCGTCATCATCTGACTCGTCATCGTCAGGGTCGGGATGCAAAGCCTGGCATTCACACACTGCAGTGAGCACTGCCGCCAATGCTGATTTATCACTAGGCACAAATCTACATTCAGCAATAGGTTCAACATCATCATCATCGCTGTCTTCCTCTTCTTCATCAGCAACAGATTCTTTTGATTCTTCTTCAAACTTGGCATTCACCATAACATACAAATGCTCTCGTGGGTACGCATTCAGGTCCCTGGACACCGCATGCAAACTAATGGTGGGGTATTCCAGTGAGAATCCTAATCCAGAGCCATCTAACCAAGACAGGCGGCTCTCAGCGATGTAAAGGGTGCCGCTGCCGAGCCCCTTCCCGTTCAGTACAGCCTCAGTGTCTGGCTGCTGCTGCCGGAGCCCCTCAGCTGACCCCGGCGGCGGGAAACTTTTGAGGAAGCTCATTACAGCAGGGAGCACGGAGACACAGGCCAGGAGGGAGCTGAAGCACTGAGGAATTTTTAAATGTTGATAGTCTGTGTCCAGTAATTCATTCCATCAGTAGAAATCTACCTCAAGAAAATAACAAGAAACATGAGAAACAGTCTATGTACAAAGATGTTTGTAACAGTATCATTTATTATAGAAAGAAACCCCAAAACAACCTAAATATCCAAGCACAATTAAATTATGGTATTGATCTACTGAAAATGGCTGCAGTCACAGAAAATATTTACAATGAGTTTAATAATGATATGGGGAAAATGTTTATGACTTTATGCTAAACAAAACAGCAGATTATAAAATTACTATACATACAACTTGATTTCAGCCATGAAAATATACTCTGCAATTAAAACAAGAAAAAGAGGAAGCTGGAGCCTTCAGCAACTCCACTCCATCAGCGTCCCCTGCTTCCCATCATGACTCCAATAGCAGTCCCACTCTGATGGTGTCTCCTTGTTCTGTCTGTCCACTAAACTATGAGCATGTCAGGGGGGAGCAACTGATCTTAGTCCTGTCTGACTCTTCCTGAGTGGACGCTCTATCCAGACCTGTGGAATGAATGAGCAAATGAAGGAAAGGAAGGGCTAGGTAGGTTGTCCCTGGCCCCAAGCCACTCACCTGCGTGGAATCAGTGTCCTGATGGGCAGGATCTTCGATTTGTCACATCCTGTTCCAGGCCCAAGTCTGACCCGATTCTCTCCCAAAGCCTTTGGCAGCTTTGTCACCTGAGAAAAAGGACTGTATTTCCCCTGAACAGTTCAGGGTATTGAGGGCATGTGTATTACTCTGGGCCGGGGCACAGAACCAGATGCCTGAGCTGCCCCTCAGGAATCGGCACATTTTGCACACCATTTTCTCTAACCTCACAGCTCTAAAGTGTTAGAATTTTAACCCCTCATTAGCATTTATAGAAAATAAGACTTGGGTTGTGATTTGCTCCAGTTCTCATAGCTAGTAAGTGGCAGAACTGAAATTCCACCTTCCCGGTCTCCCAAACCCACAGGACTAAAAGTGACCTTGGGCAAGTCCCTCCTCCTGTGTGAGTCCTGGTTTCCTGTCTGGACAGTGAGGCTGCTGACTCAGAGGGCTCAGCTGCTGCTCCTTCCCACCATCACAGGTAGCTCTTGATGATAAAATGCCCTGACTCCAACCCTTTCCCTCTCCTTTCCCTCCCCATCCCTGGAGGCAGCCTGGACACTGTTGGACTGCAAATCAGCCAAGTGAGCCCATGACCACGGAGCCCTTACAGGCAGCCTCAGGCTAAAGAGCTCCCATTTGTCCTCGGACACTGGAAGAAAGCCAGGAACATAGGAGCATCTCACCCATACCCCAGACAGATGTGTGCAGAGCGCGTCGCTGGTTACTGCCCCCACCTTACCACCCTGGCCTGGCAGAGAGGGTCGGGGGAGGGGGTTCATATCACCTTTGCTCAACTCAGCTCTCATGGCCAAGGGGCTTCAAAAAACCCAGTCATCTCCCCCTGCCCCCCAACACACACCCCTGCCTCCCAGCACACATCTTGCCTGAACAGGAAACTATGTTAATAGCAGTCCACACCTGCACAGAGTCTTCCACCCACCTTAGCCCAGTAAGGCAGCCAGGACAAAGATGGCAGTCCCATGACACAGGTGGGGGTCCTGAGGCCCAGAGACAAACAGTGGCTCTACACAGGCCACACAGCTAGTAAGTGGCAAAGCTGGGTCTAAGCTTTAGCCTCTCAATCCAGTGTGTAGTGCCAGACACTATGTTTACCTCTACCAGAGTCTGTGTTTATCCCATTTAGGTGACACACATCTATTAACTCCTGCCACAAGCAGGTCCTCATAGAGCTATGCAATGGGCAAGATACAGCCTCTGCCCTTGGAGGGTTTCTAGTTAAGTGGAGCAGGGGAAAAAGAGAACGTCTCATGCAGGAGGTTAGTAAGTGAGGGTTACAGTCACAGTGTCAGGGGTGAGGTCGTCGAAGCTGCCCACGAATGGCTAGCACAGGCTGAGGGCCTGACACACGTGACCAGTGAAAGGTGACTGACTGAGTGAGGGAGTTATCTTATTCACCAGATGGAGAGGGGAGGGCAGGTCTGGCAGAGACACCGCCTGAGCCAAGGTGTGGCATCGGGAAGAAGAAATCTGACACACATGTGGGATACATGTCTGAAAGAAAGGAGAAATAAAGCTGAAAATGTTTACTAGGGCGACTTTTGAACCACTTTAAATGCCAGGTCAAGAAGTTTCAAAGAGCCTCTGTAGATAAAAGCTGCCATTATAAAACATGTTTTTGGAACATTAATTTGGCAGCGAAACAGTAAATAATCAAGAAAACAATGGCAGCTGTGGTGGATAGGGGTGAGGTGTAAGGTGGAGGCCGAGAAGCCGGTGAGGATTCTGAAGAGGCATGAGGCGGCTGGGCCAGGGCCAGGCTGGGATGGATGTGGGAGAGCATTCCTGGGCCTGGCTCCTGACAATGCCTTCCTCTGCCCTAACAGCTGGAGCTCCCTGCTGGCCAGCATCAGCCTCACATCCTAGTGGCTGGCAGTCCTGACCCAAAAAAGCAGGATAAGACGGCATCGAGCAGCCGGTCTCATCAGCTCTGGCTCGTGGTCATTTTCCTAAATAGATGAAAAACAGATGAAGTGCCTGGCTTGGTACACAGTGGGCACACATTTCGTGATGGCAACCCGAGACCCTGAGCTACACCTTCCACACCCCATTTTTGGGGCTCAGTCTGAGTTGTTCTAAGATTTGTGCCTGAGAAGCCGCAAGCCCAAGGAACACAGCAGGTGGCTGACTTAGGCCGTGGGTTTACTGAGACTTACTGACTGGGGCGGGTCTCTGATGGCGGCTGGCCGGTGGGGTAGTGCTCCGCACTCAGGCAGAGAAGAAGCAAGGTTTTATGGGTCCAACAAAGCAAAGAGTATCCTGTGGGAGCGCTCCCCCGGCAGGTCCTTCAGGCCCGCTCTCATGCACACAGCGTCTCAAAAAGCGGGACACCTTGACGGCTGGCCAGCTCATCTGCCTGTGGGCCAGGTCCCTGCACCCATAAATGTCACTTCCTCTGGATATGGGACTGCTTTGTCCCCAGCCTGCTGCAGCTGGTTAAGACCCTGAATTCCAAGCTGCTTGCGGCTTCAATGCTAGGAGCTGCCTGACTCCCTATAGGCCTGTGTCTGCCCCCACCTTGTTGGCCCTGCCTGCTGAACCACAGTGCCCCCCAGGCTGACATAGCAGAAAGGGGGGAAAAGAGACTTGAAACCGGGTAAACCTGCTTGTGAATTCTGCTCTGTCCTTGACCAGCTGTGTGTTCTTGGCAAGTTTACCTCTCTCTAAGCATGAGTTTCCTCGTTTGTAGAAAAGTACAACATTCGCATAACAGGATGTTAAATGGGACTTTTCTGTTATCTCAGAGTCTGGGCTCATGCCCAAAGGTGAAGATGCAAAAACACATTAGGAGCCTCCCTGTGCTTGCAGGACCTGCCAAGACAAGGCTCCAATAGGCCCCGTGCGGTAGTCCCGCACCCACCTCCAGCTTTATACAGTGTGTAGAGCAGAGGGGAGACTATGAAGGAAGAGAGCTTTGGGGAATGCTGATGTTTCTATTCCTCTCCCCTGGTGCAGATTCAGAGAATCAAAAATGGCATTAGGGCTTGAGCAACAGATTTCTCTCCGTTTCTCATTTTCTTTCTCTCCCTCTCCACTTGTCAGCTCTGCTTTTCTTGGGGTTGGCTCTATTCTCAGCAGGCTCTTTCTATGTGACCGCCCCTGGCTGTTCAAGGTTTATGTCCTCGTTTAGCCTCCTCAGAAAAAAGGGATATGCTTCTTGTCCAATGGCCCAGCCAGCGTTTTCAACCTGACTTTTTCCCCTGATTTGCGCCCATCTCTGAACCCTGGCTAGAATAGGAAAAGATGTCCTAATTGGCCATATCTGGATCACATGTTGACTCCAGGAGCCCCTGTGGATCAACAACAGAGAAGGGAACCGAGAAGCTGTATGAAAAAAAGGGAAAGGGATTCTGGCCAGGGGAAACCTCCCGTAATTCACTGCTTCAGCCTCACGAAAAATACCTTCGCAGTGCCCCCTTTCCTGACCCACCATATCTAAACTAGGTTCTTCCTCCCCAATATTCACTGTCTTGGCACCCTCCCCATTTCCATTTCCTCGTTGCAATTTATAATTGTGCATTTTACTTACTGTTTATTTGTGTCCTCTGCTTTCCGATGTCAGCTCCATGACAGCAAGAGCCACACATCTCTTGTTCAGTGGTACCCTGTAAGTAAGCAGAGTGCCTGACACATGAGAGATGACTAAAGAGTAGCTGTGGAATGAGTGAGTGAACGTCACCCTCATAGCGGAGTGCTTTCTTCAGGCAGGGACCATGCTTCTTTCCTAAGGGTCTTCTACCTGCCACTGCCTGAGGCTGCCCCACAAGCACTAACATCCCAGGGCTTTGCTTATTTCTCACTCTCCTAGCCCCTCAATCTCACTGGCCTTGCCCCAAGCTGTCCTTAACTGACAAAGTCATGACCTTGGGACAAGGGGCCAGAGGGCAAAGAAAAGTCCTCCCCTGTGCCATAGTTCCACTGTTTACTATGTGGTATTTGTTACACACAGAAGTTTTGGTTGTGTGTTTCTGAGATAAGGCCATCTTGGGGGCTGACCAGGGAATTTCCCTGCTCTCCTGCTGGGAAGGCAGGAAATGAAACTGTAGGACTAGGCAGGGGTGGGGCAGGAGGGCTCAGCCTCTCTTAGCCTGTATTTGAAGTATCTGGACAAATAGGAAGAGCTTCTGGAGCAAGGGGAGAAAGTGCTATTGGAACAAGACAGTAGAGAGCCAAGCTATACCCCCAAGGAGTTGTCAGGTTTGGATTCTGCATGGGTCAATTCCCCAAGCCTTTATCTCAGTGGTCTTTACCATCCCTGTGAGACCCTACTGTACTCTGATCTGAGAACTGCCCTTGGTTCTGGCTCAGGCCCTCAGATGTTGGAGGCATAGTGCTCCCTGAAGGCCAGCAGGGTAGGACATCAGAAATCAGTAAGAGCTCCCTAGGTCTCATCCCAGCGTTTAAAGAGCTTCATGCCAGAGTCTGCCTGGGTATTTCTGAATTTTACTTAGTTCAAGAAGCCTGAGGTTTTTGGACTGTGGCTTCAGTTCAGTAGTAAGTGCAACTGCTCTCCACAGGCTAGGCTGGGATGTGGGGGCAGGTGCACAGCTGTCCCTGTGCAAGTCCTCTGGCTGCCTCTCCCTGCCCCCAGTCATTTCCTAGTCTTGGG
This sequence comes from Rhinolophus hipposideros, assembly GCF_964194185.1. Taxonomy (NCBI): domain Eukaryota; kingdom Metazoa; phylum Chordata; class Mammalia; order Chiroptera; family Rhinolophidae; genus Rhinolophus; species Rhinolophus hipposideros. The sequence goes on along the minus strand of NC_138051.1, from coordinate 857,073 downwards.
ATGAGTCACTTCCCCCTACTCTGAGCTGTGTGGGAGTGGCAAGCTCAGTGTTCAGAATTTACAAGCCACTTGCAGGCAAATTGTTTGAAGATGTTGGGCCTCTCAACTTGACCCTGGGGTTTTGGCATCTGCTGTGCTAGCAGGTTTCCAGATTGGATGGCTGGAGATTTCCGGACCCAATCAGGCAGGAAGACAAAATGAAAACTGTTACCACTTTAAAGCTTTTGCCTCACAAAGATTTTTGAGAGACGAAGGGGTTCCCCCTGTCCTGGGGGCTAGGAAGGAGATTTGGAATTGCCCCTCAGAGCCCCCCATGCATAAAGGGCCCTGACTGCCAAAGGCTACATGACAGGGCACTTACTGGGCATGCTTGGATTGGGCCACGCCACTGTAACCTGGGACTAGGAAAAAAGGCAAGTATCAGGAAAGGTCAGCCCCAGGTGTACAAGGCATATGACTAAATAAAAGCCCTCACTTATATTTATGCTCATTTCCCCACTAAGGCCTGGGCTGGGAAAATCTGGACTTTCTTGTCAGTGTTAGGTTGTGTGGGTAGGTCCAGTGGTTTCTTCCAGTGAGAGACACCTGGAAGGTCTTGATGGCTAGAGAAGTCTGGACTTCAACTGGCCACAAGTCCAAATGGTAACTGACTGTGTTGCTGCTTTAAAGCTGCCTCCCAGTGATTTTTGGAGGACTGGGACTCCTTGCATGATGGAGTTTTGCAGAGTGTTGGGAACTGCTTCTCTGAGCCTTCTATGATTGGAGAGTCCGGGCTGCTCAAGACCTGCCTACAGGAATCCTGCTGGGCAGGCAGCAGCAGATCGTGCACCTGAGGACCAGGAAGAAAAAGACAGGTATATGGAAAGGCCAGCCCCAGGCACTAGCTCTAGCTCTTGGATGTATAAGGTATATACCTAATTAAAATCCCTCACCTACACTTATCCTTATTTCCCCATTAAGGGGTGAGCTTGGGAAATCTGGATTTTCTTCCCAGGGCTAGATTGGGTGGGAAAGCCACGTTTTTGTTTTGTTTTTTTTCAACTGAGAGACACCTGGACAATTTCGATGACTGAAGAAGCTCAGGGCTTTTATACTGTGTTTCCCCAAAAATAAGACCTAGCCGGACAATCAGGTCTAATGTATCTTTTGGAACAAAACTTAATATAAGACCTGGTCTTATTTTACTATGATATAAGACCAGGTCTATAATATAATATGATATGATATGATTGATGTGATATGATATGATATGATATGATATGATATAATGTGATATAAATAATATAATATGATATAATATAATACTGGGTCTTACATTAATTTTTGCTCCAAAAGATGCATTAGGGCTGATTGTCGGGCTAGATCTTATATTTGGGGGAAACAGGGTAGGCAGCATCTTCAAATGAAAACTGACTGACACTGCTTTAAACCTGACACCTCACAATTTTGAAGAAGCGTTGGGACTCCAATTATGATGGAGATTATGCAGAGTGTTAAGAATTGGTAATCTGGGAGGAGATCCAAGATTGCAGATTACGTTCGTAAACTCTATGCTTACTGCCTCCCAGGATCACACCAAAATTACAAATAAATTATAGAACAATCAACCTCAAGAGTCATCTGAACACTAGCTGAACAGAACACCTATAACTAAGGATACAAAGAAGAGGCCACATCGAGACTAGTTGGAGGGGTGGAGATGTGAAATGGGCTGACCCCAAACCCACAGATAATGGTTGAATACCAGGAGGGAAAGCTTGGTGGCAGCGGTCCCCTCTGGAGAGCGAAGGGTCTCAGCCCTATGCTGAACTCCCCAGCCCAGGAGTCCTGTGCCAGGAAGAGGAGTCTCCACAACATCTGGCAGTGAAAATCAGCAAGGTCTCTGTCTGCTCCTCCTAGTGAGATAGAGGTGGCTGGAAATCCAGATGCCCTCTTAAAGGGCCCACACACAGACTCACTTGTAAACACTCACCCGGTCTCTGGTAGAGGGATGGCAACTCAAGAGACATTAGAGACATATGGGACATATGGGAAAGACTGAGTTGTCTGGCTTCAAGGCAAGGGCTGGAGGACCAATAGCCATTATCTTTGTGTGGAGCCTGGCTCACGTATAGCCCACAGGAGGGTGCCATCTTTTCTATGTTGAACCCTCCCCCAAAAGGCCAAACCTGAGATCACATTGGTCTGGTGAAATCCATGCATGAGCACCACCTTGGTGACGTCCCGGGTCCCTGCTCCACACAGCTAGTGCTGCATCACCTGGGGCAGTCTCGGCTACTGAGCAGTAGCCCACAAGCTGTGAAGACTTTTGCAGCAGCAGATGGCCCATGGCTGCCCAAGGACATTTTGGTGGTGGAAAGTGAACCACAACTTTCACTGCAGCCTCTCTTGGGCAGCTCTAAGGCATCTGTGAGCCTGAGGTGAATAATGGCTGGCTGCAGTGTTCTCAGGGCATTTTGTGAAGCTGTCACAGATCAGTCACTGGCACTAGAACTGAACCTGCATTAACCTTGTAAAAACCACTGGCCATGTCTTGTGAGTCCCTGGGACCCTGCCCCTCCCAGCTAGTGCTACACTGCCAGAGCCAGAGTCAACAAGCCTGGCTCATGCACCTAAGGAGGCTCTGTCATGCGGGAGACCCTGCTTGCTGCGCCATTTGTCGTGCAGGGTCTCCTGTGGGGTTTCCTGCAGGGTCTCTGCTCCCGCTCCCCACATAAGAACGCAGGACATGGTGAGGCCAAAAAGGAACACCCATGGAGCCATAGATAGGGGAGTCAAACCAATATATTCTCACCGGCGGCATCCGCGTCTCTGATTCTCACCAGCGGCATCTGCCTCTCTGCAATCCACTCTTGCTAGCCCCCATTTTTTTTTTGCTAGCGTGGCCAAGGCACGCTAGTGGCCTTGTTATACTATACTTGTTATACTATACACAAGTTATACTAGTGGCCAATGGCTTACAGGTTACAGCTGATGGCCATCTGATCACAGTTGATGGCCATTTACTACCCGAGCCAGCACCTTTCTATGTGAGGCCGAGAGCTTGGAAACTGCTTTTTGGGGCTGTGTCCCCACAGGCTCTTTCAATTGCTGAACCTTAGGGGCAGCTGGAAGGTGGCAATAGGCCTAAGGGGCCTTAGGCCTATTGCTAAGCTGTCCCAATACTGGTGGCAGACAGCCTCAATTCACAGTGAGGTGACCTCCACATGCCTCCAGGTCCAGCACCTACATATAGCTTAGTAGCTCCTTCCAGGTAGCCCTGGGCCGGTCACAGGCAAGATTGAAATTGGCCTGCACAGGAGCCCTTCCCAAGAAACACCCGAAACAACACACCCAGAGGCCAGCTTCAGACCACACCAGAGCACTACTTGGTTAGCTCCACAAGAGGCAAACCCAAAGGGTGGTCTCAACAGGCACAAGAGCTCACAAGGATGAAACCCCTTGTAAGGGGTCAGCCCCCACAAAGCAGGTCATACACTGTGATCCTCACGGTCAAACTGGGAGTAAACCTGTCACTTGTTTTTCTAGAAATGACAGTTCATTTGGTTGATTTTTGATGAAAAGATTGCTATCTCTCAATTTATTTATTTTTTACACAGGGAAAAGTGTCTCTCAGTATATTTAATATGAATTTTAGATAGATGAAATGCTAAATGTGTGTGGGGGGAAGCTCTAAAAGTTTCAGACTGAAATGTAGAGTTAATATCCCTTGTCCATCAATCTGTTACAGAATCTATTACATCCTAAATACCCATGCAGTGTTTGTTTTGTATGCTGCTGTAACAAATTACACACATTTAATGGCTTAAGGCAACACAAATATTTTACCTTACATTTTTGTAGTTTAAAGCATAAATGATAGTTTTATAAAAATTGGTTTCCCCAGAAAATTAGTGAGGAGTAGCATTTTACAGTATTTGTGGGTTTCAGGGGAAACTTTTAAATATATGGCTCTATAAAAAATATGTGGATTCTCTTATTTTCCTCTGCATTCTATCTGCAGGTGTTATTTTTGTGGAAGTATATAAAAGAAATGGCTACACATAGGTATGTGTTTGTGAAGGTATTTTTATATACTGATCAGATAATGGTGGATATTTTTCTTATTGTGTACAAGCTGAACAAGAAACAAGTGACTGATGTAGAAGATTTTTTTCTCCCGTGTGAGTGAGTGGGGGGATCGTGTCTTGTGAAACCGAAGAATGGAAGCACGGACCAAGGAGAGGCAAAGAGTTGTAAAAGCAAAGGAATGCACCTCCCGGAGTGGGTTGCTGAATGGGGGTGCTTCCTGACTGAGGCAAAAGCTCTTACTTTTATACCTTCCCTTGCCTGTTTGCGGAAGGGGAGCTGGTGACTTCTAATGGAATTCTATCAGGTTTGTTCTGTTTGCCCATCCTGAAGGGATTAGCAAAACAACCCATTTTTATCTATCAGTCTGCTCTGTTTGTCTGGCAAAAGGAATTTTACAAGAAAATTTATTAACCTCAAGGCACTGTTACATTTTGTCCTGGAGTGAATGAGTGACTTCAGAACCTGGAGTTTTAGGATATGGCTGTCTTTGTTTATTTTACCAGGAACCTTCCTGTCTGCCTAACAACATGGTAACTAACCTGTCTCAAGTTGTCGTGTACAATCTGAAATAATACAAGTATTTACCTCAAACAAGAAGTTTGCTAGATATTCCTCCAAGAAAAAATTTTTGGGGGAAAATCTAATTTGCAATGCAGAACCTCAAGTCACGCAAAGGGACAGCCATGCTGAAAGTCCCTAGCAGAAAGCAGAGGAGGTTGTTTAATAGATATGAGTTTGAAGTGCTTTTGTCACCAAGGACTTCATCCTGTAAGGCTTTGTCACTATGTAGCAATGAGAGCTCCACTTACCATCCCTTTCCATTCCAATCTTGGTTGAGGTCTTTAATTTATTAATTTGTTAATTTATTTATTTTTACACAGCTAAATTTTTTTAGACTATTGCATTAAAATACATTGGTCTATCTTCCATGTTAAATTCTGTTATAATGCATGATTTTGTAACATCATTCATTGGTTATTGGAAAGTAACAGGTTCACTGACTTAATGCACACCTTACAAATATTGATACATTTCATAATGTAAAGTAATGTTCATTCATATTACCATTAATCTTAAGTATTGGGAAGCTGTGAAGTTCACAGCCACTGATACATGTTTTCCAAAATTCTATTTTTCTTGTTTGAAGGTTCACTCTTATATGGCAAAAACAAACAAACAAAAAACAACTGTTTTTCTGGAATTGACAGTCTCACTTGGTCGATTTTTGAGGAAAAGATTGCTATTTCACAAAATATGTAAAATGAATTCTAGATAGTTGAAATGTTAGATGTGTAAAGAAAATCTCTAAAAGCTTCATATTGAAATGTACAGTTAGTATATTTTACCCACCAATCCGTTAAACAATCTGTTACTATTTAAGTTTTCATACAGTATTCCTTCACTATGCTGCTGCAATAAATTACCATGCATTAAATGCATTAAGTAACACAAATGTTTTTATCTTACATTTCTGTAGGTCAAAGTGGTGGAGGGTGGTGCTAATCTATACAGCACGTTTTCACAGAACAGATCCAGACTCAAGCCCAAAAGGGACCACAGTGTGGCGCTCGCGACGCAGAGGCAAAGCAGGTATGTGCCCAGAGAAGAGTCTGCCACACTACCCTAACTGGCCACAGCTGGAGGTAGCTGCTCCCTCTGAGCTGCTTTAGAGCAAGTTCAATTACAATAGTCCTGACTCCACCCGTATCCCCACCATGGTGGCGGAGTGCGCCATCGCTTTGAAGCAAATTACATAGGGACAAAAGCCACCTCAGGCCCCTAGAAGACAAGTGTGGCAGTAGTGGCTGCTGCCAGAATCAAGCTCTCTTAGTACTGAAATAGTCTAAACCCCAAAACACCAGTGGTCATGCTGAGAACCTCGACATTTGCCTTTCCGCCCTCTGAGACTTCTTCCACTGGAAGCCACTGGGTTTATTTTGTGTGTGTGTGTTTTTAACATCCGCCCCTCACCAACACACAGCCTGGTGGGAGGAAGTGAGGCCAGAATATTTCTTTTTTCCTTTTTTTAAAATTAAATTTATTGGGGTGACAATTGTTAGTAAATTTACATAGATTTCAGGTGTACAATTCTGTATTACATCATCTATAAATCCCATTGTGTGTTCACCACCCAGAGTCAGTTCTCCTTCCATCACCATATATTTGATCCCCCTTACCCTCATCTCCCACCCCTACCCTCCTTACCCTCTGGTAACCACTAAACTATTGTCTGTGTCTATGAGTTCTTGTTTCTCATTTGTTTGTCTTGTTCTTTTGTTGTTTTTGGTTTATATACCACATATCAGTGAAATCATAGGGTTCTCTGCTTTTTCTGTCTGACTTATTTCACTTAGCATTATACTCTCAAGATCCATCCATGTTGGCACAAATGTTCCTATATCATCTTTCCTTACTGCCGAATAGTATTCCATTGTTTATATGTACCACAACTTCTTTATCCATTCATCTATCGAAGGACATTTTGGTTGTTTCCATGTCTTGGCCACCGTAAACAAAGCTGCAATGAAGATTGGAGCCACGTGTCTTTATGGATAAATGTTTTCAAATTTTTGGGGTAGATACCCAGGAGAGGGATTGCTGGGTTATACGGTAATTCTATTCGTAATTTTTTGAGAAAACTTCACACTGCCTTCCATAGCAGCTGCACCAGTCTGCATTCCCACCAATGGTGTATGAAAGTTCCTTTTTCTCCACAGTCTCTCCAACACTTGTTACTATTTGTCTTGTTGCTGATAGCCATTCTAACTGGAGTGAGGTGATTGTGGTTTTTATTTGCATTTCTCTCATGATTAGTGATATTGAGCATTTTTTCATGTCTATTTGCCATTTGTATGTCCTCTTTGGAGAAGAGGTAAAGAATTTTAAAAAGAGGATAGTTTATTAGAGGTAGGAGAAGAGGTTGCAGCTCCTGAGTGGGAGGGGATCCCGAATGGGGGTGCCCACTGGTTAAGGCAAAAGGCTCTTATTTTTATACCTTCCCTTGCCTGCTTGGGGGAGGGGGCTGGAGCCTTCTAATAGAATTCATGTGTTAGGTTTTTTTTTTGTTTGCTCATCCTGAAGGGATTAATGAACCAACCCATTGCTATCTATCAGATCTGCTCCTTTGTGGGCCAGAAGGGATTTGAGATTATCTATTAACCTCAAGGCATATTCTCATGTCTCTGTCCTGGAGTGAAGGAGGCATGCTAGGACCTGGAGTTTCAGGATACGGCTGCTTTTTTGTTTATTTCACCAGGGAATAAACAAGGGACCCCCCTCCCCTGCCCCCCACCTACCAACCATACTAAGTAACCTGTCTCACCAGCAGAAAGCAGAGGAACTTCTTTTATAAAATAAATGTGGAGGGCTGTGATAACCAAAGAGCCCTTTGTGTAGTGCTTTACTAGCGATGTAGCGGTGAAAGCTCCCTCTACAGGCCCTCCCCATTCCAATCTTGCTTGAGGTTGTTATTTAATTTATTAATTTATTTATTGGCTTATTTATTTATTTACTTATTTTTACAGACATGCTTTTTTTCAAAAGATTTTATTGGGGAAGGGGAACAGGACTTTATTGGGGAACATTGTGTACTTCCAGGCCTTTCTTCCAAGTCAAGTTGTTGTCCTTTCAATCTTAGTTGTGGAGGGCGCAGCTCAGCTCCAGGTCCAGTTGCTGTTTTCTAGTTGCAGGGGGCGCAGCCCACCATCCCTTGCGGGAGTTGAACCGGCAACCTTGTGGTTGAGAGCCCACTGGCCCATGTGGGAATCTAACCGGCAGCCTTCGGAGTTAGGAGCACGGAGCTCTAACCGCCTGAGCCACCGGGCCGGCCCCGGAGACGTACTTTTTTACTCTATTACATTAAGATCTATTGGTCTATTTTGCTCTGTCAATCATTTTATCATAATACATAATTTTGTAACATCATGCATGACTTATTTGTAAATTATGGGTTCACTGACTTATGCCGATCCTCCAAATGTTGATACATTTCATTATGAAGAATCATGTACATTAATATTGTTACCAAGAATGATATTTTCCTAGTTGCTTGTCTTCTTGAAGTAAAGAATTCAGTCAAGAGACAGAATTTGTGTAGCATAGGACAGCAAGTAGTTCATTGGTAAAAGTGAGTACACTCCCAGATATGCAGTGGGCTGACCCAACAGAGGAAAGCAGGCTCTCCCTACATCGTGTGAATATTTTGTCACTCTGGGTAGGATTGTCTCCCCCTCTTTTCTCTGCTGACATGTGGCATTCTCCCTTTTTGTTCCCAAGGTTGTTTTCATAGTGTAAGAGTGAACTTCACTCTCTTTGAGGGTTTTATATAGAGGTTGCACCCTGAGCCCACATCCAGTTAGCCAGAGTCTACAGTAATCTGAGAGTGTGAGGAATGTTCTGGGCTGCCTTTTTATCGTATGACAGCTGAGTAATTGCCCTGGTCCTGTCAGGGGATAACTTTGGTTTTCCCGGGGTAAGTTCTAGGTATTGGACCTGTTGACTGACTAGCTGGACCTTTGCTTCAGAGACCTTAGAGCCTAGTGAGCCTTAGAGCCTAGGTTAGCTCGCATGTCCCTAGATAGACAGGGAGGTCCCTGGTGGAATAAACAAAGACAGTTATATCCTAAAACTCCAGGTTTTGAAATCACTCCTTCACTCCAGGACAAAATGTAACAAGGCCTTAAAGTTAATGGTAAAATTCCTTTTGGCCTGACAAATGGAGCAGATCTGATAGATAAGAGCGGATTGTTTTGCTAATTCCTTCAGGATGAGCAAGCAAAACAAACCTTGTAGACGAATTTCATTAAAAGGCACCAGCTCCCCTTCTCCAAACAGGCAAGGGAAGGTATAAAAGTAAGAGCTTTTGCCTCAGTTACTGGGAACCCCCATTTGGGAACCCTCTCCCACTCGGCTTTCAATAAACTATCCTCTTTTTAAAACTCTTTGCCTCTCCTGGGTCTGTGTTTCCATTCTTCGGTCTTACAAGACAGGATCCCGGCACTCACTCACTCACTCAAAAGTCCCTTACATCGTTTGGGGACGCACAGAGAAATATTCCTCCTTCAGTAGTTCATCTATGAAGTTTAAGGTCTGCATTGTGTGCAGTTGTGCTAGTTCTTGGTTGGTGGAGCAAATGAGTAAATCATCTACATATCAAATAAGCGTTCCCTGCTCCAGGGACAGGCAAGCTAGGTCCCTTGCTAAAACCTGACCAAAGAGGTGTGGGCTGTCCTGAAACCCTTGTGGGAGGACAGACCAAGTGAACTGCTGCTGATGTCCACCCCCGTCCCATTCATAGACAAATGGAAGTTGAGAGGAAAGGTCCCATTCAAAGACAAATAGAAGTTGAGAGGAAGGGTCAAGGAGTATAACAAAAGAAGACATCCATTAAATCTAGGACTGAAGCCATTTTGTCTCTGGGGCTATCTACTTGAGGACCGTATATGGGTTTGGAAGGGCAAGGTGGAGGGAATTACTGCCTCATTAATGGTCTTTAGATCTTGGACTAATCTATATTTCCCCCAACTTTTTAAAAAATATATATAATGAGGATTGGTGTGTTGCAGAGAGAGAATGGTTTTCACAGACTGTACTTGAGAAATCTGTTAATAAGTATTCACAGGCCCTCTTTTGCTTTGGGTTTCAGTGAATATTGTCTTTGGTGGGGGTAATGGGAGGGACCTTTCCATAGAATTTTAACTGGAAGAGCATTTTTGACTCATCCTAGGATTTCTGTTGCTCAAACTTCTGGGTTTACTAGGTCTAACCATTTGGTTTTTTAGGGATAGAAGTTTCCTTTTCAGAGAGTAATATAAGTATCTGAAGGAGAGGGCTTCCAAAGATTAGATGTGCTCTCACTTTCTGGAGAACATCCCTGACCAGAAGGGGGCTGGAGCATTCTGGCATAACTAAGAATGAGTGAGAAAAGATAGAGCCTCTTGCCATGAACAGCATAGAGGACTGGTGTGGGGACAGAGCCCCAGAGAGCAGTTTCCAGGCTCTTGGCCTCACATAGAAAGGTGCTGGCTCGGGTAGTAGATGGCCATCAGCTGTGGCTGGTTGGCCGTCAGCTGTAACCATTGAGCCATTGGCCACTAATATAACTACTGCAGCTATGGAGGAGAGTCGAGGAAAGTCAAGGAGAGTCGAGGAGAGTCGGTTGGTTGGCAGCAAAGCGGACAGCAGGTTGCACGTCGTGTGAACCCAGCCTTCAGTGAGACCGTAGTGGTATGACTCCCCTACCTATGGCTCCATGGGTGTTCCTTTTTGGCCTCACCACATCCTGCGTTCTTATGTGGGGAGCGGGAGCAGAGACCCCGCAGGCTGCCCCACAAGACAACTGGTGAACCTCCAGGTCATGGGCTGCCCCTCTACCCTGACTATTTGGCAGGATTTGAGAGAGAGAGAGCACCGGAGAAAGTTCAGAATGGAATAGGCAGCTCCAGTATCAAGTAGGAGATTCATGGTCCTACCAGTCATATTCAAGGTCGCCCTAGGCTCTGTCTGCTCAGTGGCAATTCTGTGAGCTGGGGGACCTTTGGGCCTTTTCTGTTCAAGGCCTTGATTCTTTGGTGATTTGACCAGGGGGCCCTTTAGCCCTCCGGGCAGTCTTTTCCCCAGTGGCCGAAATTCTTGCAGTTGGGGCATGATGTCCGTGTCTTTCTCTCCTCTGGGCATTTGCATTGCCAGTGTCCAGTCTTTCCGCAGTTGTAACCCTCTCTTAGGTTTCCTTCCTTGGGCTACCAGAGTTGGCTGTCGGACTTATAAAGCAGCCACTAATTGAGCCTGTTTCTTATTCCTCAGCTTTTCTTTTTCCTGTTCTCTCTCCCTGCCCTTTTCCTCCTCCTCTTGGTCCTGGCTATAAAAGACCCAGGAGGCTAATGGAGTTCTCCCAGCTGAGCGCTGGGTCCTGGTGCTGGTTTCTGTACCTTCCGACATCTGGGGCAGACTGAGTAATGAGCTGGTCTTTGAGCATTAACTGCCCTTCAGGAGAATCAGGCTCTGTATTTGTATATTTAATGAGAGGTTCCCTGAGGAAAAAGTGTGGGGTTCTCAGAGAGGCTCTGGTCAATACTAGCTAGCTTGTGGTAATTAGTTGGCTTAATCTTACTTTGTCTCATGCCCTCAGTTAAACAAAGACCTGGATGGTTTTGTTGTTAAGTGCCTTCTGGGGTGTTATAGACCCAGTGGGGGTCAGCATTAAGTATAACCATGGCCTTTATTGGAAAATTAGCTTCAGTCAGATAGAGAGGCTGCCACCTGCTATGCAGATGGTCTCTAATTGTCTCCCTTTTTATTTTAAAGAGTGTTTCCCTATGATGACATGAACGTGTCTCCAGGTGAGGTCCAAAGCAAAAGAGAGCCTCTGAAACCTGTTGAAATATTTTTTACGGTTGTCGGAGTAGCTCCATAGGTCTGTCTTTATTTGGAGGAGGTCCTGCATGGAGAAGGAGGCCTGCACTCTCCTAGAGCTGCCTATTAGCCTCTGCTTACCTCCTGGAGGGGGAAGATCTTTGGGGCACAAGGGGACCCTGGGCATGGAGGTGAAGGCCCTTGTGGGTCTGAGGAGGTGCCATCTCCTCTGGTCCCTTAGGGAGAGGGGGTTGGAGGACATCTGCTGGGCTGTCCCCAAGACCAGATTTTCTGTGTGGATGAGTTAATAGGGTAGAAGTGAAGGGTCTATCTTATAGGAGTGAGAGAGGACTGGGTCATCTCTGAGGGACATAAGGGCCTGGAAATATGGCACTTTTGTCATTTTTCTAGTTTTCGACAGAAGAGGCCCAATTGTAAGATGGTGTTATAGTTGAGACTGCTACTTTCAGGCCCGCTTCCTCCCCCTAATTTACATCGAGGCCAAGGCATGTTGAAGAGGGAGATGAGCCTGTTCTCCTGTAGGATCTCAGGGTCAAACTTACTGCAATTTAGTAGAATACAGCCGAGGGGGGATTTCCGAGGGATGGAGTTCTGGTTACCCATCCAGAAGAAAAGACAGAGCAGGAGGTGGGGGACAAGGGCATCCCCTCTTCATCCCCTGGGTCCACAATACTTTCCGAGACAGAGTGTCACCCACCTCAGACCGTGGGACAGGCCTGTTTCCCTCCCTGAAGCTAAAGAATTATACACATCCTTACTGTGTGCTTCACCTCACGTCCCCGAAGCTACTGACTTAAAGTGCACCTCACCTCGTACTTGCTGGAGAGCGAGCTCTCTGTCTTCCCTCTCCCCTTTGTGGTCGGGAGGGGGGACCCTGGTCTTTGTCCCTTTATCCATAAGCATTCCCTGCCAGTTGCCTGCTGCCTGACGCAGCCAGCCTTCAAAGTGGTTGTTAATCTGAACTCTTAGATGTAGCTATACATCTAAGCCTTTGGTTATCTGTCCAGATCTCAGAGAGGATCCTACCCATAATGGCCCTAAGCGCCTGTCCCTGAAGGGACTGTTCAAATAGGTCAGCCCGATATTTTAGGAGGTAATAGAGAAATCTCTCTTTGCAATCAATGTCAGTCTTTGTCCAGTTCGAAGACCACACCAGTCTGGAGTCTAAGGAGTCAGACTGAGCCTGGGGAGAAAGTCAAGACAGGCAGTGGTGCAGGAAGCAGAAACCCAGACCAAGTGGGCTGTACCCTGGGCAGAGGTGTTTCTGCCAGTACCAAAGGGGGACGGGCTCCAAACGGTGGGGGTTGTATGAACACAACAGGAGAAATGGTGGGTGGGGCAGGAAGAGTGGGCTATGGGCTAGTTGGAGACATAGGTCTAAGTTCACTGGCTCCTGGAGGTGCCAGAAGAGTTTGCAGAAGTCGAAAAAGCTGTTTTGTGAGGACAGAAGAAGATAGGTTCATACTGGGGGGCTGGAAATGAGCTTAAGGGAGGCTAAGCAAGCACAAATTTCCTCGCAGCTGTCCCTGTCACTCATTTTGAGCCATTCCAGGGGAGAGTTCAAGGGAGAGAGAAAAAGAGAGAGACAGACAGAGCTTTGATTTCTGTGGCAGAAGTAAGGCGGGAAGTAAAAAGGGGCACCTAACACAGGCCAGGGATAAAGTAGAAGGTGCCAACTCCTGGGAGGGTGTACTATTCCTATCGTAGAGAATTGCTGAGGGAAGGGCGGCGTGTATGCTTGTGGAATGGTGCGCCTCGGTGCATGGATGTTGTCTTCAGTCTGGTGGGGTGCCTATGGCCTCTCTTCCCCCATCCGTGACCAATTCATCTTTCATGATAGTCTTCAAGCTGTGGGAGCTCCAGCAGCATTTAGGTGCCCGACCCACATCCCCAATATGGCTAAGGCCTTCTTGGAGTGGTTCAGTCGTGGAAACGGTAGAAGTTGGAGATAGCCCTGAAGGGAGCAGTCTCCAAAAGAAAGCAGACAGTGAAAGCAGCTTGCGGCTGTCCTAAGGGAGGAAGGAAAGCCCAGAGCCCAGAGTCCAGAGAGCAGAGCCACCTAGTGGCTGCACTTGGGAATTGCTGCGGGGCGGGACGAGTGTATACTTGTGCAGTGTTCCTGCAAGGAGCAAGGATTGTTGTCCTGCGCCCAGTGGGACTTCAGCCTATTGTCCCAGACTCTGACTGAGTCATCCTCCCACGGGAGACTTCTTTAAGGTACCGGATATCCTAAAGGGTTTTAAAGGTCCATCCCATGCCCACCAAATTGTGCGGCAGATGGTGGCTTGGCCATTGAAAGAAGTTAGGGAAATAAGTAAGAAAGAAAAAGTATCTTGAATCCAGTGGATCTGAGTCATGGCACCAGAAAGATGTTACCGGGAATGATGTTGTACCTAGGCTCTTTGTCTTCTTGAAAAAAAGAATTCAGTTAAAAGGCAGAGTTTGTGCAGCATAGAACAGCAAGAAATTTATTAGTAAAAGCAAGTACCTTCCGAGACCTACAGTGACTGACCCAAGAGAGGGAAGCAGCCTCTCCTTACATTGTGTGAGGGTTTTTATCTCTATGGGTAGTATTGTCTCCACCCCTCCCTCTCTAGTACCTCTCATTCTTCCAGGGGGCATGGCTCGTACTCGCTTTTCCCTCCCAAGGTTGTCTGAGCTCATTACCATGGGCGTGAGAAACAGGGTGCACGTTCTGATAAGCAAGATGGTTTCTCTCTCTCTCTAGCTTCTAACAACACATCCCTTTGATTTAGGGGCATATGTGAGCCTGGAGTCCTGCTGGGCCAGTGAGGCATCGGTGCCCTAAGTGAGGGCAGCAGCCAGGAGTCTGGACCCAAGTAGGAACTGCAGCAAGGGGCTTTCTATCCAGGCTAGGTCTTTCCTTCTCCTGCTCATTTCTGTCTACCTACCCATCCTATCAGTCCCAGCTTCAAAGTGGGCTGGACGCATCTTCAAAGAGCTGGGAACGTGAGGAGGCCAACTTGAACAGAGAGGCTGGCACACACCTGCCCAGCCACCAGGGCTTCCTCATGGACAGCTTTCAGAAGGGGCCCCTTGTCTCCTGGAGTGTCCCTTGTGTGGTTGTCACACAACTGCTCCCCAGCCCTTTCCTGACCCCATGGTGGCTGTGACGAAGCCCATTCCTGTTCTCAGCTCCTTTTGTGCTTTGCTGTCCACCTGGCGTGCCTCCGGGCATTGCCATGTGATGAGGTACCCACCTCTGTCCACTTCATTCCATCCTGCTTGTGCCCCTTATGGTGTCTGGTGATGTGCTTCTCTCACCACTTGGCTCCCAGACATTTCTGCAAACACAGTGCTCTTTTCTGCAAACACAGTCTTTGTTTCTGCCTTAGGCTTCACGTTTTAATGTCGTTGAAGGCACCAGCTTTAATGTAACATCATTTTCAGTGGTGTCTCAGAATGTATGTGTGGGGACAGAGTCCTGGAGAGCAGTTTCCAGGCTCTCCACCTCATGTGGAAAGGTGCTGGCTCGGGTAGTAGATGGCCATCAGCTGTGACTAGTTGGCCATCAGCTGTAATCAGTTAGCCATTGGCCACTAATATAACTGTCGTGGCTGAGCTAGGAAGCGTGGATTGCAGTTAGCAAGGGGTTGGTGCATTGCTTGGCAGAGAAGCAGATGGCAGATTGCACATTGCGTGGCGCCTGATTCCTTTATCTCCAACCCAGCTACCAACGAGACTATAATGGTATGAAATCCTATCCATGGCTCTGTAGGTGTTTCTTTTTGGCCTCACCATATCCTGTGTTCTTATGCAGGGAGCAGGACCAGAGATCCTGCATGACAGTATGCCTCCTCACTAAGGCAGCAGAAGTGCCCAATGGAAAGGTCAGTGCCAGACCAGTTTCCCATAGGTGAGCCCTGGAGTGGTCCGGTTTGGGAATGAATGCTCTCTGGGACACTAGCACACGTGTGTGTGTTCCTGAGGGTGTGGTGGGGGTGCGTTGCTCTGCTGTGGTATTCAGGAATTCACTTCTAGTGCCCTTTTCTGGTGGAATAAGGTGTGAGCAAACCAGTTTTCAGGATCTGTATGAGCTCTGGATGGTCTTGTGCTGTAGCATCATCAGGTAAACCTGTAACATCCCTGAAAGACACTGTGGGATGATCCCCCCTGAGTCTGAGGAGCAAGGGTTCTGGGTGAGGTGACTGACAACTCTAAGCCTCAGTCTCTGGTTATGAGGCAGGATGACACCATGAGGGGCATGAGCGGGATGGAATGAAATGGACAGAGGTCGGGTTGTTGTGGGGCCTGGCCCATCACCAGGCTCTGTAACCATGAGCTCAGCCTAATGTGCTGATGGTCAGAGTTGTGACAGTAAGAGTTCCTCTTGGGAGAGATCACTTAGCACAGACAGAGGTAGGTTTTACAAAAGCCAAGGATAGAAGAAAATTCACAGGTCACCGAGGCCAAGAAAGCCCGATGGCAGAGGGTTGTCACCGAGGCCAAGAAAGCCCGATGGCAGAGGGTTCACACCGAGGCCAAGACAACCCAACAGGCACGGGCTCATAGGCCTGGTACCCCCTTGCTCGGGAGCAGCAGCCCTAGCTTCCTTCAGCCACTGGGTCCCTGTGAGTGGCTGGATGGAGGTGGACACATTTTCCCACCGAGCAGCCAGTGTGGGTCCTGTCCAAGCTCCGGGAGATGGCAGAGGGTGGAGTGGGGGGCATGGAAAGGCATCTGCACAAGCCAGGCCCACGGACTTGCAGTGTCCGCCATATGGAGCTTTTATTTCTTAATTATTTGGTGAAGTGACAGTGACACTCCAAAGTGTCCAATGGGGGACCGCACTGTCTTTTGACACTAAATTGTCTATAGTGATTTAGGACTTGGCACTCGGCACTCATGTGAGTGAATATGATTTGGCAGAATTTCGAGTACTTAGATGGCCCCTGAAATGTTTGCTTAAAACATAGCTACATGTGAACCCTAAAATCCTAGTGTTCAGAGAGTCATAAATTGGATGGAAGAAGATATGTGTGTGGTAGGGGAGAGGGTCTTGGAGAAGGTGGGGACATTTCTGTACCATGCAAAGCAGCAATTGACAGGGCCACTTCCACAGAGGAGCACAGGTGCACCCCAAGGGCAGGATCTTGGGGGGCTGCAGTGTGTGGCCTCGGGAGGCTCCTCGGGAGGAGGAAAGAGTGCAGTAGTTTGCAATCTGCCACATGACTTATGTGAAGTCCCTGAGAAATAACTGTGGGCTCTTCAGGTGCTGTGGACCTACCTGATGCAGTCTGTCCTACGCTCCCTCAGCACCTGCAGGTCCCCAGAGAGCCAGCAGCCTTTGTCTGGCATTGTTGTTCTTGGGGGTGGCTCCCTGTGGGCTCACCTCCACTGGTCCCTGGGCCACAGCATGGACTGGACACAGCTTGGTCTCGCCCACTCCTGATGTTGGACATGACAACAGGCCTGTCCTACCAATGGTGCTTACTGCCCACTTAGGTATCTTTCCTTTTCTGTTTCCTGTTTCCTGTTCTCTGCAGGCTGGGAACTCCCTAGCAGATGGCAGCTCAGTGCTGGATTTTTTTGTCGGTGAAGTCGTATTCTGATGTCTCTCTGGACATCTCCATGCTTAGGTCTCTGGGTAGATTGTGCTGGAAATGACCCCCATCTAGCACTGTAGTCAGGTTGGCAGGTCAGTGACAAGCAGGTGCCCCTGGTGCCTCATTTCCACCCAGCCTGAGGGGCTGTCCCCAGGGGCACGGGGCTGTCATGTGCTACCTGTCCAGGGTCCCAGGAGGCTAGCTCAGCCTGGTGGATGGTCCCTGTCCTCAGGGCCCCCTACAGATGGCTGCAGACCAGGGTTCTTGGGTCTCCTTCCTGATTCAGACTACAGCTTTCAGATCGCTGGGTCCTTGTATCTTGCTCCTTGGTGTTGCTACAGACCATGGCCTGTTTTCAGAACATCAGTGCTCATGTGTGCTCACGTGTGCCCCCCGGGATGTTCCCTTGGTTCTTGCTGACCCTGTATGGGAAATGTCCCCCACATCAGTGCTTGTGTGCTCGTGTTTGCCTCTGAGATGTTCCCTTGGGGCCTGCTGACCATGTATGGGAAATGCCTCCCTTGTCTTGCCCAGCATTCGATGTTTGTAAGTCTACTCTGCTATCCCAGCTCTTGGCTGGTGGTGCTCGTGGTACATCTTCTTTTCTCTTTTCCTTTGGACATACCAGTGCTTTTACCTGGAGCAGCTTTCCTGGGGGAACTGTGGCCACATCTGCAGATACCTTTTGTTGTCACAATTGGTGCCATGCTTCTGCCATCATGTGTGGAGGCTGGAGATTCTGCTAAACCTCCTGAAATACACAGAACAGCCCCCAGAGAGTGACCAGGACTAGTGTCAACAGCGCTGAGATTGAGAGTTAAAAGTGGGTTTTGTCAAACCATTTTAGGAGCATAAGGTACACAGTCTTGCTCTGTCATCTATGTATTGTCTTTGGATACCCCTGGTTGTTCCTAGAATGTGAAAACATTCACAAGACTCAGAAAAGTAAAGATCAAGGAAAGGTTTTATTAAAAATTAGGCAATGAGGAAGCCAGTGGCTGTGTCTAGAGAAGACACATGCCTCGAGCTTCAGGTTAGCTTTTTCTTTTACAGGAAAGGGTAGGTAAATTTTCTTACAGTAGGAGATGTGACGTCCAAACTTCAGGACATTTGACATGTAGACTGAGGTCTTTTGATTGTCGTGTGCTGATTATATAACTAGTTTCTTTCTGTGCATGCTCTCACCCATAATGCATACAGAAAAACCCACAGAGGTGGGAGCACAAGCCAAAAGTTTCATTTTATTCTAATTGTATTATAATGAGGCCAGAGTTCAGACTGAGGGCAGGCTCTAGTAGTCTGCACAGGCACCAAAACTAGACAATTCTGGTCAGGGTCTTATCTCCTTTTTCCAAGGGTGTTTTAACAGAAAAAAATTCTCTCTAGGGACTGAGACTGGATGGTCTCTGAGGAGTACATGCAGGCTGTGCAAAGTATTAATCAAGTCACCTTCTGCTAATCCCCCTCGGACTCACTTTTTGTTAACTCTTTTTCTGCCTTGTCAATCCATCCTGACAGTCTCCACTTTCTGGTTGCACTGTCTTTAGACCATTTGTGTGTAATGTAGTTACTGGTATGATTGGAGTCATGTCTGCCATCTTGCTGTTGGTTTTCTATTCTCCCAGTATTTGGGGATCCCCCAAGGCCACCCCCAGGTTTACTGATTTCTTAGGACCTCAGCATATGGTTGTCCTCATGGCTGTGGTTTATTACAGAGAAAGAACACTAACGACACTCCACAAAGGAAAGGCACATGGGGAGCACCTGGAGACCAGGTGCCACGTCCACAGGCCCCTCCACATGTGTCCCAGCAGCGTTGTGACAGTGTAGCCCCTCTGCTCAGCACACACCCTCAGTGCTGGGCTCCCAGAAGGAAAGTAGGCATTCAGCTTAAACTCTGTGATCACGCAGATGGCTTAGGCACAGTGAGCCCTCCTGTCATTCGGGTGGTGGGAGCCCTTCTGAAATTCACAGCCACCGAGCAAGGGCAGCCTGGTCTTCAGAGGTGCGCAGTCTCGAGCTGCTCTGGTAACGCTCTTCTGCACACCACTCCTCTTTTTTCCTCTGGCTGCACGTCAGGATTTCTCTTTACTCCTGGTTGTCGGGAGATTGGTCCTAATGTGCCTGGTTAACTTTTCTTTAGGTTTATTCTTCCGAGTTATGTCCAGCTTCTTGGTTGAGGAGGTTTATAGGTTTTATCAAATATGGGAAGTATGGCTGTGCCCCAATTTTGCCCAGGTGTTGTTGAGTCTCTGCTGCATTGGGAGCCATCCTCTGCTGTGACCTCGAGGGCACTGTGGTCATTCCTGCTGTGCTGGCCTGCCATTGACTTTCCTGGGATTTCCATTTTCATCCAGCTTCATTTCACCTTTCCAGCATCATCATCCCCTTCTTGCTTCATGGTTATGGTTCTTGTTCCTTCTTTAACACATGGAGCATGTTCCCAATTGCTGTTTGAACACCCTGTCCGCTCGTCCCACATCTCTTTATGGTGTTCCTCCCTGGTGGGGCTGTGATTTCCTGCTCGGCCGCCTGCCTGGTGGTGGTTTATCAGAGGCGAGGCTCTGCAGTTATGCTGTTGGGTGCTAGACTTGGTTGTACCCCTTTGAACCGTGGTGGGCCTTTCTTGGACAAGCTGTTGGGCAACCTAGAGCTGTCGGACCCTGTCCAGGGTTTGCTCTGACACATCCTCAGGGCAGGCACAGAGCCACATTTAGTGTCGGCTGCACCCTTCCATGCACTTGGGATGCAGATTATCGCAGCATGTGTGAGCTGTTGACTTCCCCCCGGTGGGATGCAGGGCTCTGTTTGGCAGGGACTCACAAGCCCGGCAGCTCATCCTCACCGGCTCAGTGCCTGGCCCTGCATGTCCCTGCTGTGGCCTGTGCCCAGTACCAGTGTCTGCAGGCTTCTTGTTCACACCGTCTTTCTTCCTAGTTATTATGACAGGAGGGCAAAGCCTGTGCATGCAGTGGCTCACACTGAGGTGGCGTCTGATTCCTTGTCAGTGTGTCACTCCTCCTGTTGTCTTCCTCCCCATCCAGTGTGCTCCCACGGTGTCCCCCTGTCCTGTGAGCTGTTCATGCTCCTCTGGCTTCACCTCTGAGGGGTCGTCCTGAGTGTGCATAGTGACGAGGGAGAGGTCACGGTGCACATTACAAGTGCTGACGTGCAGTGCTCTCCAGGCTGCCCAGTGACCTGGGCTGATATCCCATCATCCTGTGTTTGGCAGGGAAAGTGGAGAAGGAGCTGGACCATGATGATGGCCACCTGCACTTAGATGAGACGACAAAGCTCTTGCAGGACCTGCAGGGGGAGCAGGCAGAGCTGGAGGCTCACATCCATCATCCAACCTCAGCTCCCTGTCTAGCACCTCAGATAGAGATTAGCACCATCTGGGTAAGGCAGCCCCACTGGGCCTCAGGCCCAGACACTCCCATGCCAGGCTGGGAAGAGGCCAGGAGAGCTGACTGTCAGGGAAGGCTGGACACCCCAGGGGCCGGAGCTCATGAGGGCACAGAGGATGGGCCTCCCTCATCAGGCGGCTGCACTGAAGTGACATGTTGGAGTGGAATTTAGTTAGTGTTAGAAATGTGTGACCTTCGCCATAAGATGCCAGCAGTCCATGTGTCAGAAAGAGTACCAGGTGGCTGCATCCTGAGGCCCTTGGTCAGGGCAGAACGAGGCCCAGGACCCTGACAGCCACATGGAGTTAGACATTAGAAATGCGTGTTTCTTTCCAGTGTTCCTGTTTTCAGTCCTAAAACAGTGTTTGAACAAGTGCGTTCCTCCAGGACTCTTATTAAAGGAGAGCGCATAATCTTCCTTGGTCAGGGCACGTTGTATTTAATGAGTGGCTGTGTTGGCTCTTCAGTACCCTGCCAGGATGTCACATCCCCGCCAGGAAGGGGACCAAACATTTGCCTCGTGGTTCCTTGAATTTGCTGAGTTATGTGTCCATGCTACAGTTTTAGTTCCCAGATACAAATATTGAAGGGTTCTTTCAGAGAATAAATTTTGACATTTGGGGGGCAGGGCAGGGTAATCAGCTACAGGTTTGATGAAAGCTGTTTGAATAAGGACCAGTATTTTCTTTCTTTTTTATTTATTTATTGGGGTGACATTATTAGTAAAATTATATAGATTTCAGGAGTACAATTCTGTATTACATCATCTATAAATCCCATTGTGTGTTCACCACCCAGAGTCAGTTCTCCTTCCATCACCATATATTTGATCCCCCTTACCCTCATCTCCCTCCCCCCACCCCTTTACCCTCTGATAACCACTAAACTATTGTCTGTGTCTATGAGTTTTTGTTTCTCATTTGTTTGTCTTGTTCTTTTGTTGTTTTGGTTTATATACCACATATCAGTGAAATCATATGGTTCTCTGCTTTTTCTGTCTGACTTATTTCAATTAGTATTATACTCTCAAGATCCATCCATGTTGTCACAAATGTTCCTATTTCATCTTCTCTTACTGCCGAATAGTATTCCATTGTGTATATATACCACAACTTCTTTATCCATTCATCTATCGAAGGACATTTTGGTTGTTTCCATGTCTTGGCCACCGTAAACAAAGCTGCAATGAACATTGGAGCACACGTGTCTTTATGTATAAATGTTTTCAGATTTTTTGGGTAGATGCCCAGGAGAGGGATTGATGGGTCATATGGTAATTCTATTCGAAATTCTTTGAGGAACCTTCACACTGTTTTCCATAACCAGTCTGCATTCCCACCAAGAGTATATTAGGTCCCTTTTTCTCCACAGCCTCTCCAACACTTGTTACTAATTGTTATGTTGATGATAGCCATTCTAACTGGGGCGAGGTGATATCTCATTGTGGTTTTTATTTGCATTTATCTAATGATTAGTGATGTTGAGCATTTTTTCACATGTCTATTTACCATTTGTATGTCCTCTTTGGAGAAATGTTTCTTCAGGTTGTCTGCCCATTTTTCAATTGGGTTGTTTGTTTTTTTGTTGTTGAGTTTCATGAGTTCCTTGTGTATTTTGGATATTAGTCCCTTATCGGAGGCACTGTTTGCAAAAATCTTCTCCCATTCTGTTTGTTGCCTCTTTATTTTGTCGATGGTTTCTTTTGCTGTGCAGAAGCTTTTAAGTTTCATATAGTCCATTTGTTTATTTTAGCTTTTACTTCCCTTGCCTTTGGAGTCAAATTCATAAAACGCTCTTTGAACCCAAGGTCCATAAGTTTACTACCTATGTTTTCTTCTATGCAGTTTATTGTGTCAGGTCTTATGCTTAAGTCTTTGATCCATTATAATTAATTTTGGTACATGGTGAAAGATAGCGGTCTAGTTTCATTCTTTTCTACGTGGCTTTCCAATTCTCCCAACACCATTTATTGAAAAGGCTGTCTTTTCTCCATTATATGTTTTTTGCTTCTTTGTCAAAAATTATCTGTCCATATTTATGTGGTTTTATTTCTGGGTTCTCAATTCTATTCCATTGGTCTATGTGTCTGTTTTTCTGCCAATACCATGCTGTTTTGATTATTGTAGCCCTGTAGTACAAGCTAACGTCAGTGTGTGTGATACCTCCAGTATTGTTCTTTTTTCTTAAGATTGCTTTGGCTTTGGTCTTTTGTGGTTCCAAACAAATCTGATGATTTTTTGTTCTATTTAAAAAAAAATGCCATTGGGATTTGATGGGGATTGCATTAAATCTGTATATTGCTTTGGGTAATATGGCCATTTTAACTATGTTGATTCTTCCAATCCATGAGCATGGAATGTCTTTCCATTTCTTTGTGTCTTCTTCAATTTCTTTTAAAAATGTCATAGTTTTCAGCATATAGGTCCTTCACAACCTTGGTTAAGTTTATTCCTAGGTGTTTTTTTCTTTTTGCTGCAATTGCAAAAGGAATTGTTTTTTATATTTCTTTTTCTGAGATTTCATTGTTAGTATATAGGAATGCAATGGACTTTTGTACATTGATTTTGTAGCCAGCAACTTTACTGTATTTGTTGATTGTTTCTAATAGCTTTTTGGTGGAGTCTTTAGGGTTTTCTCTATATAGCATCATGTCATCTGCAAAGAGTGATAATTTAACTTCTTCATTCCCAATTTGGATGCCTTTTATTTCTTGCTCTTGCCTGATTGCTCTGGCAAGGACTTCCAACACTATGTTGAAAAGTAGAGGTGATAGGGGACAGCCCTGTCGTGTTCCTGAATGTAGAGCAAAGGGCTTCAGTTTTTCACCATTAATTATGAGATTAGCTGACGGTTTGTTATACATGGTTTTTATTATGTTAAGGTATTTTCCTTCTATACCTATTTTATTAAGTGTTTTAATCATAAATGCATGTTGTATCTTGTCAAATGCTTTTTCTGCGTCAATTGATATAATCATATGATTTTTGTCCTTTATTTTGTTTATGTGATGTATCACATTAATGGATTTGTGGATGTTGAACCATCCTTGTGCACCGGGGATGAACTTCACTTGGTCGTGGTGAATAATCTTGTTAATGCATTGTTGTATTCGATTTGCTAGAATTTTGTTTAGGATTTTAGCATCTGTATTCATCAGAGATATTGGTCTGTAGTTTTCTTTTTTTGTGTTGTCCTTACCAGGTTTTGGTATCAGGGTAATGCTTGCCTCATAAAATGAGTTAGGGAGTACTGTCTCTTCTTCAATGTTTTGGAAGAGTTTGAGCAGGATTGGTATTAGATCCTCTTTGAAGGTTTGGTAGAATTCACTAGGGAAGCCATCTGGTCCAGGACTTTTGCTTTGGGGAAGGTTTTGGATGACTGATTCAATTTCATTACTGGTGATCGGTCTGTTTAGATTTTCCAGTTCTTCATGGTTCAGCCTTTGAAGGCTATATGTTTCTAAGAACTTGTCCATTTCTTGTAGGTTATTGAATTTGGTGGCATATAGTCCTTTATAGTATTCTTGGATGATCCTTTGTATTTCTGTGGTGTCCATGATAACTTCTCCTTTTTCATTTCTGATTTTGTTAATTAGTGTCTTTTCTCTTTTTATCTAGTGAGTCTAGCCAAGGGTTTGTCAATTTTGTTAATCTTTTCAGAGATCCAGCTCTTTGTCACATTAATTTTTTCTATTGTCTTTTTGTTCTCTATTTCATTTAGTTCTGCTCAGGTTTTTGTTATATCCTTTCTTCTGCTGACCTTGGGTTACATTTGTTCTTTTTGTAGTTCTTTAAGGTGTAACGTGAGGTTATTTATTTGGTATTTTTCTTGTTTTTTGAGATAGGCCTGTAATGATATAAATTTCCCTCTTAAAACTACTTTTGCTGCATCCCCCAAATTTTGGTAGGATGTGTTTCATTGTTATTTGTTTATATGTATCTTTTGATCTCTCCTCTAATTTCTTCTTTGACTCGGTCGTTCTTTAAAAGTATGTTGTTTAATCTCCATGCATTTGTGTTTTTTCCTGCTTTCTTTTTGCAGTTGATATCCAATTTCAAAGCCTTGTGATCAGAGAATATGCTTGGTATGATTTCAATCATCTTAAATTTGCTGAGGCTGATTTTATGTCCCAATATGTGGTCTATCCTTGAGAATGGTCCATGTACACTAGAAAAAAATGTATATTCTGATGTTTTAGGATGAAGTGCTCTATATATGTCAATGATGTCCATTTCATCTAATGTGTCATTTAGGGCTGCTATTTCATTATTTATTTTCTGTTTGGATGATCTATCCATAGCTGTCAATGATGTATTTATGTCCCCTAGTATAATTGTGTTTTGGTCAATTTCTCCCTTTAGTTCTGTTAGTAGTTGTTTGGCATATTTTGGTGCTCCCTGATTGGGGGCATAAATGTTGATGACTGTTATGTCTTCTTGTTGTATAGTCCCCTTTACCATTATGAAATGTCCAACTTTGTCTCTTGTTACTTTTTTCACCCTGAAGGCTGTTTCATCTGATATCAGTATGACTACACCTGATTTTTTCTGGATACCGTTTGCTTGGAGTGTCAATTTCCACACTTTCACTTTGAGTCTGTGCTTGTCCTTATAGCTGAGATGTGTCTCTTAGAGACAGTATATGGTTGGGTTTAGTTTTTTGATCCAATCTGCTATTCTGTGCCTTTTGATTGGTGAGTTCAGTCCATTTACATTTAGGGTGATTATTGATATGTGAGGATTTCCTGTCATTCTATCTTTAGTTTTCTGGTAATGCTGTCTCCATTTGTCTCCATTGTTTCTTTGTGTTTTTGTTTTTGTCTATTATTTCTGTGTGGTGGTATTCTATGATGTTTCCCTCTGTTTCTTCTTTTATTACAGTATATATTTCAGTTCTGGATTTTTTTTTTTGAGTGGTTACCCTTAAGTTTATGTAAAAGAAAGTTTGATATTTAGAGTATTCCATTTTCTTCAGCACGCTTACTTTCTCCATTTCCACATTCTGGTTCATGCCTTTACCTTCCCCCTTTTTATGTTTGGTTGCCACAAATTGTCCCTGTTGATGGTGGTCGAATAGCTTCCTTTAGTATTTCTTGTAGTGCAGGTCGTGTATTAGAAAATTCCCACAGCTTTTGTGTGTCTGGAAAGGTCTTTATTCCTTCTTCACATCTAAAGGATATCGTTACTGGATATATTATTCTTGGCTCATAATTTCTCTCTTTCAATAGTTTGAATATTTGGTTCCATTCCCTTCCGGCTTGTAGAGTTTCTGCTGAAAAATCTGATGATAATCTAATGGGCTTTCCTTTGTAGGTTACCGTCTTCTTTTCCCTGGCTGCCTTGAGGATTCTTTCTTTGTCGTTGATTTTTGACATATTTAATACAATGTGCCTTGGAGAAGGCCTTCTGGGATTGAGGTAATTAGGTGTTCTACTTTCTTCTTGTATTCGAGGATCCAGTTCTGTCCACAAGTTTGGGAAGTTCTCATCGACGATTTGTTTGAATATATTCTCTGTTCCCTTCTCTCTTTCTTCTCCTGGTATGCCCATTATTCTTATATTGCTGTTTCTGATGGAGTCAGAAAGTTCTTGTAGAGTTCTTTCATTTATTTTAAATCTCAAGTCTCTTTCTTCTTCCATCCGTGTCATTTCCAGGTTTCTATTTTTGATGTCACTGATTCTTTCCTCCATCTAGCCAACTCTGCTACCTAAGCTGGCTATTTCATCTTAATTTCTTTTATTGAGTTCTTAATCTCCAGAAATTCTATTTGGTTCTTTTTAAAAATTTCAATCTCTTTCGTAAAATGCTCATGTTGTTCTTTGATTGTGTTTCTGAGTTAATTAAACTGCCTTTCTGTGTTTTCTTGCATCTTATTGAGTTTTTTCAGAACTGCAATCTTTTATTCTCTGTTATTTAAGTCACATATTTCCATATCTTTAAGTTTTTTTTCTGGAGACTTTTCACTTTTTTTCTGAGCTATCTTGTTGCCTTGGTTATTCATGGCAATTACTGATTTATTATTTCTCTTCCTAGACATCTGCAGGAGTGACTTCTTCAAAAGGTTGATAGGAAGAGGTCTTTCTTTTGTTTTCCAGTACTTGTGGGTAGAATGTTTTATTTTCTCTCTGACTGCAGCCTTTTTTTTTCTCTCACACTGTAGTGCTATGGTTTCTCTGCACTATTCCAGTTTCTCACACAATGGTGGGATTCCCTTGGAGACAGGCTTGTCCTCTGTTAATAGTTCGCCTGGGTCACATGGCACAGTGTCTGTGGGTATGTGGAGAGCTTTTGAAGTTCCAAAGCTCTTCCTTCATCAGATTCAGAGCCCTATGTTTCAGTAATTCTGTTTACTCCTGCAGGTATCCGCCCAGATAGGTGGGGCCAGGGGCGGGGTGAGTTGTGAGAGGTGGCCCAGAGCAATGGTGGGAAACACCACCACAGCCAGGACCAGTATTTTCAGTCCCATTAACCTTGTGATAAACGGCGCATGAAGTAGGTTCCCCAGAGAGATGGTGGGTTGGTCTGTACCCTGGGAGATATGATGGGATGGCTGGTACCCTGGGAGAGATGGGGGGTGGCTGGTACCCTGGGAGAGATGGGGGTGGCTAGTACCCTGAGAGAGTTGGGGGGTGACCTGTACCCTGGGAGAGATGGGGGGTGGCTAGTACCCTGAGAGAGTTGGGGTGTGGCCTGTGCCCTGGGAGAGATGGGGGGTGGCCTGTACCCTGGGAGCCATGGCTCTGCTGAGTCCTCGGCTTTGCTGACAGCAGAGATGCAGAGATGCAGACATGCAACTTCGGCCAGGCTCCTGCTGAGCCTGGGCCATGTGTGCAGATCTGTGGAAATGTCCTGTCTTTTCCATCCTTGCAGGAAGCTCTTCTCATCTCAGTGTTGGTGAGCAGATAGAGGTGATGCACGACCCATACGAATTCCTTCAGTCTCCAGAACCTGCAGCCTCTACAAAGATCTAGCCTTGTAGATAGTCTTGGATTTGTTTTTTATTATTCTTTTCTAAGTTTTCATTTGCATGTACAGAGTGCTTGTCATGAGACAGACTTTCATATCGTCCCCTTTGGCGTGCTTTAAGCAGCTGGGGAGGTGGTGAATTGTCTCTGATATCATGTCAGCTGCACTGTAGATAGCCATGAACCCTGAATCGTGGAAATCCTGCAAAAAGGTTGTGTGACCAGATCCTATGAAGCTGGTGTGGTCTGTCCGAGCCTTGCAGTGTGGTTACAGCCCTTCTTGGTGGCTGACGTGGATGCACCTATTCCCTCCATGTCCTCCATGAGCACCCCTGGGGAAGCATACAGGGAGTGCCTCTCTGCATTGTGTTAGGAGTCCTGCATGTTCTTTGCCCCCAGGTCCCCCACATCCCCACATTTCTGAGGCAAGTCACTCTGGGGGCCACACAGGAGCCTGTGGGGAGCTGGCCATGCCCCATCCTGGCCCAGGATAGGTTAGGAGTTGAGGGTTAGTTCACATGCCTGAAAAAAGGGTACTTCCTGCTGGGAGACTTAGAGGTAAGCTGCCCCACCAGTTACGGTCAAGTCTTATGTGTCTGTAACACGTTTTCTGTTCTGATGTGTTTACTGGATGCCTGTTTATATTTGCACACTATAAGTACAGAGCTTAAAAAGAAGCACAAAGACTGTAAATGCATATAATTATTTACAGCACTGCTAGGTGTCCCCTTTTGAGTGGCTTTTCAGTAAAAACTCTGTCACATGAGGTTACAGTGTCCATTCTTCCTGGTCACAATCTCGCGCCATCCAGTCTGATTTTGTAACCCACAGTGATGTCGGGTTGCACCCACCCCACACAACTTCCTGCTCTGTTACCTCATGGTGAAAACAGAAAACTGGTCCATTATTTCCTGGGGTGGGCAGTTCTGCGGGAGAACATGTGTGACCGGGAGGCAGTGGGTCGTGTGACGTGCTTGGCCCCACAAGCACCACTCGACAGGGCCCTGCTGGCCACTGCCTGCCTGGGTAAGATGGGCTGGCTGAAGCCCTATCTGGAATAGTTCAGGGTCCTCCACAGACGTCTGGTGAAAGGAAACACATCACAGATGAAGCATCAGGAAGCAGCTGTGGCTGGTGGAAGCAGGAAAGGAATTTATTGACAGCTTCAGCAAAGAAGTGCAAACCCCACGGCTGGCTGCAGTGCTGTCCCCAGCCCTGCAGCTGGCCCCCTGCTGGCCTCGGTGCCACTGTGTCCCCACTGCCCTGCAGCCTCACCCCAGCTGCTCGTCTCTGCATTGACACGCACTTTAGCAAGGCTGGGGGAGGCAGAAGCTAGGTCTCCAGCCTGTGATGGGGGATGGGCTCTGCCTCCACTAGGACTCAGGTGGGGGTCTCTGAACATGGTGATGGAGGGCAGATTCTGGGTAGGGGCACCTCCCAGGAGCCTTTGCCCCTCCCTGGCCCAGGTTCACATCAGTGCCAGTGCGACAGTGGTCAGAGTGCACTGTGGCACCGCCCAGGGCCCCAGACTTCCCCAAAGGGAGTGGTGTCCACCTCCCGGCGTAGCAGACAGTGCAGGCAGCAGAGGCCCCAGAACACTGGGGCCCATGGCCTTTCACTCAGAAAGCTCTAGGCCTGCAGGGAAGGAAGGCTCAGGATGGGAAGAAGCGGTCACAAGGCCTTCTTGTTCTGTGGAGTCTTGTGTTGGTAAAATTCACAAACCATTACCCACTTTAAATATGCAGCTCAGATGGTGCAGCCACCATCGCTGTGAGTCCAGGGCATTTCCATTAGCCTAGGCATGTGTGCATATGCGTGTCCCTGCCTCTCTCCAGCCTACACCCCACTCCCACCTCCTCTGTCCCCTGCAGTGAGGGGGCACCCCCAGAGTCTCAGATGTGTGCACTGCAGGACTGCATGCAGGTGACAGGGCATTACTTCTAACAGATTGAAGTCGTGGATGGCCTGAGTTTCAAGCATGTTGGTCAGTCACAGGTGATGAGGTGTCGTCCATTCCACAAAATCAGTGCGGGCAGGTCTGCGTTGTGGGAAGGGCCGACTGCTGAAGGGACGAGAGTGGCTGTAGAGTTCTCACAGTGTTCCTGGTCAACTCCCTTCTGCATCTGCACAGGGGAGGCCCTCTGCAGGTTCTCCATTCTCATGTCTGTTTCCTAATGTTTACACAGTGAGCAGGTCCTGATTTTGCAGCTGCTAAAGTTATTTCCATGAAGCAAAGATGTCTCCAAGGGAAGGCCATTTCTCAAAGGTGTGAGCAGCTGAGGTTGCCTTGGATCTGGGTCAGGCTGGAGACCACAGCTTACAGACTTGGGGTGCCCTAAGATAGTGTGACCTCCTACCCGCACCTCCTTAGCATCACAAGGGAGCTGCCCTGGGGCCCGTCGGCCTTCGGGACACCTGGTATTGAGGTCACCGGCCTCCAGAGTGATGGCTGGGTGGCCACCCTACACAGTCCACAGGCTGCACGCATGTCTGGAGAAGCATGTTCTGTGCAGGAGACAAATGACGTTCATCTTCACTTACTGGGAAACACTTTCAAGAGCTCTGAACCACATGGACAAAGAGCTGGTGCAATGCATCGCCATGCACAGGGGCTGTGACATTGCCATCCACCAACCATGGTTTTCTCAAAGTCACGATCTGTTGAAAGTGAAGTTACCATAGACGGACTGGCCTCTCTGAGGGGTGCCATACTCTGGTTTTTAGTTATTGGGGATCAAAGCTCTGATGTCTCCCATAGCCTCTGCTTCTGCGTGCTGTTGGCTGGATCCTCAGGGCTCTGAGACCCAGTCAAGCAGCCTGACTGTCAGCCCTGCGTCTCTTTGGTAGCTTGTTGACCTGGCACCTCGTGGGAGCCCGATAACAAGGAGCTGGCCTGGGAAGCACCAGGGACAGATGTCCCCGGCGGTCCTGGTAGCTGTCTGGTCAGCTGTGAGCGTCTTTGGGTTCTTACCTCACTTGCATACAGTTTCTGGGTGGAGGTCAGTGCAGCTCTGTTGGTGCCATCTCAGGTCTGCCCACAGGCAGTACTGGTGTCTAGGGGCCCTGGGAGGAAACCACCCACCCCATAGTGGCCTGGGGACTCAGCCCCCATTCCCCGTCATCCCCTGGGGCCTGAGAGGCTGGTGATCCCAGGAGAGCCTCCCAGGCCTATCTCCTCCCGCTCGCCTGTGGTCAGGCGCAGTTTCCAGGATAAGCGTCCCTGTCATCCCAATGATGCTTTGCTCCCTCACTGCCCCCTAGGATGGCACTGCCTCATGTAAGAAATGGAAGCCCAGGTGAGGGCGAGGCTGGGCAGCTGGGTGGACTGAACTGACCATGACCAGAGGTCAGTCTCGGCACCAGCCCTGTGAGCCTGGGTCCCTGCCCATCAGAGAGGTCCCTGGCTCTCCAGAGAGGCTGTCATGGCCACGTGTCACACAACATAAGCCCTAACTTGTGAAGAGCCCCTTCCCTCCAAACAGCACCTGGCCCTGCCCAGGTAGCCCAGTGACCTGCTCGTTTCTCTTTGTCTTGTGTCTCTGTATGTCTGGGCCCAGCTGTCTACTGGGAGACAGACCCCTGGCTACCACAGGCACCTGGCAGTAGGGCCACACACAGCACATTTTGGAGAAGCACAGCCAGCCCTCCACTGCTCAGACTGCCCCGGCTCCAGTGGCTTCCCCAGGAAGTTTCATGATGTCAGGGACCAGTGGAGACCACAGGAAGCCACCTCTGCTGATGAAAAATGAACTTAACCCTGTCTACCCTCCCCATTTCCACCAAGGAAGGGATTGGTGATTGGCCCACATGTGGGGGACTTCTGATAGGATTACTTGGACCCCACAGGCAGGAACCAGAAATTTCTAGAGCTTAAGGATTGAGACACTGAGGCAAGAAGCAGGGCAGGAGGGAGGGTGCTGTGACCCCTCTGGCTGACCATCCTTGGGAGAAAACCCTCTCTGGCACTTGACACCCCCGTACCCCCCACTTGGCACAGGGTATTCATGTGTCCCTCACTCCCAACCTCTTCTCCTTCTGCCATGGCCCCTTTGTAGCCACCAAGGGACCAGCCCACAGGGCCACCAGGCTCAGGTGGCTGTGTCTGTGCCATGGTCCCTGTGTGTGACCCAGAGCCGTCCATACCCTGGACAGAGTGTGACAGAGTGTGCGAGTCTGGGCTCCTGGAACAAAAACAGCTGACGGGGCCAGATGTGACGAGAAAAGTTAGGATTGACTCCATGGGCAATGAGCTTTTGAAGCAGGTCAGGGTGGTGGCATGAGCTGACCACTTTGTCACTGAGGGGCTGTGATAGGAAGTGTTCTAGTCGAAAATGAGGACCACGTAAAATGAATCAAGTTAGGTGGCAAAGGGTGACACTGCCTCCCAGCCCACCTGGTCTGTGGGCCTCGTACCTTCTCCACGGGGTCTCCAGATGGCCTGGGCGTTTCCTCACACCTAGTAGTGGAGTGTGTCCAGGGACTGTCCCCACCCTCCCTGCCCTCCCCTACACCTGGCAGTGGGGTGTGTCCAGGGTGCTGCCCCACCCTCCCCTCCTTCCCCACACCTGCAGTGGGGCCCTGGCTTTATGAGGTACCTTGGGTGTGTCAACCATGGAGGCCCTGAGGTCCTGCCTGGGCAGTCCTCAGTTTGGCCTGAGCTGAGCCAGAAGTGTGCATGTTTTTCTGTTCAGCCAGGACATTTGTGATACTTGTGAAGAGTGGGTTCTGGCTGTTAGGGAGGTAAGTGCTTTATTGTTTTCTATTCTCACCAGGGCACTAGCAGCTTTACCCTCTGGAGGTCCATAAGGGTACCAGGACCCAGCAGGACTCAGAGCAGACAGAATAATGACTCAGAAGCTGTTGGGATCTGTGTTCCATGACAGGGTTCAGGAATGTTTGCACAGAGATCGTGGTGTCATAAAGATGCTGATGGGAGTGCCCAGGTCAGCATCCTTAGCCTGCGTGTGGGTGTGCCAGGATTCCTTGTCCCTGGGGAGGACAGGCCCAGTGTGAGAAGGGGCTGTTTCTACACCTGCAGAAGAGGGGAGGCAGGAGGTCCTGGCAGGGTGGTCACCCGCCCATTGCTAAACCACCCCTTCTGCCTCCCTCCGTAACCATGGGCCGGCTTGGCAAAGCTCCATGAATGTCGGCCATGGTTGTGTTGGGGGTCGGGGACCTGGAGGTGAGCACCACCTTGTGGGGTCATTTCAGCTCCGATGCGTCGTGGACCAAAACACAGACTATAAAGCTGAAGGACAATGAAAAACAAGAAGCAGGAGCTGAAACGGGGCAGAA
Organism: Rhinolophus hipposideros; assembly: GCF_964194185.1. Classification (NCBI taxonomy): domain Eukaryota; kingdom Metazoa; phylum Chordata; class Mammalia; order Chiroptera; family Rhinolophidae; genus Rhinolophus; species Rhinolophus hipposideros. Next base: position 824,398 of record NC_138051.1, on the reverse strand, counting down.
AGGGGACCCAGGCACCATCAAGCCCCAAACGGCTAATTTCCTGAGCCCAATGCTAGAAGTCTGCCTTACAATGACATCATAGATGTTCCCAGTCCTTAGAATGAATCGGGATTAATTAAAACATCTATAGAAGGAATAAATGAAAGGGCCCAACTCAGACTTGCTGGGACTGTCTGTGAGGACATGGAGAGGAAGTAACATGAGGACATGGGCACAAAAAGTGAGAGCTGGGGGAGGGGCAGAGAGGTGAGTCAAGATTCCAGGCCAAGGAAAGCACATGAAAGAGGTCAGAAGTGAGAAATGAGTCCAGAAATCTGAGAGAGGGAGAGAGAGAGAGAGAAAGAGAGAGAAAGAGAGAGGTGTGGAGTGTGTATGGTGTTAGTGTGTGTGGTATAGTGTGTGAGTGTTGTATATGTGTATGTGGTATGTGTGTGGTGTGTATGTGATGTGGGTGTGTTGAGTGCGTGTCTGTAGTGTATGTGGTGTATGTGAGTGGTGTGTGTGTAGTTTGTGTGTTTACTGTGTGTTGTGTGTGTGTGTAGTGTGTGGTGTATATGGTGTCTGTGTGAGTGGTGAGGTATATGTGAGTTGTGTGTGGGAGTGTTTTTTGTGTGTTGTGTATATGTGTGAATGGTGTGTATGTGGTTTGTGAATAGTATGTGTGACTGAAGTGTATGTGTGGTGTGATGGGTGTATTGAGTTGCGGTGCGTTGTGTGTGTGTATGTTGTGTGAATATGAGTGGTATGGTGGATGTATTGTGCTGTGGTATATGTGTAACATGTATGTGTATGTATGGTGTATGTGTTGTGTGTAGTATATGTGGTATGTGTAGTATGTGTTGTTTATGAGTGGTGTGTGGTTTATGTGAGTGGTGTGAGTGGTTTGTGTGTGTAGTTTGTGTGTGAGTAGTGTATGGTATGTGTGAGTGGTGTGTGGTGTGTGTGTAATAGCTGTATTGTTCTGTGGTGGGTGAGTTGTAGTGTGTATATGTGTGGTGTGATGCGTGTATTGTGCAGTGGTGGGTGTGATGTGATGGGTGTGTTCTGTGTGTGTGTAGTATATATGTGTGATGTATGGTTGTCAGTGGTTTGTGTGTGCTTGTACGTGGTGTGTGTCTGAGTTTGTGTGTAGTGTGTGTGTGTGGTGTATGTGTGAGTGGTTTATGTGTGTGTGATGTGTGTTTGTGTGTATGTGTCTGTGTATATGTGTGGTGTGGTAGGTGTCTTGTGCTGTGGGATGTGTGTGGCATGATGTGTGTGTTCACATGCAGCAGCAATGTCAAAGCCATGTGACAGGCAGGGTGGGGAAGAACAGCCTTTTCCTTGGCCCTCATTGCTGGGGCATGATTACGTGGGCTGTGTGGCGGTGCTGGGGCCTGACCAGGGGGGCTTCCTGGTGGTGCTGGGGCCTGACAACGGGGGTTGCATGGTGGTGCTACCTGCTGGTCAGCTGCTGTTGCTGGCTGGGGATGGGAGTCGGTACCGGCCATGGCCACTGCTGTCTGTCCCTGGGACACACAGACTCCACTGTGCTGCTGCCCTAGTCCTGGCGTCCTCAGCAGCACCCCCTCCTACTCCACACTTTACAATGGGCTTGATGGACGAAGCATGGAACAAAGGCTCTATGCCATTGGCAGGCAGGCCAGCGCTGGCAGGCAGGGTAGAGCTGAATCTCCAGTTGGAAGTGCTATTTCCCAGAAGGCCAGGCCCCAAGCACAGGGTCCTTAAAGTTGTGGATGGGTGGCTGGAGGTGGATGGCTCTGATTACCTCTGGAATGGCTCCCTGTGTGTCCTCTGGGAGAGGAGGTTTTCACCAGATAGGGCACTCTGTCCACACAGAGAGATTGTGGGGTGTTCACATGGAGCCCACTTTAATTGTGCAGCTTTCGCCCAAAAGGAAACAGGAGGTGGCACATTTGTTGATAGCCAGGTGTTTGGTTCCAATTTGTTTGAACTGATCTGATCTCCTAAGAGATAAGAATTTGAACTAGAAAATACATGATTTCCCTTTGCACATATTTTACACTAGGTGAAAAGGACTCTTGGTTTTCATTTAGGAAGAAAAGCCAAGACCCTCCTGAGGGGGGAGGTCGGGTGAGGGGGCAAACCGGCCCCGCTCACTCACCATCTGCTCTCTCCCAGGTGCCCTCCGTCCCTGAAGAACCCATAGAGCCTTGGAGAGTGGCAGACTTCACCATGGTGTGCAGGTCTGTGTGTGTCCTAGGAAATCGGGGCCGAGCATACACGCCAAGCCCATCGTTTCCGCACATGGCATCCTGCTGACAGTCTCAGGCTCATTGCTTTGTCATCAGGCGTTATTTCAAGTTGATTTTATTGTAGATAGATTCAGACATATTTGTAGGTTCATTTGCTCACCTCTGTGGGTAATTTTCCAATTTGATGGAGTAAACTTTTGTGTGTACTTTGAGTCTTCACACATTTCAAGTCTTCACACTTTCCTTTTGCTCTCACACTTTACTGATAGTTTGGCTGTGTCTATTTTGATTCAAAGTGCTCTCTGAACTGGAAGAGTTGCTCTGTTTTAAATTCTACAAAATCTGAAGCCAGTTACCACTTTTAGGTGTCCATATAGTGTAGGTAACCTTATTGCATTCTTGCACGACTCCTGTCTTGCTCTTGAAGGAGACTTCAGGTCTAAAGTCTTGAATCACTTGAAGAACAGACACATTTTCTTCACCTTTTTTCCTTGTTTCTTCTTTTACATCCTCTCCATTGCCTTTTGTGTGCAAAATCCTAACAGGTAACATTGCGTCTCCATGTCATTCAAATTTTCTCTCATAATAATCACTTCATCACCCCTTTGTTCCCAGATCTGCGATAATTCCTTGATGTTGCCCTTCCTGACTCTGGGACTTTGACTTTCGGCCATGTCTTTTCTCTGGTTGGCCTCATAGCTGCATGTTGGTTTGATTTGGGAATCATGTTTTTATACAAATACTACCTTTCTGTGTTCTCTTCACCCCCCACTGCACGGTACCCTGGTCTTGTTTTATAAATGTGATATGGTCGCAGGTCTCCCTGAGATTCTCATGTATCCCAAGGAAGCTCGGGGCCATGTGGCCTCATATCCACATCGTGTCACACTCAGAGTATCAGAGCAGACAGCAGCCAAAACCTGCTCTTAGGAAAATCCTCAAGAGAATTTATAGCTCATAAGAAATAGTCTTTGAATATTTTCTAACAAATGTCTCTTCCTGAAGAGAGCACAGAAAATGCATTTTCTGTGCATTTTATTCTGAAGGGACATGAAGGGCTCTGCACAGTGCATAGTGTGGCAGAGTTTTCCAAAAGTCCCCCTGTAGCAGCTGTGAGACATCATCCTTCCCTCCCCCATACCCTTACTGCTCCACAGTCTCCCCAACACCATGTTCTTTCCTTTCCCGGTGGCTCCATCCACCTGACTGGACAGAAGGGGCCACACAGTCCCTCCCAGCCGCTATACCTGGGTGACACCAGGATGCCTGGATGTCGGCAGGTCTTCCCTGTCCTGGGAGGACTAACACAGAACTCTTTGGAAATGTGGTCTCCGGTTCTGTGCTTGAGGGGAACTTTCAGGAAGAATTCTGAGGGCGGATTTCAGTTGAGTACACACATCACCGGTCACAGCAGCAGAATCTGCTTTCACTGCATGGCCTCGGTTTCCCCGGGGTGAGGGCCTCATGCTCATGTGGGTTTTCCTCTCGCACTGATGGGTCTTCAGACAGTCTGTGCACTCGCTACAGACTGTCCCCTGCCCACCCCTGGGTCCTTCTGGGTGGGTGCCCCTTCCATTTTCCAGAGCTGCATGGTGACTGTGGCTTGGGTAGGTTCTACAGGACTGCCTTTGGTTCCCCATGGAGGACCCCCTGCCCACTCCGGCCCCGCCCTGCCAACTGTGCCATCAACAGCAGGCCCCGGGTGATGTTGGGTGGTGGGTTCCTGCCTCTGGGGTCTCCCAGCCATGCTGGGCTGCAGCAGAAGGCCCACGGTCTGCCGTGCTCCCTTCCTCCATCTTGCAGATGGAATACTGCTGCGGGAGCCACAGACAGGTCATCCCAGACGCTGTAATTATTAGGGCGAAGGGGACATTGCCACCTCGCCGGTCCAGAGTGAACGGCTGATCAAAGCGCCTCCATCCCTTCCAGGTGGTGGCTTGGGCCATGTTCCTGATCGTGGTCTTGATCACCTTCTGTGTCTTCATGCCCTTGCTGCCCCGTGAGTGGCAGTACATGACCTACATTGCATCCTTTTACAAAGGCAGGACTTGCCTGTGGTCTAGGGTCAGGCAGGGCCACAGGAGTTCTCCTTGGGCAGAGGGGCTCCTGTGCCTGCTGTGACACTCTTCTGTGCTCTGTTCTTCACACTGAGTCACCCACCGGTGTCCTCTCCCACTCCCCATTCCTCACCCCATGCACCCCCATTGTCACAGAGACTGAACCCTCACACACCGGTTCTCTGTGTGTCTCACTGACTCGGGGTCCTGGCTAAATGTACAGATGCTCACACAGCAGTGTCTGCCCCTCACCTGCCTTTGGTGTAGTGAGATTGCACCTGGTGGGGAGGGGGGTGGCCAGGGCCCTGGGGTGGGGGCAGGGAGCCGAGGGACTGGGGGAGGAGGAGACCTGACCTACTGCAGTTTTCCTAGGATGTACAGGGGTCAGTGTGTGTTGTCCAATGAAGAAGAGTGAGTTTAATAAGGAAGGACATCAGCACATATAGCCCAGCCTCTGTCAGGTGTGTGCTGTGGAGCCCTGTCCCCACATAGAGCTTTCTAGGTCAGCCTTCACATGGCTCGCTGTGGGATTTCACATCTGAGGTCCCGGGTGGCCGTGCTCTGTGGAGATGTCTGCCTTTACAGATCAGCGGGGTGCGTGAGGGCAGCATGGGATCTGTGTATCTTGTTTGGTCCTCTTGTGACGTCAGCCTGTTTGCAGGTGGCGGCCAGGCCAGCAGCCCCTTGGCGGCAGCATGGACTGTGCTGCGTGAGTTTCCCCTGGTTGCTGCCCTAGTAGGTGCCATAGACAGGGTGGCTTAATCAAAGACATGTACTCTCTCTCAGTTCTGGGGCCAGAAGTCCAATGTCAAGGTGGGGGCAGGGCTGTGCTCCCTCTGAAGGCTCTAGGACAGAACCCATTCCAGGTCTCTTTCCCAGCCTTGTGGCCTCAGGTGTCCCTGGGCTTGTAGACGGCCGCCTCCGCTCTGTCCTTCTGTACTTGTTCCCCTGTGCATGTCTGTGTCCTAATCTTCTCTTATAAGGGCACCTGTCACGTGATTTAGGACCCGCCTTAAGGACTTCATTTTAACCTATCATCCAAAAAATAAGGTCACACTCGTAGGTCTTGAGCATTAGGACTTCAGTGTCCTTAACTGAACTAACTGTGGGTCTCGCTCACGTGCTGGGTTATAACCATCATCTCGTTTCTCTTTGGCCCCGTGTCTTTGTTTAGGGGTCGCGCTGGGCAGCGCAGTGACAAGGCCGGGCTCACTTCACTCCCTGCTCACACCTGCCCTGGTCGTCCCCACCCCCAGGGACTGAGCACCCACTCTGTGCTGTCCCTCCCGCTTGTCCTAAGTGGTGGACGCACTGCGGCTTCCCTAGCTGTCCAGAGCTCAGCTGCCTTTGGACACATTTTCCTTCCAGTCTCCTGCGCTGTCCTCGCCCCCGCCCTCGCCCCCGCCCTGCCCCCGCCCCATGGCCCTCAGGCTTCTACAAATGCACTTGGGCGCTATGCTCTGGCCACTGAGGGGCGCCAGCATCACTGAGCACCTGCAAGGACCCTGGCCCACGGCCTGTGGAGGGCAGGGTGGGGTCCCCCAGTGGAAACAGGGAAGGGACAGTGAAGGCAGAACTCTGTGCAGGGTAGAGGCCAACGTCCAGTATTGGCGACCTCTGAGTCAGTGCTTCTTTTGGCAGTCTGATACGTGCGGGGCATTGTGCCCATGGCACTGGAATCGGATAGAACTTTATTAACTGACATCCTGGCCAGAGGCAAAGTGAACTCGGGCGATGGTGGAGAAGCTCTGAGCAAGGACAGGAAAGCTGGGCTGCTACTCCAGGGCTGGCCTGGCCCCAGGGTGTGACTGTGGCAGTGGGAGCCTGCTGTGGGCCCTGCGCCTCCTCTCTCTGCAGCAGGCAGGAGAGGTCAGCAGTGAGAGGGGCGTGTCCTGGGCAGGCCCCTCGAGCTGTTTATTTATTTATTTATTTAAAAATTTTTTTCTTTCAGGCTAGAACTTTTATTGAACTCCCCACATATCCTCATCTATTTGTTTTCTGCTATTCTTTTTGTTGTTGTTGTTGTTGTTTTAATTAAAGTTTATTAGGGTGAAAATTGTTAGTAAAGTTACGTAGATTTCAGGTGTACAATTCTGTATTACATCATCTATAAATCACATTGTGTGTTCCCTACCCAGAGTCAGTTTTCCCATCATCATATATTTGACCCCCTTTGCCCTCATCTACCACCCTTCTCTCCCTGTACCATCTGATAACCACTAAACTATTGTCTGTGTCTATGCGTTTTTGTTTTTCATTTTTTTGTCTTGTTCTTTTGAGCTGTTCATTTATTAAACACAGATTGCTGCTGGGAGACTTTCCAGCCCGTTCTCAAAACAGCTCTCAGGGAGCCTCAGGGCAGGCCAGGCACTTCCTGGTTTGTAGTGAAAGTGTGACCCCGACCCTCCTTTCTTTTTTTCTTTATTAGGAAATTGAACCTAAGACACTGCAGGTAGAATTGCCTCTGAAGTGAAAGCAGGGCACTCGAGGGTGGCAACCACCCAGTGACCTTTCTATTCCAGGGGCTCAGACCACCCTCAGTGAAGCTCACCGAGTGTGAACGGCCAGGTCACGCAGGAATAGATGTGGCTCACCTTCACTCAGTGATGTCATTCCTGTGGGTGA